>NW_024429190.1:29753414-30096846 GCF_017639785.1 Mesocricetus auratus | reverse complement strand
GAAACTGCCCTTGCTGGGCAAAGCCCTGGCTGTACCTCTCCTGTCCATGACAGAATGGATGCATGACCTGGGTAAAAATCCAGGGGGAGAGGAGAGACTTGTGTGCCTCACTCATAAAAGAAAGCTGCAGGGGAAGGCCGGGATAAAGAAGATGAAAACCATGCCAACAGAGCAGAGAGGACACAGTGGGGTGAGATGAGAGAGAGCAGAAATATCCTAATTGTCAACAGGCGGGAAAGCAGGCAGGGTGAGCAAGTCTCAGTGTCCTCCTGGGGACAGGAAGGGAAGCTCCAACCCAGCGCCATTTGTGGCTCTCCCTTGGATTTTACTAAATGCACCACTACAAGGGAGAATGATTGTGAATCTTTTGCTAACTTAATATTTTCTGGAAATACCTTTCCCCCTGAAAGCAAAAAGAGGTTAAAATTTTTTGAGGCTTTGGAGGAAAATTTTGGAATTAAAAGCTCTCGGAGGCAGAGTTCTTTCATAAGAAGACTAGAAATAAAGGCTCTCTAGCTTTTTAATTATCATCCTGGAGAAAAGAAATAGAGAGCTTGCAGGGAAAGGAGCCAAGAGTATCTTAACAGCAGACTCTCCGGGTCAGCCAAGGAGCTGAATGGAGGCTGCACATGGGGTCTCCACCTTTACTGAGACTAATGATCAGAGGTGCAGAGCATGGTCTTGCTTTGCATACCAAGGACAAACCACTGCTTTGTGAACACATGTGTAAACTCTCTGAAGAGCAATGTGGGACACCCATCACAGCATTGGGGGTTAGCACTTACCACAGAAGTAATTTTGTCTCTGAGATACACAGATGAGTAGATAGAGATGCATGGAAGAAGATATGATGCAAATTACCTTAATAACTCATCAGAGTGCAGAGCACAAATAATCATGAGTGATCAGCTGTAGACAGATCATCCACATAAATGTCCCATCATTCAAGCCTCAGGCAACATCAGGGAAGAGGAAGCAGGAAGAGGGTAAGAGCTAGCAAAGGCAGAGGAGGGCTGTGAAATGCGTGGGTTTTTTCATATATAAATCTACAGAAGCTGTGGTTGTCTTGACAAGACCTGCACTCCACAAGCCAGTCAAATTTCTAACATGGTACTCACTCAACTGATGCTGAAGGGAGAAAAGTCACTCTTCCTTAGAGATGTTGCTGTCACTGGTAGGCTGAGAGGGACCCAGTGGATGGCCACACACACACCTGTAAATCGGGTTGACACTAACTGGGGTTATTAATAACAAAATAGAAATAGAAAGAGGTCGTGAATCTGGGAGGGAGATGGAGTTGGGGGCACTAAGGGGAGTTGGAGGGAGGCAGTAGTAGATGAATTTGATCAATATACATTGCATAAATATACAGAACTTTAAAAGAATAAAATTGTTGTTAAAAAGAAATTGGGATAATTAATGGTCATCAGTGAGAGAGTGAATTAAGGATGCTACATGTGTGCATCCTTTAGTTTAGTTGGGGAACACTTCCCTTCAAATAACAACAGCCTTCTTCTCAAAATCATCCATTTATCTTTTTATTCTTCCACAGGAATTTCTGGACAGTTAACATTTTATAATTTAGGTATTCCAGAATGAACTCACTCAAAGGCCCAACACACATAAAAATGAAAGACCTCATTGCATTTAATGGATTACACATCACATTAAACTTTGAATATGCCTACACATTTTTGAAAGAGTCATTAAAATATTTTTTCATTGTGGTAAGAATACAGTTAGATTATATTTTAAGTGGGGAAGGTTTGATTTTCATTTTATGTCCTGTCCCATTTGTACTTTTAATCATGAATATGATAATATATATAATGTATGTACATATACATACATATATATATGTAGAGAGAGGGGGAGAACATATTAAAACGGGATAGAATTTCTGTAGGATCAAAACACAAATACGTGAGCAAAAAGTAGTAAAACAAAATTGATGCTTTAATAAATATTTTATTTTTGTGGTCAGTTAGATTTTTACCTTGAGGATGGAAGAGGGGTTTAATATTTGAGAACGCATTAACAAAATGCATTACATCGTTAGACTTAAGGAAAAATAGTATATAATCATTTTATTGAATGCTGAATGGCATTTAGGAAAATAAGAAAAAAATTCACTAGGGAGAAAAAACTTCACATACTATTTTTAATGGATAAACAATAGGATTCAAAAATCATAGCTGAAACTGTAGATCCATTTCAATTTTTAAAAATATTCTACATTTTTAACTTTTCATAATGTCTATTTTACATAGAAAAAAATATGTTTCAAAATCTAATAAAACCCCGTAGAATTGTGGCTGGAGAAAGCAGACTTTGAGTGGTTTGAATGCGGAAAGCCCTCCATATGGCCATATGTTTAAACACCTAGTTCCCAGCTGGTGACACACTTTAGAAATGTTTTGAAAGCCTTAGAAGGTAGAATATTGCTAGAGGAAGTCAGTCATAGAGGGTGAACTCTACTTCCTGTTCACTTTTTAGACCAATGTGATCAGCTACCTCACCTTCCTGCCACCAAGCCTTCCTCACTACATTTGACTATGTCTCATCAAACTGCAAGCCAAAATGAATGCTTCCTCTTTCCAGTTATTCCTTGTCAGGTATATGTTCACAACAACTACCAAAAGTAACTCAGCCACATATTCAGTGCAAAATGATGGGCCAGACTCAGCCCCAACTGGGTAGCTTAGATAGAAGTGAGATAATACCACAGTCAGGTTTGAGAATACATAAATCCCTTTCAAGTACAATTCTAAACCCCTTGTATATTTGCTTTCTGTCAGCATTATAAGTCAAGCCATTACTGCATGTTTGCTCCTTGATCAAAGACTGAGGGAGGCTCGGAGCTTTCAAAGCAGGCAAGGATGGGAAAGCAGGAGTACACAGAAGCTATCAGGAGGACATGAGCTTCTGAGGTGTGCTAACACTTAAACAAGACTGACTTCAGGGGGCTGCTTACGGTACAGAATTTTGAGTAGACATGGAGGATGGCTTCTGGGCTGTAGGATGAGTTTCAAAGCTGTTTTAAATATTAATCTAAGTACAGAAAGAGGAGTGGTATTGCCGAGTCAGGAGAAGATCAGCTTCCATAGCTGTGGCTGACACGCAGGAAGCTGGCTTGGGAGACGCAAGGGTTCTGTTAGGAAGGGGGTAGCCATAGCTCAGGGCTGTTGTGAAGACATGGAACCATTTGTTACCAATAGGACAGAGAATATAAAGACCCAACTTTCAGATAAATATGAATTTTCAAAGCAAGAAAATATCCAACTGGTCTGATCTTGACATGTTGGATACCACAACTGCCTAAGAGCATCTAATCTTGTGTTAGATACTAAGCAGCAAATAGAAATCATGAAACGAGGTCTAGTGATATCCCATTTGGACCATATCACTGCTTGTAACACAATTTCAAGATGGATGTCTATCTAGCCCTTTGTATGTCACTGTTGGGGTGAGGGGGTACCCTCCAGTAACGCAGGGCTCAAAGGAAAAATCCACAGAGTCAGTACACTAAGACTTTTTATCTCGGGGGGGTAAGGGGGAAAGACACAGGCTCTCATTATGATTTCCTTCTTTATTCTTCTCTTGCATTCTCTTTTTTATTTTCCTGGTGTTTTCCTTCTCTCTCTCTTTTGGGTATTTTCCTCCCAACTCTCTCATTCTTGATGTTTTCCTTCCAATTCTTTCTAACTCTATCTTTATTAATTCCCTCACAGCTTATGCACCCCAGCAAAATATTTCAGGCAATATAAAAATTACAATGTGGTTACAGTCTACTTTTCAAGTGAATGATTACAAGGAATACAAGTAAAATAACAGCATTTTCCATATCTCTTACATGATTAAACATTTTACATATTACAGCTAAAAATCAGATTACCCCAAGAACTCATGTACACTCATAACCAAGCAACTTGTTACGGATTAACAGCATGGACAAATGGAGTATTCTTTCATTGGAAGGCTGTGCTTTTTGGTTAGAAAGCAAGGACCAATCACTTTATTACTTATCTTAAAAGGTAATCTTATAAGTAATCACAAAGCTAATCTTTTATATATAAAAATAATCAGTCAGCTCTACTTTAAATCTTTAGGGTGCATACCCACGCATAATGAGGGCAGAAATGGGTTTAAGGAATAAATCATCACCTTTGGTCGTCAACCAATCCTAGCAAGAAAGGCACATCAGCTAATGATAATTGGGCTACCTTATTCTTGTTCCCTAAACTTAAAGAGTTCCTCACTCAACTATGTGCCTTTCTAAAACTTTAGATTGTTTTCTTGAGGTTTTTACCTCAAAGCTATTTAACAAAAACATCTTAGTCTTACTATAAGTTATTTTCAAAGCTCTGTTTCAGATATGGTGCACTCCAAAACCTATGGTCACATCTCCCAACATTAAGATTAGAAGAATTTAAACTAGCTGAGCTACTGGTACTCAAATGTTTTCCTTAAGCATTAACCTAACCTACACTTTATATGGCCTATCAATAGAAACTCAAGTGTTCTAGCTGTGAGACACTTCCTTGTTTTGTTTTTAATCATCAGAACACTATTTAAGCTAACATTATTATATAGTACAACTTAGGAAGAAATTATCTTCATAACAATCCACAGGTAAAAATGCCCAGCAAAATGGGATGTTTCCATGAGATAAACATTACATTACAGGCAGTGGGGATCTCCCCACACCCATTCACACCATGCCAGATCCCAGAGAAAGGTGACAGCAGCAAACGTGAAGACACAGCAGAAACAAAAGACATTCTGGGGTCTGTGGTCTTAGGGCCTTGTCTATCCAAGATTTAGCCCTCAGGGATTCACCCCCTGGTGGGCTGACACCCTGAAGTCAGTTGCCACTGCTGCTCCTCTGACATGGCCACAGGCAAGGTACCATGTAGGAGATCATACGAATGACTTAGTATTTACTTCTGTTTTCAGAGATAACTCAACACATAGCTATACTCTCAGCATTTAGGAGGCTGAAGACAGGAATGTTGTGAGTTTGAGGCTACTAGCCATTTTTTAAGTTAGTATGAACTACCAGCAAGAAGACTCTGTCTCCAAAAGGAAAATGTATTCAAAGTCTTTTCCAATGAAGCTTAGATGTTAACATCGTTAGAATCACCCAGAAAGTTTGTTCAATCAGACCCAAAGGGTCTGTGATAGATTCTGGGAATCTGTGTTACAAACAAATTTCTAGGTGATGCTCAAGTTACTAGATAAAAGATCACAGAGTAGGGTCTAGTGACTCATGAGAGATAGTCAAACACAATTGTGTGAAAACTCAGGGCCAAAAATTTATGTTTGTGGATTAAAATCAGAATGTGAATAACATTTTGAAAAGTTTCCAAGCTTTTGATGGACTTATTAGTCCATCCTCTTCCCCAAACTACAAGAGTTTACTGTACTTTTTGGAATGATCACATTGGAATGTTTCCCTTACAAGACCAGATTCTGTGGTACAGGATTCACAGCACAACACAAGTCAGGTAGGCTAATCTTTGCCTTAAGCTTTCTTGGGAAAAAATAGCAATAATTCTACTGCACACCACAGTTTGCAAATACTTTTGCAGACGTTTATCTAGAGGTCCACTGAGAAAGACATGACTAGAAAGTCAAACATATTATGATGCCTAAAACAGACCTAGATTCACTCAGAAAGGAATTACGTTATTCAGAATGTCAACAGTGCTGAGGTTGAAAGGGCAAGACAGTAACTCTAACCTATGGCAGCAGACTTTCCAAAGATTTGTGGCTGGGGAATGAAGTCTTCAGCCTAGCAAAAAGAAAAACAAAGGTCTCATTCATTTTAAGGAACACACATCAAGTTGGATGAATGGCTCATGCCAATGCCACTGGACCGAAGCCATCACTTCACAACAATATAGTTAAAGTATTTGGAATTTGTGAGGATTATAAGATGATGAAAATATCCACAATTCATCTTTAGAAGTTTCCAATCTTGTAAGCTTGTACTATTTGTAACAAGTCTAATTCATTATTTTTTATGCTCACATGCTCTGTATGAGTTTTGGTATTCTGCAGCTTCTCATCTTTTCCAAAGCAGCAGATACTCATTATTTGTCATTAGTTGAAGTAAATGAAGTTTTATAATCTCAGACCTTACTCAGCTAAAACATGACAGTGGGAAAATTGCCAAAGGAATGATCCTTCTGTTTTGGATGGAAGTTCAGATTTCTTGCATCTACAACAGAGATTGCTGAAGTAGGAGCCAAAAACAAACAAACAAACAAACAAAACCCCACGGTTTTTCAGCCATGTTTAATTTTATTTTGCAGGTTAACTATCTTTAGAAAATTGGAAAGATTCCCACAAAACAGCTTCCATGCCTGCCTACTTAACACAAGCAATAATCTGGGGTTAAAACTTTGAAACTAGACAATTGCCATCCTTCACAGACTATGAGTTGTTTCTCTCATTCCTGTAACAGAATACATGACATGAAACAAGTAGTGGAAGGAAACATTTATTTTGACTCATCCGTCAGAGGTTGTAGTCCATTATGGTGAGGAATGTGTGGCAGCAGGAGAAGCTTGACAGTATGGAGGTCATGCAATCTTTCCAAAATGTGGGTGGAGCAGGAAACAGGAAAGAATGAAGGTTGTTACTCAACTGGTTTTCTTGTTTTGGGGTTTTTTCCCCAAGATCCACTATCCATTGGATACTACCACCCACTTCCAGGATGGGCTGTCCTACTCAGGAAACCTCTCTGAAAATACCCCCACAGACACACCCAGAAGCATGTCTCCTAGGTGACTTCAAATCTAGTCAGGTTAACAATGAAGATGAACCACGAGCAGCATAACCTAACTTATCATAATCACTAAAGAAACTGGACCCATCTTTGTAGACTAGGACAGCCAATGGAGGTCCAGATTACCTCCAGAGCATGGTGGTAGTTAATATCTGTTTTAGACTCACAGGCACATACATCCCAGTGCTCTTACTCATACGCACCCTATGTCTTTTGTTTGCTGTAATTGGGGACTGAGAAACCTCTGCACTGGGGACTCCACTGGCACGAACTTTACTCCCAGATACTCAATACCCCCCGCTCTCTCTCTCTCTCTCTCTCTCTCTCTCTATATATATATATATATATATATATATATATATATATATATATATATTGGAGACAGGCTAAATGGTGAGCATATTTTCACAGAGCACTCCAAAGAGTGTATCTACTTGTTGAGCACTGGAGAATGTGTCTGTGTGCTTGGGTGTCTCCTTCTCTCCAACAATCTTTACTCTATAATTTCATTATTTTTTGACAATGGAGTTAATACCAGGCATTCTGTCTAGATGGTGAGTATCTCCGCTTAATGGTCCTACAAGTATTTTCTGTGTGTGGTGCTTTTAGGCTATTGGGAGACCTGAGAACGGTCTCTACTAACCTCTAACCATCTGTCCACATTGTGTTCTGAGAGCCTCCTAATGGTGTCCTTCCTGTGGTCATGAAATCTCAAGAGAGAGCTGAGATATTTACTCAAAGTTCGCCACATTGGTAAACCAGGGATGCCCCATCCCATCTTTCCTTTCACCCTACCAACTGCACAACTGACTTACACCACTACCAGCTTGCCCACTTCCTTCACCTCTGGAGGCCTGATTCATGAATTATCACACTTGTGGTTGGTCATTCCACAGACTCCTCTGATGCTCTTTAAATAGCACCAAGTGCTATTTTTAGATAATGCCCTTTTATTATGGTAATAAGAATATCCACATCTCACACCAGGTCTTTAGCTAGAACACTTAGAATTCAACAGATAATTTTGGCTGTAGGAACAGGCGATGACACTGTACAAGAAAGACTCAAAGCACCTAAGTTACAGCAGGTGGCAGGTCTGAATAGGTCAGAACACTGAAAACCTTCCTGCTTCCAGTGTATTCCGGTAAAACCCTGGAATTACAGATTGTGTAGTGACGCCTCTGCTTTTCGGTGGCAGAATACAGTAGTCCATCCAGTTACAGATTTGTCTACTCTGCCCTGAAATACAAACACAGGGGCAGGGAATATGTCTTTTGCATCCCCTCAAGACTTTGAACAGTGCACGGCACATGGAAAACATTTGATTGATTGGATGACTACATGAATAAACACTAGTTTTCAACCTGATTTATGTGGCCCATATACCCTGCCTTGCTCTGCCTCTCACATTGATTTTGCATTAAGGAACTACCTTGAGAAATGTCCAATTAGAACATTATGACAATTCTGCTAATGGTGTTCCTAGGAGGACGCAGGCATGTGTCCTTATAGGACTGAACAGAAAACCAGCAGGGAATTAGGACTGTAATAAGGTAGATACCATTACCTATCACAGTAAGAAAATATTTAAGCAAGAATACCAAAGAATATTCCAGAGTTTCCAGAACCTTCTCATTTAAGAAGACCAAATGAAGAGGGTCCAACAGTCTCTCAGGACTTCTCAAAAATTGCCTGGGTTCCTTGACAATGGAGAAGGGAGGCAACAGAGAGAGGTTTAAGCCAACACCACTGAACTTTAAAACATGACTATGAATGCTAAGCAGCTCATGGATAAATAAAAATAAAGCACTTGGCAAACACCATGAGTCCTAGCAATACTGAGTAACACTTATGCCTTCTCACAGAGCTATGGAACGCCACAGGGTTATTGAAACCTAGCAAGTGAGGACTTGTTCTGGCCAACAGGATAAACAATGCTTCTATCACTTTAGAGAGTCACATGACACAGTGGGGATTCAGAAGACAGAGAACACAGGAGAGTGCGATCGCATGGCCTCACACACACACACACACACACACACACACCTTGCCTCCTTCCCCCTTCTCTCTCTCTATTTTTGGTCTCTTTCGTTCTTCCTTCCTTCCTCCCTCTACATTTTATACCCTCATTCTTATTAACATAGGAGGAAAAAATTTCAACAGTGTCATTTGACCTATGCCAAGAAAAAATCTTTAAAGTGTTCTTTCTCCTTTTCTTTTCTTTCTTTCTTTCTTTTTTTGTTTTTTCAAGACAGGGTTTCTCTGTATGGTTTTGGAGGCTGTCCTGAACTCACTCTGTAGACCAGGCTGACCTTGAACTCACAAAGATCTACCTGCCTCTGCCCCCCAAGTGCTGTGATTAAAGGTGTGTGCCACCAACACCCGGCTCTCCTTTTCCTTATATTTATCATTACTATTGTTGTGTGTATGATGTGTACTTGTGTGAGCATGCAGCCTGCCTCAGCACATGTGTGGAGGTTAGAGGATGACTGTGAGATTGGGTCCCTCCAACCACCTCTAAATGGGTTCTCGAGAGCAAACTCAGGTCTTCAGGCTTGCTGAGCACTGAGGTGGCTTAGCAGCACTCTTTCTCATTGTAAGTAGGGGAGCATCTTTAAAAAGATGCATTTTACTCTTACTCTATGACTGTGTGTTGGGGGGAGTGTGTGAGCGCATGTGTGCTGGTGTTCGTAGATGTCTTCTGAAGCTGGAACCACAGGTCATTATGAACCCCCATGTGGGTCATGGAAACTGAACTCATGTCTTCTACCAGTGCAGACAGTGTTTTTAACTGCTGAGGCATCTCTCCAGCCCCACAGAATGCCCTTTAAAGCAAAGTTCCATAACTGGAGACCGAATTGCTTCCAAGGATGCTAGTCTAATGACCTGGAGGAGACTGACTTTGTGAGTGGCAAAATAAGTAGTCATATGACATCAACTCACTTTGTAATGTGACTTGCTAGACACTCCCATGAGGAAAGGGGGTCTATTTCCTTATTATATTAATTCAGACATCCCCAGCACTGTCAGAAAACAAGCCTGGGTTAGGTCTATGAACATGAGAAATTATGTGAAGGAGACCCACAGTGTCATAGTTGAACTCCAGATCCGTGGAAAGTGAATGCCCAGCCAACTTCTGAAATGAGCAATGGGTCCCAGACAGTATTGATGATATGCCTGACAAAATACACAGGTTATCCTAAGACATGTGAGTTACATCAACTGAGATGACCAATACACAGGCTATCCCAAGACTTTTGAGCTACATCAATTGAGGTGAGAGGAGCCCAGAAGCTGAACCACAGAGTTCTCAGCAACAATAAATTCTTCTTGTGAAGTCCCCAATTTTATGGTAGTTTCTTATGCAATAATAACTAACTGATATGGACTTTCTTTCTCTCTTCAGCACTGATAACTTCCATGCACTTCATAGATCCCATAACCCCGGGCATCCACTCTATAACTACTGTACATTGGCTATCACTTTTGATTGAGCATCATCTATATATCAATATCCATTTTCACCATTATCACAATAACTTCTTATAAGCCATGTTGAGCCCCAAACCATTAAAGAGACTGTGTAGTCATGAACCAAACCATGGTGTATCACACGGTATTTGTGAATCATTGCCTCATCAAAGTTCTGTAATGAAACTTCCCTCCTCCTCATAGTTGCCAACCTACTTAAAGACTTGATCAGATAAATTAGTTACGAGAAAGAAATAACTCCATTCAAATAGAAGAAAGGAAGTAAAACCATCCCTGTTTAAAGATTTTGTGACTCAAAACAAAACAAAAAATATTCCTCCAGCCAAATGATTGAAAATATCCTTCCCCTTTAGACTCAGGGAACATGAGGAAGAAGAGGCAGAAAATTTGCAAGAGCCAAAGCGGATGGAGGACACAAAGCAAAAGTGTCTTCTAAACAATGTAGGACCAGCCAATGCACATATAAACTCATGGAGATTGTGAATGGAGCTTGCACCAATCTAAGTCAGATGGGGCCCCAGCACTGAGAGGAGAAGTAGACACAAGTCCTAATTCATAATCCCGAAACTATCCATGCTTTATAACTTATCACAAATGAAAAATTGGTTTTCTGAACCAGAGTCTCACTGGATGTAAAAACCCCTCTTAAGTCCAGGCCCTGTATTTAGCCAGTAGGTGACAAACATGAAATGAATTCAGTGGCATTTTTGGATGTTCTTTGTATCATAATGCTTTGTCAGGGTTTTTGTTTTGCTTTGTTTTAATCTTACAAGTCCTTTTTGTATATATTATGGTTTCCAGTTTTGTATTTCTATGGGATTTCTGCGTGTCCAAACTTGTGGTTCTGAATCTATATATGTTGTTTTCTGCTTTTCCTTGGCTCTTTTTCTCATGTTTGTTTCTATCTTATTTTGTTATTTTTTAAGATGCCTGTTTATATTCTAATGAGAAAGAGAAAGAAAGGATGTGGATTTGTGTGGGTGGGAAAGAGGGGGAGAATCTGGGAGGAGTTGGGGGAGGGAAAACAGCAATTAGAGTATTTTTGCATGAAAAAATCTATTTTCAAGGTAAAAAAGTATTTTTAAAACACTGGTGAAAGATACTCAAGACACACATAAAAACGTGAAAGACTCCCCAATTCTTGAATTAGAATTGGTATTATCAAGATCTCTGTACCATTTAAAATGATCTGCAGATTCAAAGTAATCCCATTACACCAGGGGAAAATACCCATCAGATCATATGAGTAGAGAAGACCTACTTGATCTTGATTGAAGAGAACAAGGTTGGGTCTTGAGAGATGGCACAGGTAGAAAAGGGAGGGAAGAAAGAAGAAGGCTTGCTGCACACGCATAGAATCTGAGTTTGAATCAGATAACCCAGGTAACAAACCCTGGCACATCCACGTGCATGTCCATAATGCCAGTGCTGTGGGCACCTGGAACAGGAAGATGACAGAGACATGCTTGCTGCCCGACTAATTTCAATTTCAATGAGAGATTCTGCTTCAGGGAATAATAGAATAGATGGAGAGTGACAGAGCAGGGAATGTGATGTTTCCCTCTGGCCTGTCAGGTACACGCACCTGCAAACATGAGTTTCCATGTACACATAACACACACACACACACACACACACACACACACACACACAAACACACACACACACACACACACACACACCAAAAGTAAAAAGAAAAGAAAAAAACTGGAGATATGACAATGCATCTTTTCATGATTTACTTCAGAACAGGAACAACAAGATATTGACATAGGAACAAATATGTAGTCAAAAAAACCCCAGAAGAAATGCAATGAATAAATCCATATATTTTTAGCCAACTGATGCTCAGAAAATGACATATATTTGAAAGGGAATCTTCAAAAAATGGTATGGACAAAATTAGATGTCCCAAGATATTAACATTTAGATACAAGTGGCATATAGAACTACAAACAGACAGGATACAAGCAGAATCCATAACATATTACAAGAAAAATGCCAGCAATATAAGACAAAGATAATGTTGAAAGCTGTGAAATAGAAATAAGAATTAATTCATAGAGGCAAATCCATTAGAATACCAGCAAATTTCTCACCAGAAACTCTAAAGGGCAAGAGATACGGAATTCTGTATTACAACCATGAACGAAAATACCTGACATCCTTTATAGCAGTACTCAGAGAACTATCCCTCAAAAGACAAGGAAAAATAAAGACCTTCCAAAAACCACCATCAATTGAAAAAATCCTACACACGAAAAGGAAAATAAACATAAACACCAGAAACAATCAAGAAAATAAATTTCACTAGAACAACGACAAGCAAATAAGAATCAGAAAATAGATATTAAAAAAACAATCAGGTTACAGAAATTCTTTCCTATTTTTACATTATTACTGTAGTTCTAAATGGTCTTAATTTTCCAATTAAATATGACAGGGTCCCTGGCTTCATTAAAAGATGAGAGTCAACTATTTGCTGCTCACAAGAAACCCACTGTACTGGCAACAACCTTTCCAGGCAGTGAGAGGATAGAAAATGCTATGCCAAGTAAATGTTGTCTACAGGTAAGCATCAGTGCCTATACTTTCACATCCAGAAAAACTGACATCAACTGCACTATCAGAACACAGTCCAGGAATGGAAATGTATAAGGAGAACTCTAAGAGCTTGTGAAAACACTCAAGGAAGAAAAGATGAGTCCTGTGAATTAAGTTTCTTCCAAAACACAGAATTGTTGTTGGAATGTGCTCATGCCTCCCTGGTGTAGCAGATTAGAGTGAATTTATTTCAGAATATTCACTACAAAAGGCTATTGGTATTTTTCATGTACCTCTATGAAAAACCTGTTTTTTTCATGTGTGGCTTGTCCATGTGGTTGTATGCAATTGAATTCATGGGAACTTTACTCAGGTGACCTTTCATTTTATTATTATTTTTTCTCCTCTCCTTCCAGCTCCCCTGCTCCCTGCTCTGTTCCCAACCCCCAATCCACCCCTCCTCTATTTCTGTTTAGGAAAGGGCAGGTCTCCCATGAGTATCAACAAAACATGAGTTACTTTGTTGCGTCAAAACTAAGTACCTCCCTATGTATTAAGACTGGGCAAGCTGACCCAGGACGAGGAATAAGATCCCCAAAGCCAGTAAAACAGTCAGAGATAACTACTATTCTCACAGGTACGATTCTCACAAGAGAACTAAGCTACACAACTGTAACATACATACAGAGTTTCTGGTTGTCAGTTCAGGCTCTGTGAGCTCCTATGAGCCCAGGTTAGCTGATTCTGTGAGTTTTCTTATGGTGTCATTGATTCCTCTGGCTCCTACAATCCTTTCTCCCCCTCTTCTGCAGGATTCTCTGAGATCCACGTAATGTTTGACTGTGAGTCTGCATCTGTTTCCATCTTTTTCTGGATACAGCCTCTCTGATGACAATGGGGCTATGCATCAGTCTATATGTACAGCAGGATATTATTTCCATCTTTTTCTGGATACAGCCTCTCTGATGACAATGGGGCTATGCATCAGTCTATATGTACAGCAGGATATTATTTCCATATTTTTCTGGGTACAGCCTCTCTGATGACAATGGGGATATGCATTAGTCTATATGTATAGCAGGATATTATTGGACATCATTACACTGACAGTTTCCCCTCTGGTCTTGTTTGATTCTTTCCTAGGTTTCTGGGTCATCAAGTCTGTGGACCCTATGATCCAGGCAGAGGCCAACACCCCTTCATAACAAAAGTTATGAAGAGATCATGGATACACAGGACATAACTAAAAATGATAAAAACAGTATACAGCAAGCCAATTGCCAACATGAAATTAAATGGAGAGAATCTCAAAGCAACTCCACTAAAATAAGACAAGGTTGTCTGTCCCGCGCTACCGTCTCGCCAGCAAGAACGACGCAGAACACTCGGATCCTTCTGCAGTAAAGCTTTAATGCATCTTGAGAGATAGATGATCAGCTTCTTAGAGGGAGACCCCAAGCTAAGAAACCCAGCCCCTTATATAAGCCTAGGAGCTCCGAGTGAGATGTGTAGAGCCGGGATTGGTGGTTTGCACATCACCCCAGATGACGTCACGGGAGAGGCACAGTTTAAACGGTTAACTCCAACTGACAGCGACAGTTAACTCCAACTGACAGCGACAGTTAACTCCAACTGACAGTGGATGTCAGCGCCATCTTCTAACGGCAATAGCGATAGCGAGGGCGGCTCCTCACATCTCCCCCTATTCATTTATTTTTGAAGCAATAGGACACCCACAACTTTGGAGTGGAGATAGAGGTCAAATCCCCATGTGCAAATTCGGAACATGTACAAAGCTCCTCTCCAGGGTCTTATCCCCAGAGGAAGTCCTGACCAGTCCGATGTCTTTTTTCTGGGGGAAGGAGATCATGACATAGAACCTTCATGCAAGATGACTTATCTCCCAGGAGAAAGTCGTTATACCGCAGACCTCTCCTGTGCAGTGCTTAGCCTTGCAACTCCTTGGGCTGCTGAAGCCTACCCACTCTATCCCGTGCAATGAGACTAGCCTCGTGGGGTGCAAGAGCTGGGAGGCCAGCGACCTATTGCTTTAACATGGTTAACCAAATGTCAGGGGATGCTCCGTGTTCTAAGGCAGCAAGTGCTTGTGCCACCACCACTTTCTCCTTTTGTTTGGGCTCTGAGCGTACACACCATCCAAAGCATCAACACTATTCCACAGCAGAGAACTAGGCTAAATGATCCTACCCCCACCCATTCCTTAAAATAAGAAAATGCAGATGAAATCCAGGGGGAGAGGTCTTCCATCAGAGAAAGATCCAGATGCGTCGAATTCACTTGCAGGATCGCCATTCTCAACTCACGGAGTGTCTGCTCAAACTCAAAAGTCCAATTCTGTAATAAATGTTGAGACAGAGCTTTTGACAGGTTAGCTGCTCTTGTAAAATTCTCATATTGTACTAAGTGACACAAAGGCCAGGCAACTTTGTTCACATCCCAATTTGGCCATCTGCCACAATATATCCAATTGTTCCTGAACCAAATTAATCTGTTGGTTTACCAACATCAGGCCTCCTTGTATCTGAGAATTGGCAGTGGCCTGTTTATCTAGGACCATGGTCACAGTGGCCTATAGTTCATTAATGGTTTGAGTTGTCTGCACAGTGGCAGAAAGTGCAAGGGCCGAGGCGGTAACCGAAGCAGTAACCGCGGCGGTGGCTATCAGGCCCACAATAATAGCAGAGATCCCAAAAATCTCGCTTTTCCCTAAACAAACTCAAATTACTTGGCGCCTCAACAGGAGCTGGAATAAATCGAGGCATGCGCATTACCAAAGCAAAAGGGTGCTTAATAGCATCCCAGCATAATGCATAAAAACAATTCTAAGCAGAACAATTTATTTCTTTCTGATTCTTACCTAAGGTATCATTACTCACAACCCAAATAAAGGGCAGCTGAATAATTAGTTCTCTTAAAAGGGGTATACTTAACATTGGAGGAGGACCAATCAGATGATCCAGAGCTCTGTCCCTCACTCAGACTGTTGCCTAATGCCCCTTTCCAATCAAAAGTAATCTGTCCCTTCTCACTATCATAGGAGAAAGATCAGTACAGCTTCCATTAATTCAAAAGGATTAGCATTAGATCTTTCTGGATCCATATGAATAAAATTATCCTTTAATGAAGAAATCACAGTAAAGCACAAGCTTCCTACTAATGACAAGGTTCTCTCATCCTGAAAACTCTGTATCTGAGGATCTAAAGGCAAAAAGGCAAGCCCCAACTCTCTATTATTTGTGAAAAATCTAGGGAACACCTGGGCATTCTGCATCACTGGCATCGGTAGGGGAAGGTAGACATGATGGCCCACCGTAACTCTCCCATCATACTAGGAACCATCATCCCGAGTAGGAGAGTCTTCATCACCCACTTGGCCTCCATCCTTCTTATTCTGGAGTTGTGAAGGAGCTCTTCGAGTGAGTCTTTCAGGGATCCACAGGGGGTTTTCTTCCTCCTGTGGAAAAACACACACAGCTCCCCTGGATCTTATAAGAATAGGATCCGGGCCTTTCCAGAGATCAGTCAAGACATCTTTCCATTTTACCATTTCTTTTGGCCTATCAGGCTCTAAACTGTGGCGATCAGCCGCAGTGTGGCCTTGGGCATCACAGTTCAAGAAATTAAGGGTAAAAAGTGCCATGGATACAGCAACTCTTGGTACCGAGGGTAGAACATCCTCAATACTCCCCTTTTGTTTAATCAGATATGATTTGAGTGTACGATGGGCACGTTCCACAATGCCCTGTCCTTGAGGGTTATAAGGTAGGCCAGTTAGATGGGTAACATCCATTTGCCGACAAAACTGTCGGAATTTTTGAGAGGTATATGCTGGTCCATTGTCTGTTTTTAAAATTCTGGGTTTTCCCCAAGCACTCCAGGCCTCAAGGCAATGTTGAATCACATATGAGGCCTTTTCCCCTGTTAGGGGTGTGGCAAACATTACGCCAGAACAGGTGTCAACAGAAACATGAACATATTGAAGCCTTCCAAAAGAGGGAATATGAGTAACATCCATCTGCCACATCTGCAATGGTCTAATGCCACGTGGGTTTATTCCCATGTGGGGAGTAGGTAAGAATTCGCAGCAATTCTGGCATTGAGTAACAATTTCCCTAGCCTCTTTCCTGGATAGAGCAAAACGACGGCGCAAGGTCTCAGCCGTCACATGAAAGCGCTTATGGAATTCTTTTGCTGCTTGTGCATGGGTAGACAAGGCAGCGGCCACCAGCTTTGTAGCCTTGTCCGCTAAGTCATTCCCTAAGGACATGGGACCTGGGAGTCCAGAATGTGCTCGGACATGGGTAATGAAAACAGGAAATCTCCTATTTAACAAGGCAGCTTGTATCTTCTGAAAGATGTTAGCAACTCTGCTGGAGGATCTTATTATTCCAGCTATCTCAAGGAGATTAACTGCATTAACCACATAAGAGGAATCTGATACAATATTGAGGGGTCCTGGAAAAGCCTCAAGAACCTCCAGTACTATCAGACATTCTACAACTTGAGGTGAAGTTTCATTATATTGTTTAGATATAACCCTATCCTTGACCACATAAGCTCCCATACCAGTTTTTGATCCATCAGTGTACACCACAGTCCCATCTGGGAGTGGGTCTTTAGCTGTCACTTGTGGAAACACTATAGCCTGGTTTAGGGCAAACTGTAAAATTGGATGCTTTGGAAAATGATTATCAATTTGTCCTGAAAAGGAAGTAACTAAAACTGCCCAATCACTAGATGTGGCTGCCAAGGTCTGAACTTGTGCAGCAGTATAAGGCACAATCAAGGAATCAGGATCCCTGCCAAAATGTGTAACAGCTGCTTTTATTCCGCGAAGCGCGAGCTGTGCAACAGCATCAGGGTACCAGTCAATAATCTTAGCAGGGGAAGCATTTGGATGAATCCAAAGTAATGGTCCATGTTGCCACAGGACTGCAGTTGGCAATTGAGCTGTCTTAAAAACACACAGATTAAAAGGTAGTGACTCCTCAATTCGTTGTAATTGTGCTTCCTGTAAGGCCTCTTCCACCATCTGTAAGGCTCGGTGGGCGGCAGGGGTAAATTTTCTGGGTGAGGAGATATGAGGCTCACCCTCCAGGAGATCGAAGAGGGGTTTTAGATCAGCAGATGGAATTTTTAAAAAGGGCCTCAACCAATTTATATCTCCCAGAAGTTTCTGAAAATCATTTAATGTTTGTAAGTGGTCTTTGCGAATTTCTATTTTCTGAGGAACTATATTTTTGGGAGTAATCTTTGAGCCCAAAAAGAGGCCTGTATCTGCAATTTGAACCTTTTCTGAGGCAATCTCTAATCCCCACTGTTTTAATTCAGCCACCAGCATGGGAAAAGCCTTTTGTAAAACATCTAACTCTTTGTGACAAATAAGAATATCGTCCATATAATGGATAACGATTAAAGATGTAAATTGCTTCCTAATTGGCTCCAAAGCCTCCTGCACATATAGCTGACATATTGTTGGGCTATTGGCCATGCCTTGCGGCAGTACCTTCCACTGAAATCTCTTGTCTGGTTCCATATGATTAAGAGAAGGGATAGTGAAGGCAAACCTTGGTCTATCCCGTGGGTAAAGTGGAATAGAGAAGAAACAATCCTTAATATCTATAATAATAAGCTTCCAATCTTGAGGAAGTGCAGAAAGCAAGGAAGGCCTCTTTGAACAGGGCCAAAAAGATGCATCTGATTGTTAATGGCCCGCAGGTCGTGGAGTAATCTCCACTTCCCAGATTTCTTCTTAATAACAAAAATTGGTGTATTCCATGGGGAGGTAGAAGGCTCTAGATGCCCCAGCCGTTCCTGTTCTTGCACTAATCTTGTGACAGCCTCTAATTTTTCAGAGGATAGAGGCCATTGAGAGACCCATAACGGCTCCTCTGTTTTCCATGGTATGGGTCGTGAAGCCTCAACGGCCCCTAAATAAAACCCAGTCCTTTTCTACCCCGATTTCCGTGTTGTGTAATGGGTTTTATTCTGCCTTGTTCTTGCCTACCCAAGCCTCTACCATTTGTATACCCCATCTTTGCCATAATGGCTGATGCCTGGGGGAGTATTCATTAGTTAGGGTCATGCCCATGGCTTGTAACACATCTCGTCCCCATAAATTTACAGGGAGTGGCAACACATAGGGGGTAAAACATCCCTGTTTGCCTTCAGCATCCCGCCAGGTTAAGGCTGAGGCACTGATGGCAGGAGAGGACTGGTATCCAAGACCTTGTAGAGAATGAGATGAAACAACAGTGGGCCAAGACTTCGGCCACCAATGGAGTGAAATAATGCTTTTGTCTGCTCCCGAATCCATTATCCCTTCAAATTCTTTTCCATTAATTAACAATTTTATTGTAGGTCTCTCATTTAGGGGTATAGCCAGATAGGCTGAATCACTTCCAGAAGATCCCATAGCCCTTTTTTGTAAAGTGTAGGTTTCTCCATCCCCGAGGGAGGGCAGCAACACCAGTTGTGCAATTCTATCTCCCTGCTTTATAGAAAATACACCCCGAGGGCTAGAACAGAGAACTTGAATCTCCTCTTTATGATATGGGTCAACAATCCCAGGATATATAATGAGTCCCTGTAAAGTTAAGGAGCCACGGCCCAGAATAAGCCCAATGGTGGCAGGGGGCAAAGGTCCAGGGGAATGGACTGGGACCGGTTGAACATTCATTTGGGGCATGAGTAAGAAGTCGGAGGCGGCACGCAAGTCCATTCCGGAGGTTCCTCGGAAACCTCTACTTCCTCTTGATTGCTTTTCTGAAATTGGTTCCCATATTTCTGAGGGCCCTGGGACCATGGGCCCCGTGACCCGTTTTTTGATTGGGGTACCTTGGATTCTTCAATAGGGGGCAGAAGCCTCCCTTTTACATCCCGGACTGACCTGCATTCGCTAGCCCTATGATAACCTTTACCACAACGATAGCAAAGCTTCGATTCTCTTGTTCTTTCAGGGGCTTGACAATCTTTCTTAAGGTGCCCCATTCTCCCACAATTAAAACAAGCTTTTCGATTAGATAAATCTCTATACCTGTGCGTTTGTAAAATGGCGGCAGCTAGTCCTGCATTGGTTAGGGGTCCCCCAGCTCCCTGCACACTCTGAGCCAATCTTGTAAACCTTTGCTTTTGCGAGGGCGATAGCCGCTCGACATTCCTGGGTTGCTTGTTCATAGACAAGTTGCTCAATCAGGGGCATAGCTTGTTCTGAATCACCAAAGATGCGACTGGCGGCCTCTGTCATTCTGGCCACAAAGTCTGAAAATGGCTCTTGGGGTCCTTGGACAATCTTTGTAAGGTGTCCACTGGACTCTCCCCTTTTTGTGAGGGCCTTCCATGCTTTAATAGCGGCGGCCGACACCTGACCATAGACGCCCCAGATGTAGTTGGTTTGATTAAGGGCATGTTGACCCTGACCTGTCAGCATTTCAAATGTCCACTGCCTCTGATTCTCATCTTCAGCCGTGGCATTAACTCTAGCTTGTGCCTGGGCTGCATCATACCAGAGAGCCTTCCATTCCATGTATTGTCCCATGTTGGGAAGCACTGCTTTCACTGTCGTTTGCCAGTCAGTGGGAGTCATGGCAAAATTAGCAAGCCTTTCCACCTGTAATGTGGTAAAGTTAGCATTGACCCCATAATTACGAACGGATTCGGCCAATTCTTTAATTTGATTGTAATCTACGGGGTATGTACTCTTCCGCCTTCCACATTCTCGAATACTGGAAAAGCCATTTGTATTTTTCTCCGTTCCTCTAAAGGTAAAAAGGAGTCAGTACCAGTATTCAGCCGAAGCTCATATGGCGGAGGCGCTGAGAGGCGTGAGCCCGCCGGATTTATAGGCGGTGGCCTCACATTCATTTTTGTTTTCAGTGGCCGGTGTCTATCAGGGTGATATCTTTTTCCTCATACCGTGCCACCTCCTCCTCTAGACCACCTTCTTCGCTAGAATCCAGAGTGTCAGAATCAGAATTATCTAGCTCCAAGGCTTCTAGCTCTACTGCAGGGTATAGACTAGATTCTGGCTTTTTCTTTTTCTTAGATTTGTTAAGGGGTGAATGATAACTCCCTTCTTTCTCTCCCCCTTTCTTAACTTCCTGGGGAGGGCCTTTTTCTTAGACATGTCTTTTCTTTTGCGAGCTCCCATTCTCTCACTCCGTTCAGTTTCTGACATGCTATCCTGAACTTCCTCTAAGGTTCCCTGACTTTCTATTATAGCAGGGTGACAGGCCTCATCCTCCAAGCAGTTTTTAACTAGCTTCCAAATGGCTTTGGTACCTAAGCAGAGATCTCCTTCTGCATGCTTCCTGTCTAGTTCTTTACCTAGCTTGTTCCATGAGGCCACAGTGAGGGACCCGGAACAAGCATACCATGGTGCCACTCTATCTACCTCCTTCACAAAATTTTGAAGTGTTCGTGGTGCAATTTTAAGATCTCTTTGTTTTAGCACAGTCTGTAAGGCTGTAACCACTGACTGTGACGACCCCATCGCGCTGACAGCTTATCTAAAAACGCGCTCAACTCCGTTACCAGACTGACAGCACCAGACTGACAGCACCAGACTGACAGCACCAGACTGACAGCGCCAGATGGACAGGCAGCGCCAGATGGACAGCGCCAGACGGACAGCGCCAGACGGACAGCGCCAGACGGACAGCGCCGTTCTGTCAGCACCAGCCACGATGAAGGAGAAGGACAAACAGGACTAGCACCAAAGCCTCCACTGACCCGTCCCACGGTGATGACAAACTAAGGCCAAAGTCGAGAAAAGGGTTGTTCAGGATAAAGCATACCTCTCTGAACCTACGTCCCTGCAGTTCTGAATCCACCCCGTTTTCCGAGGGGTCTCCCGCGGCGCCGGCGATGTTGAAGAGTTCCCGGGTTTCGGCACCAGATGTCCCGCGCTACCGTCTCGCCAGCAAGAACGACGCAGAACACTCGGATCCTTCTGCAGTAAAGCTTTAATGCATCTTGAGAGATAGATGATCAGCTTCTTAGAGGGAGACCCCAAGCTAAGAAACCCAGCCCCTTATATAAGCCTAGGAGCTCCGAGTGAGATGTGTAGAGCCGGGATTGGTGGTTTGCACATCACCCCAGATGACGTCACGGGAGAGGCACAGTTTAAACGGTTAACTCCAACTGACAGCGACAGTTAACTCCAACTGACAGTGGATGTCAGCGCCATCTTCTAACGGCAATAGCGATAGCGAGGGCGGCTCCTCACACTAGATCAGTTAGGTCAGGTGACTGGCACATACCCAGGGCTCAGTGTGTAGTAACAGCAGCCGTACCTGGAACTTAGCAATATGAATTCCAATAACTCAAGCCAGGAATTAATCAGAAACTTTAGACTGGGACACTCTTCCATATTTAATGAGCTTCCCAGATATTTGTGATGACTGTAAAGTGGGAACCCTGGCATTTGCTAAACACTATAACCTGGTAATTTCCTAACGGATGTGCATTTGTAGCTTGAATTCCAATTGATCTTAATAATAAAAATCTGGATTCAGATATAGGGGTTAATGCTGAAAGATCAGAAAAGCAGAGCAGTCAGCTGCTAGGTCTTAGCTCTACCAAATCCTCAGACCAAATGGGCAAACCTGTCTCTAGGAATCCTCAGACTGAAAGCAATGAACTCCTGTCCCCTCCTGCCTTATATTCCTCTCTCCACCCAGCTATATCATCCCTGTCTCCATGTCCCTAGTGCTGGAATTAAAGGTATGTGACTCTAAGTACTAGGATTAAAGGCGTGAGCCATCACTGCTGGCTCTGTTTCTCTTTTAGACAGAATCAATCTCCCAGGGTGGCCTTGAATTCACAGAGATCCATCTTCCTCTGCCTCCTGAGTGCTGGCATTAAAGGTGTGTGCCACCACCGAGTAGCCTGTATGGCTAACTAGTGGCTAGATCCACATCTGATCTTCAGGCAAGCTTTATTTGTTAAAACACAAACAAAATATCACCACATGCACTTCCACCGAACTTTCTAAAGATGACCCACACGTTTTCTGCTTATAGAAACATGAAATAATCCAAACATAGTCCCCTTGTCAAGTCTCCAGAAGAGGGTACAGCCATGAAAATCAGAGTCCTAACATCCACACATCACAGAAGAACTAATTACCTGAAGCTTCTTACTTCCTCTCTAACCTTTGAAGATGCTGTTGATAATATTATTGACTTGACAGGATCTAGACACACCTAGAAGAGAAAGCTCTTTACGTGTCTGAAGGGAGCCTCTAGATTGCATTAAGTGAGGTGGAAAGACCCACCCTAACAGATAATGGCATCATTACAAGGGCTATGTGACTGCATAAAATGGAGAAAGTACACTGAGAATGGACATTTGTCTCCTCCTGCTTCCTGACTGTGGACTTTCTGTGACCAGCTACCTCACACCCCTACTGACATGATTTCTTTGCTATGATGGACTGTTCCCATCAAGGAGTGAGCTAGGACAAAGCCTTCCTTCCTTAAGTTGCTTTTGTTAGGTTGTGCTATGAGGAAAACCTAACCTTTTGTTAGATTTTGCTATGAGGAAAATAGCAATGGCAAAAGATAAAGTTATTTTTGTTTCTTGAAATCAAGATCATCTGATTAAAATAGTTGGAGCAAACACATCTTTCTCACATCCAAATATATTCTCAAGATGTTTTAGTTTCACTCCTTTTGAGGCTTCTTCATCAATATTTTTGTCCATTTTATGGACATCACGAATGACTACCTCTCTCTTCTCATCACCCAGCTGCAAGTTGGAACAACAGTTCTTTCAACAGCCTTCTTGTACAGCCATTTAGAACATGCATGTTTTGGATTTCATGGAGAAATGTGAAAGGAGGTTCAGTCTCCCCGTCATATGCTGCGGAGCAGTCTGCCTCTCTCCTTTACAGCAGTCATCACACTTCTAATTACTTGTTCAATGTCACTGCCTAATTACTTCTTCCCAATGTGTTCTCTATTAAGACTTTAGAGGTCCTAAGCTCTGACAAGATAATGGTGTCTCCTCCAACACCAGATGGATTTTGGAATAAAAAAAATCAAAATGATAAAATGAGTTTAAGACAGCCAGTAAAACTTTATCCATCATGCATACTTTAGAATCTCCATGACCTATGTCTTAGCTAGTGTTTGTTTGTTTTTTTATCACTGTGAAAAGACACCATGACCATGGCAACTCTTATAAAGAAACCATTTCATTGGCGTGGCTTGCTTACAGCTTCATTATCGTCATGACATGGAGCTTGGTGGACTACAGACACACATTGTGCTGGAGCTGAGAGTGTTACATCTTGCAGACAACAAGAGGCTGACTGACTGTCGCACTGAGGAAAACTTGTGGAAAAGGGACCTCAAAGACCACCCCCACAGTGAAACACAACCTCCATTAATGACATAGCTCCTAATAGTGACACTCCCTTTGGGAGCCATTTTCTTTGAAACCGCTGCATTCCACTCCCTGGCCCCCAAAGGCTTAGAGCCATATCAAAATGCAAAAGAAAAATGTATTCAGTCCAAATTCAGATGTCCACATAGTCTATAAACAGTCTCAAAGTTATTTCAAAATCTGAAGTTCACCTCTTATGAGACAAATGCCAATCTCTTAACTGTGAACCCCTTGTAAAAATCAAAATCAAAAAGCAGGTCACATACTTCCAACATATAATGGCAAGGGATATACATTACCATTCCAAAACACAGGGATGGGAGCAGAGTGAGGAAATGCTGAGCCAAAGCAAAACCAAAAATCAGCTGGGCAAACTCCAAACTCTGAAGCTCCATGCGTGTCAAAATGCACTCTACATCTCCAACTCTGTTTAGCTTTGTTGACTGTAACACACTTCTTGCTCTTGGACTGGTACCTCCTCTCGTAGCAGTTCTCATCTGCAGGTATCCCACAGCTCTGGATCTCTAACATCTTGGTTTCTCCAAGGCAATCCAGGCTTCAGTTTCACAGCTTCATGCAATAGCCTCTCTGCTAGGTCTCCATTTCCTTAGGCATGGAGGAAATTTTCATAATAAAACTGCAATGAACATGAGTATTCAAGTATCTTAAGAATCCGATCATTTCATTTCCTTTGTGTATGTCTACGAATTATTCCTAGGTTATACAAAAATCCTATATAGAATAACTTCAGAAATTACAAGAAGCTCTCAGTTGTTTCATTAGATATTATTTGTTCCTCCTTTCACTTGTTTTGTTTCCTTCTCTTGCTGAGCTTTTTTTTCTGTGTGGAAGGAATATAGATGGAGTTCATTAAAAGGTAAAGTAGAACACTCTCAAGGACTGGAATGGGCAATGGCTAAAAGAGCAGAGGAAAACGCTCTCAAATATCAGCATGGCCAATATCTCAATGAACTTTTTTTAAGATAATTATTTTGAATTCCCTTTCATATAATCTGTACATTTTCATTTATTCAGTGATAGTTACAGGGTTACTTGTGCTTTTGGTTAGACCATGTATCTTTGATTTTTTATCATCCTTATGGCCCTGATTTATCGACTGCACAATGGAGTGCTGTGTCTTTTTTTAATTTTTTTTATTTTGCACAAGGCTTTCACAGAGCAAGATTTGTACCCACAGACATGCCTATGGTACTAGCCACACAGTGTTCTGTTTTTCTTTCTGCTGCTGTGATAAAACACTGTGACCAAAAACAACATAGGGGAGGAAAGGTTTATTTCAGCTTGCAAGGTTCAGTTCATCACCAAGAGAAGTCAAGGCAGGAATTCAAGCAGGAAGCTGAAGACAGGCTTACTGGCTATTCCACACAACATTGGCTCTGACTAAGAATCTAAATCACAGCTTAGAAAGTACAGCAGGAACCACAGAAGATGCTGCTTGCTAGCTAGCTTTCTTAAAGGCCAGGACCACGTTCCCAGGTAATGGTACTACCTACAATATAGTGAGCCCTCCTATTTCAATTAGGAATCAAGATAACCCCCCATAGACATACCTGAAGGTCAGTCTGACCTAGGCAATTCCCCAATGAATACTTTTCCTTCAGATGACTCTATAGTTGACAATTAAAGCTAACAGTATTTGCAAAATGTCATTGCTCAGTTTCTCTGTGGATGTGGTGGTGGAAGTTCCCTGAGACTCTTTCAGTTGTGATTAACATTACAATGTGCTTAGTGATCTTGGCTACAAGACTAGTAAGGGCAGCTTTATAATTATAGTGGCAAGGGGTTGCAGATACAGTTCTTGTTTTCCTGGAAAGCCTTATCGGAGGGGATGCTCCCTTACTGGAATTAACAGATTTCACTAGCAGATATGGTGGCTCTTGCATCTAGGGCAGGGTATTGGGAAAGATACTATTGCATGAACTTTCTCTGGGGGAATATGAACAAATACCCACTTGTCCAAGATTGGACATCAAACACAGATCAAAGCCCAATTCTACCAAAGTCCATTTTTTAAAATCCATTGGTCGATCTTACCTATACTGCATGTGTGAAGGGTTACTTATAGGATCATAGAGGATCCCAAAACAGTCATACTCTCAAATATTTTCAACCTAGCTTGGGTGACAATTTCCCCATAGTGACAGACAGAATCTCCCTGCAGCTGCCCTTTTACACTCTGTGTATTATGACTTCAGAAGAATGAGATCACATGAAGCTTCACAAAATTACATGTAGCTTGGCAGGAGGTGTAGGAAGAAGTGACTGGAATCTCAGGTTGGTATCCAATGATCCTCCCTTCTTCTATGAGGGAAAATCCATCAACAGGTCTGATATTGACAGCTTCTTCTGATAGTCACACCTGCTCTGATGAAGATGTTAATGGTTACTGTGCTTGGAGGACAGCATTCCACAAAAGCTGCAGAGACAAATTTCTGAAATTAGGACCTTGCAAAATATGATAGCACATTTGACCTGAGTGCAAATTTACTTCCATAGTCCAACAGCTATGCCAAAGTCGACATGCACTCTAATTGCTCAGAACATCAGCATGTCTCTGAGGAAGAAAAGGTCCTCAGGATCCAGGTCACAGATTTAACTGAAAGTTGTGAACTATAGGAAAGACAGTGTTTCAAGCTCTAGTGAACACACTATAGTGGGGTGACACTGGACCCTGGGATGATAAGACATGAAGTAAATCCATGTTCTGAGACTGGGTGTAGCAGAATCAAGGACTTAGCAACGTCAGTTGCTACAAGGTACACTGAGCTATATCCACACTAGAGCAACACATTAGTGCATTCATTTGGAAAAGACAGGTGATTTCATCAGCTCCAGATCCAAGAAGTCAGTACAATTGCATTGCACATAGTTAGAGAACTGAGTCTGTGTAACCTTGAAGGTGAAATGCTACATCAGCTGTGGAGCAAGAAGAATGTGCCATTTTGCTGGTGTGTCAGAGGCTAGGCTCCACAGTGACTTCCTCCTTATGCAGAAGACTTCACAACAGAGCCCTTCCCGGATGTGTGGCTGCTCCAACAGTTCAGGCTCTGGGTCCCAAGCAACCAGGTGTCACCACAGCTTTTCTTAATAGGACAGTACAGTCGAACCAAAGATGAGAACATGACGTGGTTATGAGTGCTTAGCACTGGTGGTGCAGTAACAGTAGAAGCTCTGCTCAGGGATGGCTCATAACAGGTGTACGGGGAGCAAACCCTCATGGGAGGAAGAGTACAATGGCTTCTCATACTCAGAACAGAACACATATTAGCTGGGGCAGAAGATGGGCTTGGGGACACAGGATTATAGCCTCAGGAAAAGTTCACTTATGAACTCCAGAAAGCATCCTCATTTGGAATGAGAGACTCCGTGAGTCTCCAGAAATGAGGATTGTGTGTGTCCATGACAGTGGTGGGAGCTGAGGCATCCTCTTGCTTACCTTTTCCCACAGGAAAATTCCTTAAATTACAACCTGACCTCATCTGAAGAGATGAAGAGTCAAGACTGTGTGCTCCTATATTTTTCTGTATAGCCGTCTGTGGTTTCTATGCTCTAGAAGAGCTAGCCTAACTTTTGATACTGCAACACAACACTGTCGTGTACAAATGTCTTCAGCTATGTGCCTAGCTATCCTAGGATGCATATGGCCTGTACCTGCCAGGGTTGCTTATGATTCATTGTTTTCTTGTATATTCCTTCAGAGATTTGGGGGGAAATAGGGTTGCTGATTATTTTATTTTATTTTTCTAAGAAGGGGCAACACTAGGAGTTTTCAGTGAGACACATTATTCATGCCTTGCAACTTAATTCTTAAAAAGGGGTGCCCTAAATATCAACTTGAACTTACTACCAGGTATCCTGTACTCTTTCCATCTGACTTGTAAGTGGTCTGAAGACACCAGTGTGTCTGTCTTGGTCAGAGAATAACGACAATGCCTGAACCCTGCCTAGACAAAGAAGGCTCTTAATACATGCCTGATGAAGGATGAGGAGAGAGAGTAGAGTCATTGAAAGAAATTGGGAAGGGAAGATAATTAATAAGAGAGAAAGAAAAGAGAGGAAGAAGAGGAAATAAAAGCAAAAAAGAAGTGCCAGAAGACAAGAAGATGATAATAACCTTGTTGGCTTCTGTATTGATTATGCTATTGAAGAGAAATGTTCTGGTACTAAACTCCCAACTGATGCTGAAAGCTCAAAGCATCGTGTGTTTCATTATTGGTTAATTCTAGAGTAAATGCTGCCATCATCCTTTAACAGAATTGTGAACTGTGTCTTTATTTACTTACATGGTACAGACCTTAAATACATGACATGTTATATTTGTCACTGAATTAGAAATGTAGCATGAGATTTCAGTTCATAGCCACTCACTGTCCAATGAGAGAAAGACTTCTGGGTAATACTGTGACATGTGATATTCTCTATTCAATAGGGAAACAGTCCTTAGGACTGCAGAATTCTGTCACCTTAGAAAATGAACACCTTTATCACTGGATCCTTTTTTTTAAACTACTCACTCCTTTGTAATGATCTATTCTAAACTGAGGTGTGTATTTAAATTGATTTCACATGCTGTATCAAAACAGCAATATTAACCGGACATGCCACAAAAATTTATAAAAGTTACATGGATTATATGCATTCAATACACTTAGAAAAAATAGATGTTTTAGATGACACCAGTCTTAGAAGGTGTCAACACACCACCGAGACATGCAGACTATATTTCCAGAATTTCCTTGATAAGAAGCAATAATGTGTTGCTACAGCATTTGGATTCTTCAAATAAGCCCTCAAGAACAGATTTATTGCACAAGCTAAAGTTGAGAAAAGGATACCAATATACTACATATATATATACATATACATATATATATATATATAATATCTTTAGGTTCCCCGATCCTAATGTGACAGGATATTATTATCCACTAGAGTCATAAAGCCTTTTATAGAGATATTTTCCCCTTTAGCCCTGTTATTTTAATTTGTGCACAGATTTTTAACACAGGCAATTTCCCCCTGCAAGGGCTTTTCACTAATAGAATTATACTGTCTTAGCTCAAAATGGTCTTTGGTTCTTAGTCCACTGGGCTCAAAAGATTATTTTCTTGTGGTGGAGAGCTCTCCACACCGCCCAGGAGCGTACCATTATCTGCACTGAGCACCCCAATCCTCTCCATCCTTCAAGAGGCTCCACAGCTGGGCCCAGCGTGAAAATGACAAGCATTAGAAAGCTCCAAGAGTTTATTTTCCTCTGGCTGGGCATCTTGGTTACTGGATTCCCGTCAATGCCATCACAACGCATGCCTTTCAATAAAAAGTGATCCTAACAGGATTAAATGTAATTTAGAGTCAATAAGGAGAAGTTTGCCATCGGGCAGAATTATAATAGACAGTGTGATCAGAACATAGTGAATTTGGATGGTTTTCAGGGATGCATTCTACTGTACAAAAATGAAACACAGAGGGCAAAGAAAACGTTTATTTGCTGCCAAGCCTTTCACTAGTTCTGCCTTCCATGTAAATCAATTCACAGTTTAATAAGAAGTATATATTGTAGTTTACAGGGAGGCAAAAAGACAGGGAGACATTTGTAGAGTAGAATGCAGAAAAACATCATCACTGCTCTTCTTTATACACATGGTAAAGAATTTTTTTTTGGTTCTATGGAACATGGAAACTGAACCCAGGCAGAGACCTCAGAGAGCCTGCCACAGAATTTTACTTGATGAAGAGCCATTCTTAACCCATCTTTTGGCAAACAGCAGCTTTGAAAAGTGGTCACTCTTCTAGAAAACAATCCTGTATTCCCTGGGCAGGGTGGATCTTGAAAAGTAGCAGCGGAATTAAGATAGGGTTAGAACTGCAGTCAGGGGAGAAAGTGCCTACACATTGTTGGGTAGCCAAGGCTTGCCACTCATGTAAAGCAATTGTTTTGTTCAGATAAAAATGATGGGAAAGTGAGGCAAGTATGGGACAAGGTTAGTGGCTAGCTAAAGTTTTCCCCCTTATATTTGAATCTTTAGCCAATACCAGCAGAAAATAATAATAGTAAATACCACTATTATCATTAGTAGACTATCAGCTTAGCTACTTTTCATATATTGTATCATTCCATTTTAAAATTATTTTGTAGACAGTTATATTTGCATACACACTTAGTAGATGGCAAAATATCAAAATTAAAAATATGAGTTGTTGTGGTTGCATGTTCTAAAAAATACAGGGCTGAAAAAAACTCTGAGTTCCATGTGCTTACTTAAACATCGTATCTTTCAACTGGAAGCGGAAAAATAATACTTAGGTTATGGGAAAAGTTTTGGTTCCTGATTCATTTCTTGGAAGAGTATCAAGGTTTTAGGAGACAAGGTTACAAAACAAAACAGCCTGTGTGGGTACGAGAGCAAAGAGAATGTTTGGTATAGATGGTGGATATCTTTATAAAGAAAGCTACACATCTAGCACTCTATGAAACAGCCAGCTGGAAGGTATGGAAAATTGGCTGAAGTTTCAGAGACACAGAGAAACTTATATAAAAGGGCCTATGGTTAAAATGTATGTCAGGGCAGCTGTCTGAATGTTTCTAGAAATCATTAGCCCTGGACACTAGGCTTGATTCTCCCACATCTTTGCCAGAAAAATAAAATAGGATTGCTATGTAAACAAATGTTATATGGGTTTCCATATTGGCTGTGATACTTGATGTCTCTGTGGGTGATAAAAGTTATCACCTCACTGACATAATTTATTTATCTGAGGGGAAAAGTCACTGTAGAATATCATATGGGCTCTATGTCAGGAATACAGAAGTCAATCCACACCTGAAGTTTCAACTATAAATTAAAATATGACTACATCAGATAGATTGCATCAATGACTTTATACATTGATAAATTATACACAGACACCGAATATCACCCTAGGTGGAGAAAATACAAAATCAGTTAAAACTGAATGAAGTTACTCACCCCTGGACAAGTAAACACATGATTAAAAATATCGTGATTTTTATCAGTTTGTTCCTGTTAGAATGGCTATTATCAAAAATGGGAAAAATAGCAATCATAGGCAAGGAGACTGGGGGAAAGGAATCCTTGAATGTTGCTGGTGGGAATGTAAATTAAATCAAACATTTTGATAAGATTATGGAAGTAAGGGAATGGGGGGATGGATATGTAAATAAGAGTGTTTCTAAAAATAAAAAAGAAAGAAAGAAATTATAGAAGTACCTTGAGATTTAAAAAATAAGCAATTCCACTACTGGGCATTTATCTAAAACAAATTATTTCAGTCAGTCAATCCATAGATGAATGAGTAAAAATAATGTATTGTTGTAGAAAATGTTAAGAAAGCATGAGATCTATCATTCAAAGCATATGATGCGAGTGAATTTCCGATATATTTTTATCACTTAGGGCAGCATATAAAGAGACCAGAAGGTCATTATATACAGGGAAAAAAGTCAAGTACAAAAAGGAACATATCACATGATCTCACTTGGGGGAGCTAAACAAATCCATCTCATGGTAGAGTGTCTTAGGGTTTCTTTTTGAAAAAATTGTTTTTATTCTTTGTTACTAACACATTATGCATCTTGGTCCCATTCATCTCCCTGTCTCTTTGTATCTGCCTTCTGCCATTACAGCCTCCCCCTAAAAATAAAATGATATTTAAGAAAAAAGGAAAAAGAAACATAAAACAAGAGAACGATCTCATCATGGAAGCTGTAGTGTGGCAATGTGAGTCACACAATAAACTCTTTAGTCCATAAACCTTTATTTGCAAGTGTTCATTGCAAAGAATCATTGGTCTGGTTAGAGGTTCCTGGTTTCTGTAACACTATAGATGCTGAGCCCTCACAGGGGCTCCTCTTGGATATCCTGCTGTTGTCCTATGTCATAGAGATCCTGAAACTTTGGATCTACAGGACCAGCCCCTTCACATGCTCCAAAAGATTCATAGGCCCGGTGGATTAGGAGAGGAGCAACTCAAAGGCCTGGTTCTGGGCCTGGATGAACTCTCCAGCATTGCCCAAGCTAGTTCACCCTATGCAGCAAGGACCACAGGACAGAACTGGTCCTCTTGCATTCACAGCCTCAGGGCAGGCTCCCTCACACCTTCACCAGCTCTATTGTGTTGCCCAGGCAAGGTACAGGGGCCACTCTCCCAAGTGCTGCAGCTGGTGAGGGACAGGAACAAACTCCCCTGCTCTTGTAACCTCAGGGTCAGCTTTCCCACCTACCATGGGTGATAAGGGGTGGAGGGGAGCATCTCTCATCTCTCTCTTTCCCATGCCACCAAATGGTAGTTATGGGTCAGGACCAGGTCTCCCATGCTCACATACTTGAGGCTAGCTCAACTATGCCTCGTCAAGGAGGGTCAGTGTTACTGTGCTGCCCAGGAGAGGTTGACAGCCTTCTCAAGTGCTGCAGCTGATAAGGAGGAGGTTTCGCTCTCTCTCCTGCCACAGGCAGCAAGGAACAAAGGGGCATCTTTCTATCACCCTCACCACCACATAACAGACAACGGGGGTAGGGTCAGCTCCCCCTTACTCACATTCTCCAGTCAGCTCACCCACTTCCCTCACCAACAGGGTCAGTTCTACTGTGCTGCCAGGGCCTGCTCTCCCCAGTATTGTGCCTGGTGAAGAACAGGATCAGTTCTCCATAGTGTTGCAGCCAGTGAAGGGTGGGGCCAATTCTGTGTAGCCCTGTCCTCTCCTCCACCTTCAGTGGTAATAGGAGCCACAGACATCTATACAGATCACAGCTATAGCAAGGCCATGGACCCAGACAAGGGCCATGGCAGCAGCCCAGGCCTGGACATCACCATGGCTACTAGTAGCAAGCAAGTCACCCACCTCATTCCATTCTTCTTTAACTTCACCTCTTCAGATATGCCTCTCTCCATAGGATATGAATGACCATGTTTCTCTCTTTCTCTCCCATACCCCACCTTATATCTACTCATCATCATAGTGCCCAACCATCCAGCGCCACAAGGTGGGCCAGTGTTTTCTCCTCTTCTCCCAGGGCAATTTGCGCTGGGCAGGCCTGTGGGTCACCTTGTCTCACTCAGCTGTAATGGTACTGAAAAAGTTCATACTTGCTCCTTGATGCCTGGGGCAGCTCACCTTAGTTAGGGTTTCTATTGCTGTGAAGAGACACCATGACAACAGCAACTCTTCTTTTTTTTTTTTTTTTGGTTTTTACGAGACAGGGTTTCTCTGTATTGTTTCGGAGGCTATCGGTCCAGCCCAGCCTCGAACTCACAGAGATCCGCCTGCCTCTGCCTCCTGAGTGCTGGGATTAAAGGTGTGCACCACCACCGCCCGGCTGACAACAGCAACTCTTATAAGGGAAAACATTTAATTGGGATGGCTCACATTTTCAGAGGTTTGGTCCAGTATCTTCATGTTGCAACATGGTGACACACAGGCAGACATGGTACTGGAGAAGGAGCTGAGAGCTCTAAAACTTGACCTGTGGGCAACAGGAAGTGGTCTGGGACCCTGGGTGTGGCTTGAGCATATATGAGACCTCAAAGCTGGCCTCCACAGTGACACACTTCCTCCAACAAGGCCACACCTACTCCAACAAAGCCACACCACCTAATAGTGCTACTCCCTATGAATAGAAGCAATTACATCCGAACTACCACAGTAGTATGAGGTAAAGTGGCAGTTAATGAAGCTCATCCTTTGGGAGCTTGAGGACATATTAGTTATAAAAGTAAGTCAGACATTGGGGGAGTAGCCCAGTGACAAAGCCCACTAGTGTATCATCTATGGGGATCTGGATTCAATTCCTAGCACTAGAAAAGAAAAGAGCTAGGAAGAGTAAGTCATGTACAACAGAAACACCCATTAGTTACTCTAGACAAGAGAAAGTAAACAATGTCAAAACTGTAATGAGTATTTTGAGTATTTTAAAATCTTTGTTGTAAGTTGTGTTCCTGGTCAGAACAAAGTAAATGCTGGTCACTTTCAATCCATTATACCATCTTTCCATCACAGAGCCATTATTGACTTATCTAACCTTCATTACCCAAATGTCCCGTAAGTCCTATTGACCATTTAAGTTTGTTTAAACAAGCATATACATACATGCATGTATGCATTCACACACACACACACACACACACAAATTTGTGAGAACTTGTGCTTGACATGGTAATGACATCACTGCTCTTAATTCTTGTCTGCCAATGCAAATGTTAAAACCAGCTGTGTTTAGGGGGGTGAGACACAGATTCATTGTTTTCATAGGAGGAATCATAAAACCATGCTCCATGAATTGATGTGTAGGAGACTTTTTCTTAGGCTACCAAGTAACTCCCAAATAAAGATATGGAGACTTAATATTATCTATGAATTCTCAGTTTTAGCTTGTGTTAGTTTCTGGCTAGCTTTTATTCCTTAAGCTTTTTCTCTTCATCTATGTTTTGCCTTGGGGATTTTTAACTGTCTGTCTGTCTGTCTGTCTTACTTTCCTGTTGTTTCTACATCTGTCCAGCTGGTGGCTGCCTGGCTTCTGTCCCTATCCCTGAGCTTTATCATGAGGGAGTATGCTATAAATGTCCAGTTTAAGGCTGAACACTCCATGGTCTCTTACTCTCTTCAGTCTCTTTGCCTAAGTCCAGGCAGGACTCTGTGTTACTCACCATCTACTGAAAAATAGTCTTCTCTAATTATGTTTGAAAGATACGCTGACCTTCAGATAAAATGATGTGATTAAGAATCAGTTACATATCCACTTAGCAGAGTAACAGTAGTATGTTCTCCCCATAGATTCTTGGCCCCAAAAAAGGTGCCGTGTATGAGTTTAAACTTATGGTGCAGGCATTAAATCCAATAATACAGTAGTTGGTTACTCTCATGACTTTTTATCATTGTTGTATAAGTGGGCATGTCTTATCAGGCTGCTCATTATTTTAGTTCACAGGGTTCATAGCTAGGCAATATTGATGATTATTTTTTCTCCTCCAGTAGCATGCATATAACTTGCTAGCACCATGAAAATAGCCAATAAATAGAGATGAAGGACTCAGATGAGGACCAACTTGTTTTCTTCATGCTCTTTGATTCAGGTATGTGGCATCATCGTGGAAGAGGAGGCAGAAAAATTGTAGGAGCCACAGGTGATGAATGACTTCAAGGAGACAGTGTTTCTGGACAGAGCAGGGCAGTTGCACATATGAACTCACAGAAGTTGCAACAGTATGCACAATACATGAGTAAACCCAAAAAAGGCATTTGAAAGATGCTGGGAGAATGAGGTCCTATTTTCCTTAACAGTTTGACCCTTGGTAGATCATCTAAGCTCCAGTGAAAAGCCATACATTCAAGATGATTTGGGTAGCAAAAATTGTACTTGACAGGCACTTCTGTGCTTGAGACTGACTTCAAAGTCAGTTCTAGTGTCACAAGCATTCATTACCACACTCAGCCTAGATGATATTCCTTTGCCCATGAAACCACCAATGACCATCACAGGTGTCCAAAAAGGTTCCCTCCTCTACATATGTACACTTACCATCCTTTAGACAATGTATTTGGCATTCCTTTGAGTCTCTATCAAGCTTCAGGAGTTCAGGTGATCCTTCAGAGCCACTGTGCTGTGTCTCTTCAAAATGCTGTATAAATGAGTTTAATAAACTTATACTGATTCAGTCACAGAACACCTCCAACTACAATGATGATTGAAATAATGGAATCATGTCTGGGCAGTACAACACTGAAGTAGAGTAGCTTTGAAGTGTCATAATATACCTACTAGTAAACAAGCCAAACAAACAAATGAAAGTCAGCATTGAAGAATTGAGGTCTGGGGGAAATGGCTACCACTGAAATTAGAAGAATGAACAGGCAGGGTGGTAAATCCCAAATTAACAGCCATGTGAAGAAATTTTTGTGTGAAACAGGCCTGGTCCCATGAAAGGAAGTCGAAACAGACCTAATGAATTGCCAGAGGTTCGATGTGGACAAACTCGAGAGTGAAACTTGATGGCTCACATATCCATGTTGTGTTCTATGACCACTCGATGCATACCGTGTACTTACTTGCTGATGTGACTGTCATGACAGTCACAGTTTCATTTTGCACACGAGGAAGCTGAGGCGCATGAAATGTCAGGAAGTGGATATAAGTCAGTTGGCTAAAACCATCTTAATTTTTAAATCTTGGACTGTTAGATTTACAGAAACACTCCCTCAGAACTCTTGGTGATGGCAGGGCTGTATTTGCTTGACACTAGCTACCAATAACCATGCAGGCAAGGTGATAAGCACCAACCAGTGACCAATGCTCAGACATGTGGAAAGCCAGGCTACACGCTTCAAAAACTACCTACCCCTCTTTTTTTTAAGTTTTTATATTTATTTTTTACACTTTTTTATTAAATACTTAGATTAGAAACAAGCTTGCTTCCCATGTCAGTCCCAGCTCCCTCTCCCTCCCCTCCACACCCACTTCCCTCCCACAAGCCCCACCCAACCCCCCACCCAATCCCCACTCCATTCCATCCACGAGCAATGCCGGTTTGACCAGATGCTGGATAGACATGAGCCCTGCTTTAGCAGTGAGGTTATTTTATTGAATTTACAGTTTTTACAGTTCACAGAAACTACCCATCAAAATGGAATTAATCAATATGGAAATAGAAATTCTTGTAGGATCTCTGATAGTATAGGATTTGAGAAGAGAAATTTGTTGTTTGGACACTTTAAGAATGTATGTACTTCAGCTGAAAAATAAACTTAAAGAAGCAACAAAAAAAATAAAACTACCCCTCACATGGGAACCATAGTGAGGAGAGGAGATAAGAGAAGAATTAGGAGGTAGTATCACAGTGAACTTCTTTTATGCATGTATGAAAATGTCACAATGCAATGCAACTCCCTGTCGTGTACAGTTAACACATGCTGATAAAATGTTATATAAAATATCACATCCTCCACCCCTGACAGTCAGGAATCATTCTTCCTCTCCACCCCATCTATATTGTCTCTCTGCACACAGCTGTTTGCCCATACCCAAAGACCATCTGAAGATATGACAGTCCCTTATAACACCATTATTTAGACCTCATCACGCTTTAGGCTCTGCACCACATCCCTCCCAGGACAACTCCAGCCTAAGACATTATGCTGAAAGATGAATATGTGATCTCCAGGTGAGGTGTGCTGCTAGTAATTAAACAGTATTAATTGTATCAGCTTTAATTTACATTCTAAGCTCTCAGTAATAAGGCTCAGCATTCTATTTTCTTTCTGACTAGCACTGAGTAATAGAATTGGTGTTTAGGAATTATCATATAAATCTATTTTTTGGTCAGTCAGTATTGGGGAATTTTTTAATATATTACAAATGTATTCATTATTCTCAAGTTGGTAAAAATAATTAAAAACTACAGGCCAAGCACAAATTCCCAGGGCATAAAAACATGACTGGCACTCTACTACCAAACACTGAGGTTGCCAACTTCTTGGTTTGAGGCTTTAATGAGAAATTACTTCCATATTTTCATGTACTAAAGGACTCAGGTGGAAAGTCCTACCTTCGCAGGAGTATGGAGACAAACATTCTGCCTGTCAAAATGAAGCAGCCTTGTCATTTTGGGTATATTTTTAACAACCTGCCAATTGTCTATTTTGAAACATAATCTATATGTTTAATGAAATAAAGAAATTCTTAAGTGTGACTACAAAGTTGTAGAGAACATGTGTTCACATAAAAAGAAAAGGAAAATTCAAAAATAAAACAATCAAGGGAGAAATAAACAAGAAATTCAAGTATGTCTAACCTATCACTAGGTTTCCCTTTATATAAAACATTGCCATCCCCACTTTCAGGGGGCCTTCCAGATTTTCAATAACGTGTGGATGGGGCCCAAGCATAATGAACAACTCTTGATGTTCCATTTAAAGAATTCAAATTCTGATTCTTGGACAGGCAAAGCACAACCAATCTAGTTCTTAAATGATAAGAGAAACCACTAAGTACAATATTAATTGAAATACCATAGGGACTGTGAGAATTTTGTGGACAGAAGGGGAAGTCCATGAGGGTTTCATGCTTTCTTGTTACTGTTGCTTGTTTTTCCATCATAACACCAGGGTAATTTATACTGGTTATATGACTAATGGAGGGGGGGACATTGTGTGGTCCACCTTTGGAATGAAGAGCTGGCCCTTTAAGCCATAAGAGGGCTGCAAAAGGCCACAGCTCTGGGAAGAAGTGTGGGCATAAGCAATACAAATGTTTATTTCACCTGGTAGACCAAATGTGACAGATTGTTTTATCTACAATGGAATATTAATTTTCTGGTTTTGGAAAGGAAAACACAGTGCTCATTTATATTGTTGTAAAACTTGTGAATTTGCCCCATAGGATAAGTAATACTCAAAGCAGCATCCTAATTAAAAGGAAAACTCAGTTGCCGTGCAAGATAATATAAGAGAGCATATAAATCGTAAACAAGATGCATGGTAAAAATGAAAACGACAGGCTGGATTGGAAAGGAATGAAATAAGCTTTGGAAATGTGCTTCTTAAATGAACACAAATTGTGAGATAATGTCTCATTGAACAATAAAAATAACAAACCAGTGGCAAAGATGTAATAGAATTCCCCATGTATACCATTTTAATCTTAATATAATTTTCCCCGGTGCATCCATGTTTATTGAACTACTATGACCGATTCCTTCTGACTCTTTCCAAAGTTACTGAGATTGTGTTCTCCACTGTAAATAATTCCCTTATAATGAACACAAAAACGATCCAGAAATTGACCACAGTTTATAGGAGGAAAAATGACATTTCATCTACTCACAGAAAAGGCTTTCTAAGGATGCCAAGTCTATACATAGTTTCCTCAGGGAAACAGCATGAGGGGACAGGAATCCCTTCACTTTTCCTACTGGGTCATCAATTTAATGCCTTTGTTTCTTTTCTTGTCCAGAAAATACAGAAAGGACACCCAGAGAATCTAACATGTAGGGTGTTGGATAAAGAACTAACATGAGACATCCTAGGATCAGTTAATAACTATAGATATGACTTGAGTATACAGAGTGGACCGCCTCAGTTTCTCACTCTGCAAAGAGGATGATGACACTGCCTATCATCACATAAGGACAGAACTGTACATAGGATGGGTGTGCTGGAGGAAGAAATGGAGTCCTCAAAGGAGCCCTGTAACTACTATTGCATCCCACTGAAGAAGCTCAGTAAACCATAAACTCCAACCAACCCCATAGACATTTCAAATATCTTAGTTTCTAATGTAGTAAATCCCTGCCTCTCCTTTGCTTACACTCATGTTGGCAATTCAAAGTATGTGTTTATTTCATGAGATTTTTAAAATAAATATTTGTAGAAATACAGCCAAGCCAAGGCTCAAGGGACATTACAGAAGAGAGAGAGGAAAGGCTGTAAGATCCAGAAGATAGGGTCTTGTACTATGAAGTGCTGTCTCCTGGACATAACACAGAACTTGCACTCAGGGACTCACTGCAAATATGGTTACCTGCACAGGAGCAAGTCACCAAGAGCAGTCAATATTCCAGCATGAAATGCTAATTAGACTATTCATTTTTTTAAGAAGAAAGGACGTGAAAATGGGAAGGAAAGAAAGGGAAGGTTTTGGGGAGAGTGCATGGCAGAGTAAAACAGGGCATAGACAGGATTGAGGAACATTGTATACATGCATAAAATTGTTAATAATGAAATATTTTAAAATGAAATATTTTTCAAAAATATATGAAAATATGTAACGGTGGAGATCGTGGCCTGTTTGTCACTTTGCTTTGAATTTGGTGTTGCTGTGTAACTGAAATCTGGGATTTTGTTAAATATTGATGCAAATACTGCTACTGGGGTTAATGGTGCAGCTTGGTGGTAAAGACTAGCGGGCACAAACTGAAGTGTTCCATCCATGACATTGGCAAACAAAAACAAAAACAAAAACAAAAGCAAAATCAAGGCAAAGCAAAATATTTTCCTTCCATTCAAAGCCTAATTCATATTTTATTATTTTCTGAAGTTCATTAGACAAAAGAAAGATATATATTTAACAAATCATTAACAAAATAATATTATAAGCACATTAACAGATACATTTAATTAAATATATTACTAGTTCTTTTGTTGGACAGAATGCATACTGTGGTTTTTAGCTTTGCAATTTTGTACTAGATTAAATACTGGAAATTTTAATGAATCAAACACTAACAGAGGTCTCCTGAAGAAAAATAACAATGTACCCAAAGTAAGTAGGTGCACATTTCTGCTGTTAGAGCTGCTAGTCAACAGTGTATTATCTTCATAAACTCATCATTCTTTTTCCAGGAATTTTTTCTAAGAGTTTAAATTGAAGCTTTCAGATATACCTAATTATTTAAATGAAAATCAATTTCTGTGATTCTCTTTTTCACTACCTAAGACACTTTCTAAGAAAATAGAGTAGAGGTTCTCAATGGATACATTCTTAGGATCCAGGTTTTACAATCACAGATCATTGAAGACAGAGACAACCTGAGATTGAGACAACATCCTGAAGTATCCTCCCGTATTTCCAGCAGCGGTGGCATCTATAAAGGACATTTCTCAGTTACCTTCTTGCAGAGGGCCTTCCAGGCCATTGTTTCTGATGACCTTGGCATATTCCTTGGCTGACTTGTATGGGATTCGGGGTCTAGCAGGATCTTCAAAATCAACATGGAAGAGGCCAAACCGTCTGCTATATCCATTGTTCCACTCAAAGTTATCCAGAAGTGACCACGCACAGTATCCTTGAAGGTTGACTTCATCAATATGGATAGCTGAAATGTTTTTTAAAAGAGCCATTAGCACTTTTGAGAAAGTCCTGAATACAAATATCCCTGAAGAGCACTGGGCACCTTTTCCTCCTGCTGGGGGTCTCAGTGGCAACAGACACAATTCTTCCTTGACTTTTTAACCACAGACACAAAATTGAAATAAAGTAAGCTTTGGATCTAATGCATATGTTAATTAGTTTGATTTAGTTATTTGCTTCATCAAAGCATCAAGTCCCACACCAGAGCATAAAGGAATTGTTATCACTTAAAATAATGCCCCTTTACAGTTTTATGTTTGACCTGAACAGGAGCTTCAATTCAGAAGTGAAGTCACAGATGGGCATGGGTAACACATTGCCCACAACCCCAGCTTAGAGAAGTCTGACACAAGAGAATGGATGCAGGTTCTACTTAATGAATTGTAGATCATCCTGGATGGCATAGTGAAACATTACCCCCAAACTATAAGAAATTACTTGTTGTTCTAATAGTGCAATCAGTCATTTAGACATTTGTTTCATTCTTTTATTCTCTTAATATACATTTCCAGTGCCTTTTCCAGCATACACACACACACACACACACACGCACACATGCACACACAAGCTTTTCTCATACCCAGAAGTGTATTCAGCTAGAAAACACCATCAAACATCATAGTATAGCTCCTAATATCTGAGAACATCCCTTGGTCAGTAGCATGCTCAGAGAAACCTGTCCTTTATGTTCTCATGAGCAAGCTGGCACATGCCTTATAACTCTGAAATCAGAAACACCAAACTGAAAAAAGTGGGTACACAGTTCTAGCCTTGTCTATAGGTAAGTATGAAATGCATAAATATATCATAGCAACCTCTATCACTTGGCCTCTGTAGCACAATCACAAAGACAAGCTAGCTTGTAAATAGCAGCCAATAATTTGTCATAGTTCAAAGAAACAAGAAGTCCTAAATCAAGATGATGGTAGCTTCAACATCTTATGGGGGACTTTATCCATCTTTATTAATGGCACCTTCTTGCTATATCTTGATGTGGGAGGAAGGGCAATTGAGTTCCTTCGAGTCTCTTCATATATGGTTATCAACCCCACTGATGATGACTCTTTCATCACTACCTAATCATGCCCCCAAATTCTCACCTTACAATGCCATCATCTTGAGAGCTAGAAATTTTGGAAAGACTCAACAAGCATTCTATTGTCTATGCCCCTCCCATCTAGACTCAGAGTGATGCTTTAGCCCTTTAAGATCCAAAGACAGGACTGTATACACAACATCAAGGTAGACAAAATCCCAGCATGGATGGGGGAGTCCCACCTCTAGGTGAGGAGCCATTGATGGCTTCTGGCAAAAACAGTATCAGTTTTCTTCAGGTCTGTGGCCTCTGAAAGACTATCCATGCTCCAGTAGGTGGTCCTACAACCCATTCATATACAGGCAGCACTAATGAATTTGGTGGTATAGTTTGAATGTAATTGGCCCCCATCATCTATAGGAAGTGGCACTATTAGGAGGTGTGGCTATTTGTTGGAGTGGGTATGACCTTGTTGGAGGAGGATTATGTCTCTGTGGGGTATGGCTTTGAGATTTCCTATTCTAGGAGTACCTCCCAGTGAGTCAGTTGATTTCCTGTTGCCTGCAAGACACAGAACTTTCTGCTTCAGTACACTCTTGCCTGCACGTCCACCATGCTCCTCCTCATGATGATAATGAGCTGAACCTTTGAAACTGTAAACGAGCCACCCAAATTAAATATTTTCTTTATAAGAGTTCCCATTCATGGTCATGCTGGGTGGTGGTGGCGCATGCCTTTAGTCCCAGCACTCGGAGGCAGAGGCAGGCAGATGTCTGTGAGTTCGAGACCAGCCTGGTCTACAAAAGCAAGTTCAGGACAGCCTCCAAAGCCACAGAGAAACCCTGTCTCAGAAACCAAAATATAAAACATGGAGTTAGGAGGTGAAAGTCATGGGATAACATAGGAGAAATTCAAGAGAAGGGAGTAAGGGGAAGGTTTAGTCAAAACACATTATAAATATAGGTAGGAAATTCTCAAATTAAAGAAAGGAAAAAAACTAAAAACATGATTATTTCAGCCAAAACTGCACATGAACATGAATACAATATTCTCTATCATTTCTGTGAGTTCTCTTAGTTTATCATTTCATTCCATGCCAGGGTACCAGTTATTTTCATTGTATGAAGTGGGGAATAGAGCTTATATTTTTAATTAGTATTTTAAGTCTCTCAGAATTCTGAGATTGTGTAAATCTTTGTATTGAGCATTTTCTTTGTGAAAATCACAGTCAAAAAACCTGGTCTATGACCCACTAAGACCCATTTCTCCATTTGTAAATCAAGTGAAAGACTAGCTTGTTTAACAAGATGACCATATCCCTTAATAAGCAAGGAGAAAATTAACTTTCATATAATAAATCATATTTTAATTGTACTCAGACTGTTTTCATCCAGTGTGATCCCTATAGCTAAATGTTTATCAAATCAAGCTCTACTCTCATTTTTTTCTTTGCTATCAGTCTGTATTTTTCAAGTTTATTAAGATACACTATACACCTCTTCTAGACTATATCCATGGGTCTCCAATTGTTTATAGAGTTAGGTATTATGCAGACAAAATATCCCTGACAAGTTATTTGATGCATGACCTCAGATACAATTGTACCAAGAGACAAGCAACTTGTTTTGATTAGAGAGTGTTTTATAAATGATATAGGGAAAGAATTAAGTCAAGCTCTGTTGACATTTTAAATAAAATTATGCTTAGAAAATGAAAATATAGAACATTCAAACATATTAAGCCTTGCAAGACTAAAAATACTTATGAGAATCCCTTCTCTTATCTGTTGTCATTTGCATGTATGTCTGCCTTTGCCAAGTATAATATGGAAAATTCCCTTTCTTTTAATATTATTTTAGGAAACCAATTTAAGTACAGAATGACACATCTCTATCTCAAAACTACAAAAGGCCCATACTCAGATAGAAAACAGTAATCCCCTTTGATTTGTAAATCTGTTTGGGTCTATGTGAAAACGTGCATGTTTTCTTTCGCACTTGTAGAACTACTACTGCCCAACAAGAAAGCCTGCCAGGTACAAAGCCAGACAGTTTCTTGAAATCACACATAGTCCCACTGATCATATACAAAAGGACTGATTCATGTGCTAAACCGGGGGATAAAAATGAGGCCCTGCCTGCTTGGAAGGGAACAAAAGGAAATCTTGACAATTTCATTGTTAGCTGCCAGGAGTGCAGCAGCAAGCACTAAACTGCCCGAGTGACACTGGTGGATGTCTCTGCATTTTCACTGCAGGAACACTCAAGTGGAGAATTACCTAGTTAGGTTCAGGAGCTAGCCTGCTGGAATCCTTCTCACCAGGCCATCACTGGGAAAAAATTACAAAACCACACCGGAACCTGCACGCTTCTCCTCTTCCAATCTCCTCAGGAACAGAAAGAGACCGTCATCACATTTCTTGTCACCATGATTTATGAGGTCCCAGATCTTGGCAGAGGAAAAAGCACTTCTGAGAATTTGCCTTCTTTCTTTAACCAGAGTTGGAGGCAAAATCAACATGGACCAATAGGAGTTTGGACAGCTCAACAGCATGCTAGGATAAAAATGGTACCTATTGTAGAATCAGAGTGTAATATGAAATAAGACTCTGGAAAGATGCAGTGATAAAAGCTTTTAGGCTTGCTTCCAGTCAAGGTCTTCTAGGTACAAGAACCCCACATTAGCATTATATTCTTCATAGTTGTATATCCAAACACATGTGTGTGTGTATGTATTTATACACACTATTTTGTATGTATATATGTCTATGTATACTATGAATAATTTGTCCAAAAACAGCCAAATTAAAAAGAAAGAAGGCAAACATTAACCCAAAATAACCCTCACATACTTGCTCAGCTATGATCATTAGGAAATGTCCTTCAGCTGATAAATGGATAATAAAAATGTAAATATATACAATGGAATAATGTTATTCATCAGTGACAAATGAAAATTTCAAGTAGATGAATGGAAGTAGAAAAGATCATATTGAGTGAGGTAATCCAGACCCAAAAAGACAAACATACCATGTTCTCTCCCATCTGAGGCTCCTAGCTCCAAGTCTATATGTGAGTATATAACCTGGAGTAACTGCAGAAACCAAGAAGGTCCAAAAGAGTTACCGAGAGGGGAAGAACAGGGCACAAGGGGGAAATGGGGTGCTTCAACTGGTGTGGGTGAGGGAGACAGAAGAATGAGGAAAGAAAGTAAGATAACAGTAAAGATATCTTAAAAAGTCTTAAGGAAGCATTATTACCTAAAATTATTGATAATACATATAAGTCTGTGAACATACACACACACACTATATATATATATATATATATATATATATATATATATATATATATAGCTTAGATTAAATTTTCCCATCTGAGCTGACAGTGCTCCCTCCAAAGATCCACACTACCAAACAAAAACCTCAACACCAGGCATGAGAAGCCCTCTTTTGAGCTGTTCATCCGGGTTTTCCAAAGGATTCCCAAAACATATGCTATTGGTACTGCCTTTGTCCCCTCCCTCAGAGGTGGAAGATAAGTTCCCACTGCTGAAGATGCCATGCAGATCAGACACAGAGTCTGGAGGACCTGAGCTGGACCTAACCTGAAAGCCTCCTCCCTGAGGCCTAACTTTCATGATACCATGCAAGCTTTCAAGAGGAAGAAAACAATAGTCCTCCCCCACCAGAATGCCTATGGACTATCACAATAATGAGCAGCATGGCACAGTAATATTGAGAGGCATGCTTAGCATGTTTAGCAACAGTTCTCTAAGTGGTCTTAAGGCCTGATCAAGAGGAAAAAGATGCCTGCTACTGGCAACCTAGCCAACTACCCATGGCTACTGTAGTCATAGATCTTGGCAGAGAACCTACAATATAACCCCTAACTCCTTCTAAATATTTATCCTTATATCCACAGATAAGTGTAGTTCTCCCTTGTCCCCAATTGGGGTCTGTCTTGGTTACAGTCTTTATGGCTGTAACGAAACACCTTGACCAAAAGCAACTTGGGGAGGAAAGTGTTTATTTGGGGTACATATCCAAAGTCACAGTCAATTAAAGAAACTAAGGTGGAAACGCAAACCAGGAGGAAATCTAGAGGCAGAAGTTGATACAGAGGCCATGGAGTGCTGCTTACTAGCTTGTTTCTCATGGTTTGCTCAGCCGAGGAGTAGTACCACCCACAACAAACTGAGCCCTCCACTATCAATCACTAATTTCAAAAATTACTATATGTTTGTCTACAGTCCAATCTTATGGAGGCATTTTCTCAATTGAGATTCCTTCCAGATGCACTCTAGCTTATGTCAAGTTGACATAAAACCAGCCAGCACAGAGCCCCCTTCCCATCTTTCTGTTTACCAGATCATAACCTTTATATCTTGTTCCCATCTCAAGCCCCAACCTCACCTGTGGTCCCTTTATATTTTCCTGATTTCATGGTTACTCACTTCTGAGGGTTTAAAGCTATGAAACACAATACTCTGGTTTCTCTTCAGATCATATAAATCTTTTGCCTTTTACTAAAGCTATGAAACACAGATTAGAAAGAACATACTGCATTTCTTTCTGTATCTGGGTTACCTTTCTCAATATAATCTTTTTACATACATGTTCATTTACTACAAATTTCACTTTTTCTTGAAAAGTATTTCACTGTGTACCACAGTGTCGATGAAGGACATTTAAGTTGTTTCCATTTCTTGCCCATTGTGAATAGGGCATCTGTGAACACTGCTAAACAAGCAGATAGAAATTAGGATGTTCAGCCCTTTGGGAATATGCCAAAGGATAGTATAGCTGGGTCATAAGGAAGATTTATCATAGAACTTGAGAAAAACATTAGAAAACACTTGTTAACTTTCAAGAAGAAAACAAAATTGCTTCAGTGGTGTTCAACAAAATATATATACAGAGTTGAATGAAATTACAAAGATATTTAAAAGGACTTGAAAACTGAATTAATAAAGAAATAGAACTATAGGGTGAAATTAAGATGGGATCAAAAAATTCAATATCCCAATCAAAACACTAAAAGGAAAGTCTTCCAAGTAGAAAGGATTCAAGAAGAAGATAGAATATTAGAACTCAATGATAAAGTAGATAGAATATCAGAAGAAGATAGAATATTAGAACTCAATGATAAAGTAGAGAAGCTAGATGAAGTAAGCAAATAAAATGAAAAAAATCACAAAAGGAAATGTGGGAAACCATCAAAAGATCAAATCTTCAAGCTGGAGGTGGTGGTGCATACCTTTAGTCCCCACTCTCAAAAGGTAGAGGCCAGCCTGGTTTACAGAGAGAATTCCAGGACACCCAGGAATACACAAAGAAACCCTGTCCCAAAAAACAAAAGCAAAGCAAAAAACAAACAACAAAAAAAGATCAAATCTTCAAATTATGGCTATAGATGAAAGAGAACGATCCCAGATAAACAGCATAGACTAGATTTTCACCAAGATCATAAGAGAAAACTTTCCCAAACCATGAGAAGACATACTTATACAGATACAAAAACAAAAACAAAACAAAACAACAAACAAACACTAACTAGATAAGGCCAGATAAAGAATACCCCAGGGCATACTGTAGTTAAAACACTATATACACATAACTATAAAATATTTACATGTGGGCATTGGTGGTGCATGCCATTAATCCCAGCACTGGGGAGGCAAAGGCAGGTGAATCTCTATGAGTTAGAGGCCAGCCTGGTCTACAGAGCGAGTTCCAGGATATATATATATATATATATTTGCATGTACAAGAGAAGAAATATAAGTCACATGTAAAGGAAAGCCTACCTGAATAAGACTTGCCTTTTCAGTGAAAAATGTGAAATGCATTCCAAATTGTCGAGGACAATGATGGCCAACCTAGACTAACATATGCAGCAAAAATAGCTGTCATACTTGATGGAGAAAAAATAAACTTTCCATGGTCCAAACAGACAAAAACAAAAAAGCAAAATCAGCACTAAACAGAAGATTGGAAGCAATACTTCAAACTGATGATGGGAATAAGCATGGCCAAGAGAGTCTAGAAAAAAAAAATGAAGCTACTGTTTATTTAAAAACATACTGCACCTAAGAACATAAACCAAACACAATAAAAAAGACTACATTCTACAAACACCTTTTAATAATAATTCTAAATATTAATGGCCTCAACTCTCAAATCAAAAGACACAAGCCAGCTGAGTGTATTAAGAAACAAAATTCACCTTTAAGAAAAATGGCAAGGAAAAATCATATTCCAAGCAAATGGAATCAAGAAGTAAAAAGGCATCACTATCCTCATAGCTGGGCAGCTGCTTTTATCTAAAAGAATTTTCCAATGTTAGGAAATCTGAGAATTGTTCTGTTCTGTTTTGTTTTGTTTCCTGAAAATCCAGAATCATGTCTTGTGGAAAGCCTAGCATGCAATCCCACACACAGAAAACTATGGTCAAAATGCAGTAATTTGAATGAAAATGGGTTGGATAGACTCCTAGGGAGTGGCATTATTTGAAAGAATTAGGACATGTGGCCTTGTTGGAGGAGGTGTGGCCTTATCTAGCACCATGTCTGTCTACATGCCATCGTGCTTCCCACGATGATTATAATAAACCAACCTCTGAACTGTAAGTCAGCCCAAATTAAATGTTTTCCTTTATAATAGTTGCTGTGGTCTTGTATAGCAATAGAAACGTTAGGATAACAGTGACAGTGACTGGACTTGAGTTAGTTATTTGGAAGCATAACCCCAAATTACTCAGCAAATTTAAATCTGGCTCTTGGGTGAATCTACACTGACAGTACCCGAACCACGTGGAAAATGCACATTGAAATTCTTTTGAATGGAGATACCAACATTCCAAAATTTTAAGTGCTATTATAAATATTGAAAAGCAATCATACCGGATAATCAAACATAGTCAAAGAGGTATAAAAATAATTAAGGAGAAGGAACCAATCGATAACATATACAAGCTCACAAAGGTCTCAGTTGTTATATATGCCATCAGAATCTATAATGACCAGATTTAATGGGCTCAGGACAGACCGACAACTTCGAATCCTTTTAGGGATTAGCAACCCATAAAACAGAAGTAGATTATCTGGAAAAGACACACACTGCTAGCTGAAAGGAAATTTTTATTTCTTACATGCCAGTGGAAACATAGTGATCTACTCCCAAGGTTGTTGTGAAGGTCACATGAGATAGAATGAAGCCTAATACAATGTTCAGTCAACATTGAGTTTCTGGGTTTTTTTCCCTCTACAGTCATTACTTGGAAGAATACAGAACATATGCTGGATAAAAAGATATTTAGGAGACAGTGGAGGCGCAGAGACACAGGATTTCAGATGAACAGAAGAAAGAGCATGTAAGAGCACAGTAATGAAATGGTTATTGGCAGTCTAACAGAGAAGCCCAGAAGAAGCCACAACAACTAGAACCCTCAAAACAGCAAGAAAACAAATTTCTGCTCATTCTAAACCCAGTCACATTGGCACAAAGATTAATGGTCACAATACCAGGTGATGTTTACATCTAACCAAGTTTGAGACTCACTACTCAATGACGTACATTAGCATCAACTACAATGTGCTCAGCATAGCTTCAATCCCGGACTTAGAGTGCACAGGCCTAGACATGTGTGAGACTCCAGCTAGGGAAGTACTAAGGGAAGAGGGAATACCATCAGGCAGCTCCTTCAAAAAAATGGACCATGGAGATGCTAAATTCCCAGTTACACCTGAAAGCATTTCATCCCACTGCTCAGTTGAAATCTATTTTCATTCCCATTCAATCAAAGAAATTGGGTTAAATGGGGACTTCTAAAGAGGGAGCCAAAGCCGTGTATGTGATATTATCTGGAAATGGGAGTTTTTTCAAATATAACTAAGAATCTCAAGAAAATGATCTGGATAATAGTGAGGCCTGCATGTCAAGCATCCTTGTTACAGAAGAGAAAGGGAAAGGCAATACCAGGAAGAAGATGCAGAGACAGAGGTGGAGACTGAAGTCAAATGTTTACAGCCCAGAAATACCAACAATTGTTAGCAGTCACCAGAAGTCAATTGAGAATCAGGGAACAAATCCCTTCCCCTAACCTCTGGAAGGAAGTGTTAATCCTGCTGGCTCCTTAATTTTGGAATTCTGGATTCTAGAACTGTGAAAGAATATATTTCTGTTGTCTTTAAGTCACCAGGTTTAGGGTAATTTGCTAGCACAGCCACGGGAAACTAATACACCATGGTCTGTCATTGTGGTTGCCAACTGGGCTCTGAGTCCTAAACCACCCACCTGGTCTTGCTAGGGGCATATGAGCATCTCTCTCAAAGTCTGTCAAAGCCAGAGAAAGAAAGCCTTCTGGGGACACAGTTTGAAGCCTATTTTCTGGCAATTGCCCACACACTAACTTTGAAAATGTGATTCTCTGAGTTTCATGAAACAGTACAAGTTCATTACAAATGAAGAAGAGCATTAGCTGGGTATCCTCCTGCAGGAGACCTGGCACACTGGCTGCTTCCCCTTTCTTTGGGAAAATAAAGGCATGGGGATGATCTAAACAAAGAGAGATGCACAGTAAGACTCTCCTTTCCTCAAGTGAACATAAGTAGCTGGACAGATTTTGTGAAAGCACCCACATCACCCCAACATATGAGGCCCCACCTGCAGATGGGACTCTTGGTAACAAGAGCCACAACTCTCTGAAAAGAGAGTCTTTGAATATCAGAGCTAATTTTTAAATATTTTATAGGAAAATGCCAATTAGCTAGAAACGAACTCCACAGACTTCTTAATTAACTATTATTCCTACTCTTTCTATTACACTGGGGGGAGGGGTGCTGCAAATAGCAAGCAATTAAAAGGGATCATATAAAAATTCACAATTGTAAAGCTGATCTGAGACTAGGTATGTGTCTGAATCGCCTTCCACAATTTCTCCATCTATATTAATTACGCAGCTACTTCTGCTCCAGCCAAAAGTTTCTATTAAAGGAATCAATGTTCTTCCCAGCCAGAGGTACATTAAAAGGGCTCCTTCTGTCCCCTAGTCCCTTCTCTACCCTCTTTTCTGTCTTATTTCCCTCTGGGACTTGGGTTCCTCTCCTGTAAAATGGAGGTATTAGCATATCTTCATAGCAGAATGGTGAGCATTAAATAAATTAATACAGATAGCTCTGGGAAGAAGGCTTGACTCCTAGCAAAGCCTAATATACACTACTCAGTGGCTGCAATTGTGGCTTTTATTGCTCTCCAAGTCTGGGAGGGTGAGGAGCGAAAATCTGTTCTATCTCTTCCTCCATCTGGTTTCCAACAGCTTTCAGAGGACATAGAGTCAGCACAACGTGCTAAGTGCTGAGAAGCAGTGAAATTGGGTGCCAAGGGAAAGCACAGCATCTGGGACAGGGTTGTGCTCTGTGGGAATGGGTCAGCTGTGGGTCAAGACAAGAAGTCAGTACTGACACAGAACTTTGGGTGATGCTTCCAGAACACTGAGTGGTACTGTAGCTCCTCTAGGTGAGAGAATAATGGGAGTTAGGAGTATCCTATTTGACATTTCTAGGACAGATGGGCAACGCCTATTCTATACTTATGAAATAAATATATGTCCAGCAAAAAAAAACAAGGAACAGAGTATATGATGATATTTTATATTTTTAAATTCACATTGCATCCTGTATATAAGGAGGGTATTCATTCAATGATCACTCTGTGAGCATTTAATCATAGTCTCTGAAAAGTAAAATGAAAAGAGAGAGGGGGTATAAGAAACAACTTTGAATATCATATCAAAAGTTCATTATGCATCAAAAGCTTTTATCTTTTCAACGAACCTATCAGATATTATTATCGTCTATATTCTACAGAGTAGGGTGCTGACATCTGGAAAGGTTCTAACCCTTGGAAAGACTCATACAGCAAGTAATTTGGTTGAGACAGGAACTCAAGAGGGCAGTAGCAGCAAAGCCTACACATGGAGTCTGCACAATTAGATCTGTTAGTGGACCACTTTGCCTAATGAAAGAGAGCACATGGATCCACCATGCGTTAGAGCCATGCAGTTCCCTTAGCCAAAGTAATTCTTTCATAGAAGAATCTGGCCCTTGCTGATAGCCACTGATTGTTATAGTTTAAATGGGAAATTTTCTCCATGTAGGCGGGTGTCCCTGGGGATTTAGAAGGTGGGGCTACAAAGGCAGCCTCTCCACCACTGCCTAGATACTTCGTTGGGGTTATCCCTGTGAATCCCCTACCTTTTCCTCTATGCCAGACCTCTCTCTAAACTTATAGTAACTCCCTTTATCAAGGCATCTACTTTCTTGCCCTTTTCTATTCCTCCCCTGTGTCAGTTCTCCTGTTCTCCTCCCCCGCTAAAGACCTTTGATGCCCTTCCCCTATAATGAGATTGATGACTGACTGCCTTGGTTACCATTCCTAGAGCCTTGACCCAGTAGCTGATAGAAGCAAAAACAGGCACCCACAGCTAAGCACTGAGCCATACTCCCGGAATCCCTTTGTGGAGAGGGAGGAGAGATGACCAAATGAACCAAGATGGAACTGGAGATACCCGCAGAAACAGTTGACCTGAACTAATGAGAGCATGCAGACCCTAGTTGTAAAGCGGGGGAACACGCATTGGACCAAACCAAGCACTCTGAATGTGGGTACCAGTTAGGAGGCCAGACACTCTATGGAACCTCTAAAAGTGGAGCCAGGGTTTATTCCCAGGCCACAAACAGACTTGGGGATCCCATTCCCAATGGAGGGATACTATTGCAGCCCAGATATGGAAAGGAGGGCCTGGGCCCTCCCCCAAATGATGTGATGGACTTTGGTGATCCCCGGTAGAGGGTCTCACTATCCCTGGGGAGTGAGTGGTGAGTTGGGAGGTTGATGGGAAGCATGGGAGGGCAAGGGAATTGGGGTCGGATATGTAATTTTCTATTAAATAAAAAATGGCAAAAAACAAGGTGGGGCTACTTAGAGGAAGTGCATCACTGTAGGAGTAAACCTTCGAGTTCATCATCCCATGTACTTCCTGTCTTTATGCCTTCCTGATATACTGAGATTTGAGTAATATCCAGTCTCCATGGGGCTTCCTGTCACCACGATGGATTTATATCCCTTCCAGCTGTGAGCCAAAACAAATCCTTCCTGCCTTAAGTTGATTCTTGTCAGGTATTAGGCAGCAGCAACAGAAGGGTAAAAAATACACTGATGGGGAAGAAAAGGAGCTATACTAGGAAAATGGGCTACAATGCAGCCTTCAGGAGCAGTGCTCAGACATATTGTGTAGAGCCAGTTGACTAAAGCAACCACCTAAACTGCTAACGGCTCAATCATGGAAGTGAGTGGTACAGTTCTTTTGTTTCCAAAATACTGTCTCTCGACTCCAGAAGACAACTGTATCTCAGCTTATGCTGAACTAGAGAATAGACCTTACCATCACTATAATTCTCAAAAGCTGGGACTCTCTTCTTCCATTGTCATCAACATGAAAGGTCCTGCCTTCATCCAGCTGTCTACCTTTGAATTAACTTCTCAATGCATGAATCCAACTGGTAGATCACGTAACACCCTGGTCCACCAGAACCAGAGACTTCTCAGCCTATATCTTGCAGAGATAAGACTCTGAAGTCTGAATGTCTCTCAAGTGGAATAAATGCATTCAACCAATGCTGGGCAGCCAGATGACATGACAGATGTTTACCACGCTAGAAGAACACAGACAAGAGCAATTCAAAAGGAGGAATAGCATGTGTGAAAACTCAGATTTGGGAATACCCATGAGAGAAATATTAAAGTGGTGAGTGATTCAATGGAATCAAAAAGAATGACAGTAAAAATCACAAGGAAGACTGAAGAATAGTTTTCATCAAAACTGTAAGAATTTTGATTCTACTCCAACAGAGATAGAAAATCATTGAGCGATTTTAAGACCGGAAATAATTTTAGCTAACTTGCAGTTTTAAAAGTTTACTGTGACCTCTGGGAAGAACAGATCTGAGCATGGCAAGGATGGAATCAGAGAAAGCAGGTGAGAGTGACAGTGTTCATTCAGGTAGGGGTGACAGGAGTGACATAAGCAAAAACAGAGAGAAGTGAGAGGATCCAATACATACAAATATTAAAGCATCAAGATTTAGCAGGGTACTGACAATCGGTGATGAAGGAGCTATGAAAGCAATGAATGACTTGGTTAATAATTGTGCCAATCTCTAGATTAGGAAACACTTGACAGAGACAAGTTTTGGCACAGAAGCAGGAACAATAGAGTGAAACTTGTTTATAATGATCTTAAGATGCTTTTCGTGACTTCCAAATATAAGATACAGGCACAGTCTGAGACAGTGATTTTAATTTTAGAGTCCTCACCCTCATACAGTGATGGTAATTGAAATCTTGGCTGTTAACAGCAGTAAGAGAATAAGAAAAGCAAAACAAAACAAAATGTGGCCATGAGACTGACAGAATTTTAACAATTGAAGCTGAGGCTCCAAATCCAAAGCATTTGACCTCCCAGAAGGACATGGAATGTTGCAAATCTAGAACCTGAGTATTGTATGGATCATGAATTATCAGAACTACTGAGTGAAAGACAGTGTCAGACAGTATAGAGAGCACAAGGTAAGTGGAAGTAGGAGGGGCACCTTATAGCATCCATTGCCTAGGAGCAAAGCATGTTCTTTCAAACCTCCACGGCAGACTCCACCTGGTGTCCTATATCCACCTCTCCTTTCTTTGCCATTCTTCACAAACACTGACTTTCTTGTTATTCCTAGAATGTGCTGAGTACATGTCCACCTCATGGTCTTTATACTGACTTGCTTCCATCTGCTCTTCTTTTGTCTTGTTGCTGCCATACCACTCTTCATTCAAATCCACCCCATAACATCTTTTCTGATGCTCCAATTTAAATTATTCCCAAGTACTCAATTCCCTTTCACTCTACTACAATTTTGAGAATTCATTAAATAGAAATCCCTTGCTTGTGCATTTATTTTTTATTGTTCATTTCAATGAGTAGATGAATGACTCCCATGATTTAAAAAAGGAGGGGCTTTATCCTTGTCCTTCAAAATGTGCTACCCTATGAATACTTCTTCATTCTCCCAGGTAGATGATGAATGAGCACTTGTTGAAGGAAAAGTGAGGAAAGGAAAAGAAAGAGAAATGTAAAGGGGAGAAGAATGATGAGTATAAAATGGGGATGGTAAGGTAGACAGAGAGAGAAATGAGGGAAAAGGGAATGAAGGATTGTTTTGACATGATCTCAATAAAACAATGATTTTTATCATCTCTGCCCTGGTCTTAGAATCTCAGCAAGTCCAGGATGAACAACCCAGACATCAGTAACCACTGATTTTGAATCGCCATCTCATATGTGAATCTGCCTCATCTGGTTGACACTGTCTCTCATGGTAACCAATCTCTAATTCCAGTTCCAATGTGGGTATTCTAACTGTCCATCTATTTGTTCCATAGTGTATCTGCATAGCCCTGGAGCTTCCTACTTTGCGAAATATCTGCTACCATACATCCAACTCTGGTTCCCAGTATATCTCAAAGATCTCTGTTTGAACTTGGATATGTTTCTAGGATTGTTCATGAATGTTTTCCCATGATAATTCTAAAATCTCTTGATTCTATAGAATAGAGTCACTGCCCTATCCTGAAAAAAAGCATTGAACTTGAATGGTAGCACTTTGTCCTTTGTCTACACTAGAGTTTGTGGAGAAAGTATCTTTCATCATATGCTCATATGCCTTAGTTAAAATACACAGTTTATATAAAGCTATAGAACTGCTATCATTTTGTAGTCCATAAAAATATTGCTTCATCTACAGGTAAAAAAATAGCTTCTGAACCAATCATAGCACCTAAACTAGACTTTAAAGTAAGTAGCCTTTAAAGAAAGCATTTGATGCCCCACATTAATGTGAAAGGCTATGTTCTAGGTTCTATGATTATGGTAAAGGAATGTTGATATCATGGAAAATGTTAAAATCATGACAACACTTAATATGGGAGCAAATAAAAATAAGTTGGTTACTGTGAATGACTTACATCTTTTAAGTTATATTGTCCCAAAGTACATCTGAATCAATGGGTGAATCTTAAGGTGTCTTAACTTTTTCTTCCATTTCTCCTTTGGTACAATTGACTTTTATTTCATCATATAAGGCATGCAGTTGTTGTTTAAAGTCTGTCTTATACTCCAGGCTCTGTACCCCAGAAAGTCAGGAAGAACATGGATCCTACATCCCCGTGCTCAATGTGCAATTCTTAGAATGAACAGCTGCAAGTAGTTATCAAACTGGACATTTTGTCAGAAATATAAGAGCACAGAGAAAGCAGTTATTAAAAATAATGACTTTTTGACATAAGTGAAGATATTCAACTTTTCTGAGTAATCAGAAGAAGATGTAGAACCTACTCTTCCTCCAGTCAGAAAAATACACTTTGAATAATAAAAACTAGAATGCCATCTTGTAATTCCTTAATTCCTAGACCAAGTATCTTTGCAGTTACCAGTGTATATAATGAATGCTAAACAAATCATAGCTGATGCTCCTTAAGAAGCCATTGTCAAATATGTCAATGCCACCTTCTGTCGCTAACCAAGGGAAAGCAAGCTCACCATACGGCCACTATAATACTCAGTGTACCTGAATGCAGCAGCCACTGTAATTACTTAGAGTTGAGAAACTCAGGGAAATGAGCAACAAAGAGCAGAGAAAGAAGAACACTGACACTTCTTTAAAATGCAACTGTGTATGTTTTCAGCTATCAGATTGCTGGCACCAAGTTCAAGCCCAGGTGGGCAACACCTCATCCAGACTGCCCATCCTGGCCTAATGCACGAGTCTCGCCAGTCTGCTTCTTAAGGACAAGGAAGGACACTGCTTGGTGATGCGGCCACAAGCTGTTCAGGGAAGAGACTTGGCTCAGCACATTTCAGCCCTGGAGGAAGGCTGGGCTTATATCTGAGAGTCGCATAAAGTAAATAATGATGCAACTGCAGATTCATTCTGATAGGGCTTCTGACAGCTGCTCTGAGAGGTGGGTCCTTGCAAGCCCATCTTTCAGCAATGAACTGACCCAAAGATCCAGGAAGTTCCAGACAGGACCATATGGCCTGAAATAAAAACATATTTCAAACTCTGTTTATTATGCATATCTTTCAAGGGTTCACTACTCTGTAATGAAACATTGCACCTGCAAGGCTTTAATAAGCTTCCCAAGCAAGTACAAGTATAAAAATCACAGACACCTGAAGACTTTGGCTTCCCTTATACTCAGATAAACACTGTCTGCCAATGACTGGTATCATTCTTTTTAATTATATGGGTTTGCAATGTTTCATAAGCTGTGATCAATACTTATACAGAAAATAAAACTCTACACAGACTTCAGAGTGCGGGTCATGAAATATTGTTTTAGCTAAACTTTGGGGACACCAACATTATTGCAGACAAAATCTCCCCAAAATTCAAAGAAGCAGTTCCTCATGCAGCCCTGCAAAGGCAGGGGAGCATATGACATGGAGTGAAGGTGGACCTCATTTATCAACAACACCCAGAGTGGGGAATGGCTTTGCTTCACAATTGGATCATAGAAACCTACATCTGGTCCAAATCTTGGAGAAACATAGTTGGTTTCTTATTTATTCAATGAATAACCACTGAGATGCTATTGTGGGCCAGCCACCAGGCTATGTGTGCTAATCTAGACAAAAAGAGCATGTAGTATCTGCCCTAGGGAGTCAGTATTCTCATTGGAAAGACAGAGTCAACAAGAATTAGCTTGAGAATACACAAGGATGTGGGCTGCAAAAGACACTGGGTCTGTAGGGATTTAACCATCCTGTGAAGGTCAGGTCTGAATCTCCAAAGGAACAGGAAATAAACTTCAAACAGGAAAATTACATGATTTCACAGATTGAAGTAAAGGTAGGAACCATATTAAAATTGGAAGAGTTTTCAAGAGTCACCATCACTAGTCTCTCCCAGGGTTCAAGCAATATAATACATCTCAAAACTATAATTTCTATTTCTGCCCCTAAACAGCCTCAAAGTGAACAGAGCATTTGTGTCCAAAACTTCGTGACTATTCTCATTACTAAGTTGCTGGAGTGAATGTTCATTATATATCTACAACACTTAAATCAATAAACATCCCCTTCCCTCCTCTCTCCTCCCCTTTTCCCACTCACCTCTCCTTCCTTTCCTCTCTCCCACTCTTCCTCCTCCTTCCCTCTCTCTTTCTCCCCTTTCCTTCCCCAAACTGACCATCTAGGTAAAATTCTAAACCAATAAATCTTTCTATTCAATATCCAATTGAGAATCAGAATGATTACACTCTGATAAGGGAGTAAAGCAGTAACTAATCTGTTTCTCATAGGCTTTGAAAGACTTCCAGCCACACTGCAGAAGGACACAGGATGCAGGGTGACACTGGAGCATATATCTTACAACAGTGTGACCAAGCGGTCTATTTCTATTCAACTCACTGACTTTACTGTGTCTCTGATGGGGTTTTGGTTGGTGCATTCAAAAAGACACAAATGTTCTCATGAAACATGAGCAGAAAGGAACAGAGAGTAGAGAACCTGAAAGGGGCTGTATTTCTCTTTGAAGCGTAGAGAGAACCATCAGGCTGATAGAGGAGAGTCTGCAGAACTTTAGTTTCCTCTAACTCATGGTCTTCAGGTCTTTACACTTCATTGTTTCACTACCTACATACTGCCATGGTTTAAATTGCAAAAAAATACCCAACAATTATCTACTTAATTGCAGTCAAGGAAAGCCACAGACCACCTCTCTTACCATCCTGCCACTGATTACATCCGAGAGCAGCTTTCTCAAATGAGAAGTGGGATGAATTTGTTAGCTCCCCTTTGGAGTCATAAAATAGTAAAATTTCCATTTTCCAGGCATTTGCAGGATGCCAAGCTCTGTTTGCAGATTTCCATGCACAAAGCTCTTTCCTACAGCCCTATAATATGGATCCTATTATTGTTCCCATTTTACCCAATGAGATATCTGAGGCACTGTGAAGCCTTTCCATTTGCCCAAGGCCTTGCATTTGGTGAAAAACTGTAGCATAGTCTCCTCTTGCAGAATGGAGTGGATTAGCAATTTGAAGAAAATGCTTGAAGGACAGCTATCTCACCCTATTTTCATTAAGTATAAAAGTTAGTCTTGCATTCAATCAATATCTATTGCTTTTCTTCCAAGCTGCTGGGAATACAAGAACAAATAGGGTGATAACCCTTCCTGTCTTCAAGGGCTCCTCTATGACACGTCAAGGAGCAGCTGTAGTGCCGTGATCAGATGAAAACATCATGTACTATGAGGGCAAAAACAAGAAACTCCTAGCTCAGAAAGAGTACTTGGGGAAGTGCATGCCAAAGAATGCTTCCTAATCTATTTCATTTTGATTTTGAGAATTTATTATATGAATACGGTATTTATATCACCTCTGACTCTTACACATTTTCATCCCCTGGTTCGAGCTGCTCACTAAGCTGTAAGTATAGCAGTGTAGATACATCTACAAGTTGTTGTGGATATGTTAGTTAGGGTTCAACATGCCACATCAGTACTTCTCTGCATTTTGGTAGTATGTGATATCAGAGTACATAATGAAGAAATTGACAGGGTGGGGATATTGATTTTAAGCAATTGGTTCAAGTTTTTACAAAGGCTAAGCATTTCCAAGTTGTGTGGTACATAAACTGAAGGCCCAGAGAAGTGAAGAAGTAACAAGTCCAAGTCTGAGAACAGGAAAAGCCGTCTGCTCCTGCTCAAAGACAGTCACACCTCCTTTACTAGGCCCTTCACTTGTTTCTTTTGAAACTCATTTATACCCTCAAGACATTAGATGAATATTTTCCCTCACCGCTGCTCGAAAAGCAATCTACTTCACTCAGTCTACAATCCCCATTTAATTTTACCTAGGACCACCCTCAGCCACACACCCAGGGGGTCTAATCACATATCTGAGTGCCTCATGACCTAGTCAGGTTGATACTTGACTTAACACTTAAATTAAGTCTTTAAAGGGCATCTGATTCCTCCACTGCTGGTGGGAGTGCCAACTCATACAGCCACTATGGAAATCAGTATGGAGATTCTTCAGGAAAATGGGACTCAGTCTACCAAAAGACCCAGCAATTCCACTCCTAGGCATATACCAAAAGACGCCCATTCATACAACAAGGATGTCTGTTCCACTGTGTTCATAGTAGCATTATATGAAATAGCTAGATCCTGGAAGCAACCTAGATGCCCCACAACTGAAGAGTGGATAGAGAAAATGTGGTACATTTACACAATGGAGTACTACTCAGCGGAAAAAAAACAATGGAATCTTGAAATTTGCAGGCAAATGGATGGCACTAGAGGAAACCATCCTGAGTGAGGTAACCCAGTCACAAAAAGACAAACATGGTATGTACTCACTCATATATGGATTTTAGATATGGATCAGGGGAGTCTCAGACTACAATCCCAGTGCCAGTGAGTCTGGGAAACAGGGAGGTTCCCAAGAGAGATGCATGATATCCCAGAGAAGTGGAATGAGGCAAGATCTCCTGAGTAGATTGGGAACATCGGAAAAGGGGAGAGGGAGCCAAGAAAAAGAGAGAGGGAGAAGAGGAGGGGAGACAAAGGTATGGGGGAGCAGGAAGGTTGACTCAAGATAAGAACAGAGGAGAGCAGGATGAGAGATACCATATTAGACTGAGTCATTATAGGCTTGAGGAGAGAGCTGACACTAGTGAGATCTGCAGAGGTCTACAAGGATAACACCAACTGGCAAACTAAGCAATAGTGGAGAGACTACATTAAATGCCCGTCCTTGATGGTAAGGTTGATGACTACCATATATGCCATCCTAGAACCTTCATCCAGTTATTTATGGAAGCAGAGACAGATACCCACAGCTAAACAATGAACTCAACTCCTGGAACCTTGTGACAGAGATGGAGGAGTGATGAGCAAAGGGGTCAAGACCATGATGGTGAAACCCACAAAGACAGCTGGCCAGATAAGGGGGAGTTCTTGAATCCCAGACTGGTGCCTGAGAGTCCAACAGGGGACTGATCCAGACTCCATGAATGTAGTGTCAGTGAGGAGGCCACAGAAATCACTGGGGCCTTGGGTAATAGATCAGTGTTTACCAAGGTTTATGAATGATCTTTGGGAGCCCATTCCAAATAGAGGGATGCTCTCTCAGCCTCAACACATGGGGAAGGGCCTAGGCCCTGCCCTGAATGAAATGACAGACTTTAGAGATCCCCCCAAGGAGGGCCTCACCCTCCCTGGGGAATGGTGTAGGGATTGAGTGGGGGACTGGTGGGAAGGGGGAGAGATAATGGAGGAGGGGTGGGAGAGAGAGCTAGGATTGACATGCAAAGCATTCATGTTTCTAATTTAAATAAAAACATTACCAAAAAAGGGCATCTAATTTGTTGAGATACAAAGCATTGATAAGACAAGAATGACCCAGGGAGGTGTATAAAAAATCAGTCCATAGAGAGACATTCTACATGGTTTTAAGATGTAGAAAGTTTCCAAAAGATGTCAAGAGTGTTAGGGGCAACCACTGTTATGATTTCCACAAGTAGCCCATGCTTTACAATTATCACATATATGTAGAGAGATTAGGCCAGTCCCACGCAGGCTCCCTGGTTTTGTTAATAATCATGGGAGGACTATGATTATCTTTCTATCTTTCAGAACAGAAGTGGAGTTTGGGAGAAGGGGATAAAGAAACAGGGAAGGTAGGGAAGGGAATGGGAAGAGAGAAGGGAAGGGAAACTAGTCCGGATGTAAAATAAATTTAGTAAATAAATCAAAGAAGTAGAAAGTCTAGAATGATACTAGAACTATTCTTACTTTAAGTAGCTTTACTTGAAAACAATCGTGGTAGCAGACTTAAGAAGGGTGGTCAGGAAGCTAGTTAGGAGTCCTAAGCCTTAAATTATGGAAGGAAGTTACAATGAGATGAGTGCAAGGCTCCAGGTACCAGAGAAATTATCAAATATATGCACTAACAAATTGACAAAAAGAACTAAAGGTGACCACCAGTTTTATAATTGTGTCTACTGACTTAAAAAGGAAAAATCCAAGAAGTAAAGGATCAGATCTGACAGATTAATGACAATGATCATGAGGCCTTACCTACTCAAGAAGACTAGCAGAAAAGTGTTGTTTTGCTAATTTGGGAATGGGGTTGTTTTTGTTTAGGTTTTTGACACAGGATTCATATACTATAGGTTAGCCTGAAACTCTATGTAGCTGAGGATGGTTTTGTCTTCATTTTTGTTTGTTAGTGGGGGTTGGTTTATTTTAATTTTATTTATATGTATGTGTTATTATACATAAAATACTTTGGATCTGTGAGTTGTGTATGTGACACACATATAGAGGTCAGAGGACAAGTCTGGAGTCATTTCTCTTCTACTTTGGGCATTGAAATGGGCATGTCATTAGATTTACACAATACATACTTTTACTTAGTGAACCATCTCACCCTTGCCAACTTTGAACTTTTTTTTGACTGTCCATTTCTGGGCTTTATTTTTTTATTATTTATTTTTAAGTTTAAATTTATATTAGAAACAAGGTTGCTTCACAAGTCAGTTCTAGGTCCCTCTCCCTTTATCTCCCCTCCTCCCGTGCCCTCCCCTCCCCCCTCCGTTATCCTCTCATTTCCCCAGGGAGGGTGAGGCCCTCCATGGGGGTGTCCATAGTCTGTCATTTCATACAGGGCAGGGCCTAGACCCTCCCCCAAGAGTTCTGGGTGAGAGTGCACCTCACATTGTTGGATGGGAGTCCAAAGTCCGTGTGTATACTCGGGATGAGTACTGATCTACTGCCCAAGGCTCAATAGATTCCCTAGGCCTCCTCACTGACACCCACATTCAGGGGGTCTTGATCAGTCCCATGCTGGATTCCCAGACTGATGCCTGGGATTCAAGAGTTAACCTTTGTCAGGTCAGCTGTTTCTGGGGGTTAAACCAGCCCAGTCTTAATCCCTTTGGTCATCAGTCCTCCCTCTCTGTTACTGGCTTTCTTGAGTTCAGCTCAGTACTTAACCAAGGGAGTCTGTCTCTTCTTACATTAGCCACTGAATGAAGTTTCTGTTTCCCAGACTCTCTGGCCATGGGATTGCAGGCTGGCACTCCCCAGGTCTATGTCTAAAATCCATATATGAGAGAGTACATGCCATGTTTCTCTTTTTGTGACTGGGTTACCTCACTCAGGATGGTTTCTTCTAGTGTCATCCATTTGCCTGCAAATCTCAGGATTCCATTGTTTTTTTCTGCTGAATAGTACTCCATTGTGTAAACGTACCACATTTTCTCTATCCACTCTTCGGTTGAGGAACATCTAGGTTGCTTCCAAGTTCTGGCTATTACAAATTTCTCTATTTAGTTCTGCAGCCCAGTTTTTAATTGGATCCTTTGGTGTTTTTGAGACTTGCTTCTTGAGTTCTTTGTAAATTTTGAAGATCAACCCTCTGTCAGATGTGGGATTAGTGAATATTTTTCCCATTCTGTGGGCTGCCTACTTATTGAACTTGTGACCCTCCTGCCTATACCTGAAATTACAAGTGTGCACCAACACATCTGTTTTGCTTCATGCCATTCTGGGGTTAGAACTCAGAGTTTCAGAGTCAGAATATGAACACTCTACTAACTGAGTGACACCCCTAGCCCTTGGTACCCTTTAAGCAACTCTCCTAGGTTGCATCTGCAATGGGAAGACCAAACAAAGAGGTTCCGAGATTTGCTCAAATTCCCAAACTAGAAAGGGCAGAACCAGACTCAGAACACTTCCCACTGTATGATCTGATACAGCCACTGAAGATGATGATCGCTAACATTCACTAAACAACAGGACACAGAAAAAGGCAAGATTAAAGAAATGTCCATTGGGAAAAATGAGAAATTGCATAGTGCAGTTTCCTTTATGCAAAGGGTCTAGGTTGACACAAACTGAAGTATATAGCAGCTAATCTCAGTGACTGGACAGATCAAGATGTTCCTGTTGGAAGCTATGCTTCCTTCAGAGGCTGTGAAGTAAAGAAAACAACATGGCACAGACCCCACCACCACCACTATTTAACACTGGTATGAATGGTAAAGACCATTTACTCTGCCTTACCCCCAACCTTGAATGCTCCCATAGGAAGTCAATCTAGACCTCCTCTCTGGGCTCTTCCTAGTATCTTCTGACAAAGCTTTTGAGTTTTCAAATGAAAAGCCATTTTCCAACAGCATTAGTGTTCTGGTCTGTGCAATCCCTGAGAGGAATGAACAGGGAAGGCTTGACTGCCCAATGCATCAAGCTGTGAAACAGCCCTCCTGGGGACACTATTCACCCCAACCCCAGAAGACAATTACTCAGAGCCCATTTAGTAAATGAGATCATTCCATATGCTAATTGGAGCCTCTGAATGTAAAGTTCCAGGGAGAAGCTAACTCCCTATGGCTAGTTCTCACTTTCTCACACATTCTAGGATTAGACATGATGGAGAGGCAGGGTCCATGGTGACACAGACCTCAGGCTCCAGGCCTAGGCTACCTCACTCAAATGCCAAAACTGGTATTTACAAACTGTGAGGATTCAACAAGTTATTCTGGTCTCAGTTTCTTCATCTGAGAAATGTGGATAGCGGTGCCTATCTCTTCATGAGATGCTTATACCAAATATTGGGATTGCTTACTACTTACCTTGCTGATGTGCAACCAACAATCTTTTTTTTTTCAATTAAGTTGTAATTTTTACCATTTTGCAATGATTTTTTTTAAATTTTATTTTCCAGTTTAAATTTAGATAAGAATCAAGGTTGCTTCACAAGTCAGTTCCAGGTCCCTCTCCCATTCCCTCCCTTCCTCCCGTGCCCTCCCCTCCCCGCCCCCCCCCCCTTATCCTCTCATTTCTCCAGGGAGGGTGAGGCCCTCCATGGGGGTGTCCATAGTGTGTCATTTCATATAGGGCAGGGCCTAGACCCTTTCCCAAGAGTTCTGGGTGAGAGTGCACCTCACATTGTTCTATTGGAGTCCAAAGTCCGTGTGTATACTTGGGATGGGTACTGATCTGCTGCCCAAGGCTCAATAGATTCCCTAGGCCTCTTCACTGACACCCAGATTCAGGGGGTCTTGATCAGTCCCATGCTGGCTTCCCAGGCTAATGCCTGGGATTCAAGAGTTAACCTTTGTCTGGTCAGCTGTTTCTGGGGGTTAAACCAGCCCAGTCTTAATCCCTTTGATCATCAGTCCTCCCTCTCTGTTACTGGCTTTCTTGAGTTCAGCTCAGTACTTAACCAAGGGAGTCTGCCTCTTCTTCGATCAGCCACTAAATAAAGTTTCTGTTTCCCAGACTCTCTGGCCATAGGATTGTAGGCTGGCACTCCCCAGATCTATGTCTAAAATCCATATATGAGAGAGTACATGCCATGTTTCTCTTTTTGTGACTGGGTTACCTCACTCAGGATGGTTTCTTCTAGTGTCATCCATTTGCCTGCGAATCTCATGATTCCATTATTTTTTCTGCTGAATAGTACTCCATTGTGTAGATGTACCACATTTTCTCTATCCACTCTTCAGGTGAGGGACATCTAGGTTGCTTCCACGTTCTGGCAATTACAAATAAAGCTGCTATGAACATAGTGGAACAGACCTCTTTGTTGTATGAATGGGCATCTTTTGGATATATGCCTAAGAGTGGAGTTGCTGGGTCTTGTGGTAGGTTTATTCCCATTTTTCTGAGGAATCTCCACACTGATTTCCAAAGTGGCTGACCCAGTTGGCACTCCCACGAGCAATGGAGGAGTGTCCCCCTTTCACCACATCCTCTCCAGCATAAATTGTCATTGGTGTTTTTGCTTTTAGCCATTCTGACAGGAGTGAGATGGTATCTGAGAGTTGTTTTGATTTGCATTTCCCAGATGGCTAAGGATGTTGAGCACTTTCTCAAGTGCCTCTCAGCCATTTTAGACTCCTCTATTGAAAACTCTCTATTTAGTTCTGCAGCCCACTTTTTAATAGGGTCCTTTGGTGTTTTGGAGACTTGCTTCTTGAGTTCTTTGTAAATTTTGGAGATCAACCCTCTGTCAGATGTGGGATTAGTGAATATTTTTCCCATTCTGTGGGCTGCCTTTTTGTCTTGCTGACTGTGTCCTTTGCCTTACAGAAGCTTCTCAGTTTCAGTAGGTCCCATTTATTAATTGTTGATCTTACTGCCTGTGCTATTGGTGTTATGTTCAGGAAGCTGTCTCCTGTACCAATTCGTTCAAGGGTACCACCCACTTTCTCTTCTAAGAGGTTCAGTGTGGCTGGATTTATGTTGAGGTCTTTGATCCATTTGGACTTAAGTTTTGTGCATGGTGATAGACATGGATCGATCTGCATTCTTCTATATGCCAGTCTCCAATTATGCCAGCACCATTTGTTGAAGATGCTTTCTTTATTCCATTGTATATTTTTAGCTTCTTTGTCAAAGATCAGATGTTCGTACGTGTGTGGGTTAATACCCGGGTTTTCAATTCGATTCCATTGGTCTACCTGTCTATTTTTGTGCCAATACCTAGCTGTTTTCAGGACTATAGCTCTATAATAGAGCTTGAGGTCAGGGATGGTGATGCCTCCGGGCGTTGCCTTGTTGAACAGGGTTGTTTTGGCTATCCTGGGTCTTTTGTTTTTCCATACAAAATTGATTATTGTTCTTTCAAGGTCTGTGAAGAACTGTGCTGGGATTTTAATGGGGATTGCATTGAATCTGTAGATTGCTTTTGGCAGGATTGCCATTTTTACTACATTGATCCTACCTATCCAAGAGCATGGGAGATCTTTCCATTTTCTGAGGGCTTCTTTAATTTCTTTCTTTAAAGATTCAAAGTTCTTACGATACAGGTCTTTCACTTGTTTGGTTAGCGTTACCCCAAGGTATTTTATGTTGTTTGTGGCAATTGTAAAGGGTGATGTTTCTCTGATTTCTCTTTCAGCCCTTTTATCATCTGTATATAGTAGGGCTACTGATTTTCTTGAGTTGATCTTGTAGCCTGCCACTTTGCTGAAGGTGTTAATCAGCTGTAAGAGTTCCCTGGTAGAGTTCTTTGGGTCATTGATGTAAACTATCATATCGTCTGCAAACAGTGAAAGTTTGACCTCTTCCTTCCCAATTTGTATCCCCTTGATCCCCCTTTGTTGTCGTATGGCAATAGCTAGGACTTCAAGTACCATGTTGAAAAGGTATGGAGAGAGTGGACAGCCTTGTTTTGTTCCTGATTTTAGAGGAATTGCATTGAGTTTCTGTCCATTTAGTTTGATGTTGGCTGTTGGTTTACTGTATATAGCTTTTATTATGTTTAAGTATGTCCCTGTTATCCCAGATCTCTCCAAGACCTTTATCATGAAGGGGTGTTGGATTTTGTCAAAGGCTTTTTCAGCATCTAGTGAGATGATCATGTGATTTTTGTTTTTCAGCTTGTTTATATGGTGGATTACGTTGATGGATTTTCGTATGTTGAACCATCCCTGCATTCCTGGGATGAAACCTACTTGATCGTGGTGAATGATTGTTTTGATGTGTTCTTGGATCCGATTTGCCAGTATTTTATTGAGTATTTTTGCATCAATGTTCATGAGGGATATTGGTCTGAAGTTCTCTTTCTTAGTTGTATCTTTGTGTGGCTTGGGGATCAAGGTTATTGAAGCCTCATAGAAAGAGTTTGGCAAAGACCCTTCTGCTTCTATTGTGTGGAACACTTTGAGAAGAATTGGTATAAGCTGTTCTTTGAATTTCTGGTAGAATTCTGCACTGAGGCCATCTGGACCTGGGCTTTTTTTGGTTGGGAGACTTTTGATGACAGCTTCTATTTCCATAGGGGTTATAGGTCTATTTAAATTGCTTATCTGTTCTTGATTTAGTTTTGGCAATTGATAGCTGTCCAGGAAGTCATCCATTTCCTTTAAATTTTCGAATTTTGTGGAGTGCAGGTTTTCAAAGTATGACCTAATGATTCTCTGGATTTCCTCAGAGCCTGTTGTTATGTCCCCCTTTTCATTTCTAATTTTGTTAATTTGCGTGTTCACTCTCTGCTGTTTGGTAAGTTTGGACAAAGGTTTGTCTATCTTGTTGATTTTCTCAAAGAACCAACTCTTCGTTGCGTTGATTCTTTGTATTGTTTTCCTGGTTTCTACTTTATTGATTTCAGCCCTCAATTTGATTATTTCCTGGTGTCTACTCCTCCTGGGGGAGTGTGCTTCTTTGTGTTCTAGAGCTTTCAGCTGTGATGTTAATTCTCTGGTATAACTGTTCTCCTGTTTCTTCATGTGAGCATTTAGCGCTATGAACTTCCCCCGTAGCACTGCTTTCAAAGTGTCCCATAGGTTTGGGTATGTTGTGTCTTCATTCTCATTGAATTCGAGGAAGTCTTTAATTTCTTTTTTTATTTCCTCTTTGACCCAGGGATGGTGCAGTTGAGCATTATTCAATTTCCATGAGTTTGTAGGTTTTCTGCAATTTGTGTTGTTGTTGAATTCTAATTTTAAAGCATGGTGGTCTGATAAGATGCATGGAGTTATTCCAATTTTTTTGTAGCTGCTGAGGTTTGATATGTTGCCAAGTATGTGGTCGATTTTTGAGAAGGTTCCATGTGGTGGTGAGAAGGTATATTCTTTTTTATGTGGATGAAATGTTCTATAGATACCTGTTAATCCCAGTTGGGTCATTACTTCTATTAGCCCTTTTGCTTCTTTGTTGAGTTTCTGTTTGGTATTCCTGTCTAGTGGTGAGAGTGGTGTGTTGAAATCTCCCACTATAACTGTGTGGGGCTTTAGATGAGATTTAAGTTCTAATAATGTTTTTTTAACGAATGTGGATGCCTTTGTATTTGGGGCATAGATGTTCAGAATAGACACTTCCTCTTGGTGGGTTTCACCTGTGATGAGTATGTAATGACCTCCTTCATCTCTTTTGATTGATTTTATTTTAAAGTCTAGTTTGTTAGATATTAGGATTGCTACCCCGGCTTGTTTCTTGGGTCCATTCGATTGAAAAAATTTTTTCCAACCTTTAATTCTCAGGTAATGTCTGTCTTTAAGGGTGAGGTGTGTTTCCTGTATGCAGCAGAAGGAAGGGTTCTGTCTTCGAATCCAATCTGCTAGTCTGTGTCTTTTTATGGGTGAGTTAAGGCCATTAATATTGAGGGATATTAATGACCAATGATTGCTCATCCTTCTTCGATTTGCGATGGTTGTTGTTGGTGGAATTATGTATGGAATTTCACCCCTTTGTTCTTTTGGCTGTTGGTAGAGAGAGATTCTCTGCCCTAAAAGAGGATATTGGAAAATCCCTCAAAGAAATGGAAGAAAAAACAAACCAAAAAATGCAAGAATTGGAAGAAAAAACAAACCAAAAAAGGCAGAAAATGGAAGAAGAAATGAAGCAAAAATGCAAGAAATGGAAGAAAAAACAAAGCAAAAAATGCAAGAATTGGAAGAAGAATCATACCAAAAAAGGCAGGAAATGGAAGAAGAAACAAAGCAAAAAATGCAAGAAATGGTAGAAAAAACAAAGCAAAAAATGAAAAAAATGGAGGAAGAAACAAACCAAAAAAGGCAGGAAATGGAAGAAGAAACAAAGCACAAAATGCGAGAAATGGAACAAAAAACAAACCAAAAAATGCAAGAAATGGAAGAAAGAACAAACCAAAAAATTCATAAAAGGCAACAAACGGACAAACAGATAAACAGAAAATTGCAAGAAGCAATGCAAACACTGCAAGGGTTGAAAACTGAAATAGAGTCATTAAAAAAAAACACAATCTGAAGAAAGGCAGAAAATAGAAAAGCTGGACAAACAGACAGGCACTACCAATACAAGCATTACCAACAGAATAGAAGAGATGGAAGAGAGAATCTCAAGTGTTGAAGATACGCTAGGAGAAATGGATTTATCAACCAAAGAAAACCTTAAATCCAACAAATCCTTAACACAAAACATCCAGGAAATATGGGACACCATGAAAAGACCAAACCTAAGAATAATAGGTATAGAAGAAGGAGAAGAAATCCACCTCAAAGGGGAAGAAGGCATATTTAACAAAATCATAGAAGAAAACTTTCCCAACCTTAAGAAAGACATGCCAATGAAGGTACAAGAAGCCTACAGAACACCAAATAGAGTGGACCACAAAAATAAAATCCCCTCACCACATAATAATCAAGACCCCAAACATACAGAATAAAGAAAGAATATTAAGAGCAGCTAAGGAAAAAGGTCAAGTAACATATAAAGGCAGACCTATCAGAATTACACCTGATTTCTCCATGGAAACTCTGAAAGCCAGAAGGTCCTGGATAGATATTCTACCTACACTAAGAGACCACGGATGCCAGCCCAGACTACTATTCCCGGCAAAGCTCTCAATCACTATAGACGGAGAAAACAAGATATTCCATGACAAAACTAGATTCAAGCAATATGTGTCCACTAACCCAGCCCTACAGAAAATTTTGGAAGAAAAACTCCAACCCAAGGAAGCTAACTACAACCAGAAAAACATAAGCAACCAACAATCTTAAGTGAGAGAACCCAATTGCGGTTGCCTGTAAAATGTCTCCCATAGGCTCAAGTGTTTGAAGACTTGGTCCCCAGCTAGTGGACTATTTCAGAAGATGTAGATCTTTTGGAAGTGAATCCTACTTATGGAAGTGGATCACCGAGACTGGGCCGTGAGTTTTATAGTTCAGCAACACTTCCTGTTCATTTCCACGTTTTTGTCTATAGATACAGTGTTAGGTCCCACCTCCTCCTGCTGCTGCCATGCTCTCAGGCATGATGGACTGTATTCTTTAGAAATAGGAGCTAAAATAGACTCTCCCTTATCTAGGTTGTTTCTCATCAGGGGTTTATTCACACTAAGGAGAAATTACTAATACAGAAGTATTTTTGTTCATGTTGGCAAATGATGAATAAACTTGCTCAGATTGATTACTTAAGTCTGAATAGATTAATTCCCTCAGGACATCTATAATATGCCTGCTAGATCCCTCAACAGACATGCATTTATACTTTATTGTTAGATTGTATTTGTAGCTAAGCAACTTCTTAACTGTCTAAGAATTTGATAAATATTACATATAATTACCTCATCCATTTTGTTTAACCCTCTTAAAGACAGATTCCATGTTCCTGTATGACTTTCCCCACTCCAGTACCATCTAAATACTCAGTGAATATTGGTTGATAACTGTGCACAAGTAAGCTGTGGTCATTCCTGATGAAAATCTGGGAGGCTGCACATTGATGAGTCAACATTAATACTCTCAGATACAGATACCAAAGCCTTAAATTTCAGGAGGTAAGAAATCCAAAAGGCAGCGGCCAGCATGCAGGGACTGATGAAAGTCTCCTTGATATATCCTCACTTGACAAAACAGGCAAAACAGAGCATCTACAGCCTTTTGATGAAGTCCTAATCCCACTCATGAGTGCCCTGATGTGTGCCATGATCTTCTCCTAGGAGTCCTTCTTAATAGCACCACACTTGGTCTCAGGTTCTAGAATGTCAATTCAGGATGGGGTGGGGGACAGACACATACATTCAAACCATAACCAACTCACTCACAGAATAAAATAGCAATGAAATAAGCCACACCAGAAGTTTACAGAGCTTGGGAAACACACATAAGCTAATTGGTCAAGTCCATGAGCACTTCTTAACAATATTATGGTCAGGGGCCTGACTCCTCTGGAACTAAGCAGCAAACACCTTAAGAAGGACAATATACCCTAAAAGGTGAGCTTAAATTTAGCCTGAGGTCATTATAATTGTGATTTATCAATGCTGAAATGTTAACTCTGTAACCATTTCATAGGTTGAACACTTAATAATCACTGATTAAAAATTACAGTTGTCAAAGTTAATATTGAAAGTAATGAACTTAAATTGTTATAAAAGCCCAACTTGATCTGGGCATAATGCCTTTAATAACAGCACTCAAGAGGCAGGCAAGTTTCTTCAAGTTTGAGGCAACATAGTAAATTCCAGGCCCGTGAAAGTTATATGAGACCCTGCTTAAAAAGCAAAGCAAAACAAACAAACACAAAGCTTCCAACCTAACTCTTGAATCCCAGGCATCAGTCTGGGAATCCAGCATGGGACGGATCAAGACCCCCTGAATGTGGGTGCCAATGAGGAGGCCTAGGTAATCTATTGAGCCTTGGGCAGTAGATCAGTACTCATCCCGAGTATACACACAGACTTTGGACTCCCATCCAACAATGTGAGGTGCACTCTCACCCTGAACTCTTGGGGGGAGGGTCTAGGCCCTGCCCTGTATGAAATGACGGACTATGGACACCCCCATGAAGGGCCTCACTCTCCCTGGGGAAATGAGGGGATAATGGGGGGTTGGGGGAAGGGCAGGGGAGGAGGGGAGGGAAAGGGAGAGGGACCTGGAATTGACTTGTGAAGCGACCTTGTTTCTTATCTAAATTTAAACTGAAAAATAAATTTAAAAAAATAAAGTAAAAAAAAAGCTTCCAACCTAACAACCTTGCTTAATATTGTTTTTATTAATACTTCTTTTGGGGGAGTATTATTCCATAATATCCCTCTTCCCTTTCCCCCTGCAATCCCTCCCATGAATCCCTTGTTGCTTTCTTTTTAATTCAAGGTCTCTTTTTTATTCATTGTTGTTACATGTATCTTTGTATATGTACATACATATACAAAATATACATATACGTATATGTATACATATACAAAGAATAAAAATGTATTTTGTCTAAAAGCAAAATAGATAGCATAGCCTTCTCCACCCAGTATATATGGAAGTTGAATGAAAAGCCAGAAAATGTATATTTCCAAGTTGTCATTCCAACAGACTTGGGGAAGGAGTGAAGTGACTCCTCATTGCAGGGTCACTTTGGAATTCATTTTGTATTTTCAAAGCAAAAGAAAACCTTGAAATAGCTTCTGTGCTTTAGCTTGGCCATTTCTGTGTTTCTGGAAACAGAAGTAAATTCAACATGATGGTGATTTCCCAGCTGCAGGAAGATTTAAATCCATGTCTGAAAACTAAACAATCAAATTAGGTAAGAGCACAGTAGCCAGAAATAACCCAGTACCTAAATGCAGTTTATTCAACATTATTAACACAAATAAAATTTATGCCTATAGTCTTGTATGAGAAGAACAACTTCCCACATCAAAGAGCAATATTTTATGGTATGCCAATCAAATAAACCACCAGAAGCATATGGAAAGAAATCAATTCTGCAACAAAACTTTGAAAAGTGCAGTATTCATCATGTTTAAGACAGGTTCATTCCAGGTCCAAATAAACTTACTTCTTCTAAGGAAGGGCTGTTTTTGTTTTGTTATACTTTGCGCTTACTGGGAATTTACTTAACACAACATTCTTTCAACCTTGCTATGAAATCTTTCTCCAACCCTACATGAATAAACAGAGTAAAACCTAACACACACACACACACACGCAAGCACACATACACACACACTATTGGATTCAGTCAAACATAACTATATTGATTTAGACCAAAAAAACACATTCTTATGCTAAGGACACTAAAAATTATGGTGACAAGTGTTTTTAGACAATGCTCAGTCCTATTTCCTGTCAAGAGCTCCAGAAACTAATTACACAGTCACCTCAGTAACCCTCCTGTAAAGAGCAATGAAGTCATTTTTAGTGGCTTTCATAGCTCTAAACTCCATATAGTTCTACAGATAAAAGTCAGCAGCCTCAAGCTAAGCAATAGTGGAGGGACCACCTCGAATGCCCATTCCTGATAATGAACTTGATGTCTATAACCATCCGGGAGCCTTCATCCTGTGACTGATGGAAGCAGAGGCAAACACACAACTAAGCACTGAACTGAACCCAAGGAACCCAGTGACAGAGAGAGAGGAGTGATGAGCAAATTGGCAAAGAATGGGCTGGCAAAACCAGCAGAGACAGCTGATCTGAACAGGGGAGTGCTCTTGGACCCCAGACCGACAGTGGAGAGGCCAGCATGGGACTGATCTGGACCCCCCAAATGTGAGTGTCAGTGAGAAGGCCTGGGCAACCTATGGGGCCCTGAGCTGTGGATCAGTGTCTATCCCTGGTATACAAACTGTCTTCAGGTGCCTATAGCACAAAGAGAGATGCTCTCTCAGCCTGGACTCTTAGGGGAGTGCCTTGACCCTACCAAGAGTAAAATGACAGACTCTAGATATCCCCTATGTGGAAGGATTTGGCAATAGGGTGGGGGGGGGGAAGGGGAGTGTGGGAGGAGGGAAGGGAGAGGGAACTGGGATTGACATGTAAAACAAGCTATTTAAAATTAAAATAAAAATGATAAAAAAAAGTCAGTAGCCTCCAATACAATCTTTGTCTGGACAGTACATACATCAACAGCACTGTCTGGACTATATTCCTAATTAAGGAGCCTCCAACAGCCACCAAAAACTCCCCTTTGAGAGACATGGTCAAAATAAGTCTTCCACAGTATAGACCACAGTAGCGCCATTTACAGGTTGCCAGCAGATGAGTAATACAGATGAGGCTAAGAGGGATAATGCACTCCTAATATGTACACTCAGTGGAATGATATGAGGAAATGCATACATTTTAGAACCAAAAGAAAATTTCAGTTACCTAGTCTGGTCTTGAAACTTCCAGCACCTGAGTGTGTTGAATACAAAAATAGCCCCACTGGCAAAGAAGAAATGAATGTACAGTGCCAAATGCCCACAGGGCTTCTCTTCATTTGTGTAGCTCCCTGATTAATCCTCACAAAAATGGAAACAGCGGAAACTATTGTGTCCAAATTAAGAGAAAAGTTACCTTTTCTGATGGGAATTTAAAAATTGGCATTCAGTTAAAACCAGTCAACTGAAATTTGGAAATAAGTTTATTTTGTCTCAATTTTACCATATCCACCCATCAATCATTCATTCATTCACTAGTCACTCATTAACTCAACAGATATTAACCATGAGCCACCAAGTCCAAAGCAGGAATCTGTCAGTGACCCAAGCAGAAAGCCCTAGGAGGTAATTGGCAATAAACAAGTATGGATATGTTTACAGCAGGGGTGAATGATGGGATAGTGGAAAATAAGTCAAGGGTACAAAGTGGATAAGTGGATAGACAGAGTAGGTTGAATCAGCAAATGAAGGTTGCAGAGAAAACAACAGAGACAACATCTGGCAAGGGTCTTGTAGGCTGCAACAAGGATGTAACTCTTATGAATCCTATTCTAAGTGAGATGCAACGCCTTGAATATTTTTGAAAAGGACCTGACTTGGCTGATATAGGAGTAGATATCTAGGAAGCATAAAGCAGACATATCACCTAGGAGGCCATTTTGTAGATGATAATGAAGAGGATTGGAATATAATAGGATGGGAACACTGGGGACTCTTGGCACGTTTAAGGGGAGTGTTTATGAAGGATGGCAGAAAGTGAAGAAAATCTAAGGTGGCTGTATGGTCCTGACCCAGAGCAATGAGGATTGTCACTTATTGGAAGAGAGAACATGACTGTGACCCTTCAAATTCCTTAAGTTTATGCTTACATTGAAATTATCTATAAAGAATCTCTATTAGTCAAAATTTCTCTAGAGGAATAAGTGTGTGTGTGTGTGTGTGTGTGTGTGTGTGTGTGTACTTATGCAATAGGGTTAAAATAGCCCAACAACAGATATCTAACACCTGAATAGTCAAGAACCCAGTAGGTACTCGATTCAATCACGGTTTTCTAACACCAGTAGATTGACCAGCCCACAAAGTTGGATGCCTCAACAACTCTACAACAAAGGCCTGCAGGATTCCTGGGAAGGAGTTTGTCCTCAGCCCATTTTGGAAGCCTAGAAACCCTGGCTCTGATATCAACAAAGAAATCACCACAGCAACAGAGTAAATTAACTTGGTGGTGAGTGGGAAGGTCAAGCTAGCAAAGGGTAATGACATTCCTTCCCTTGTATCCTTTCTCATCTAGGCTGCTACCAAAGGGTGTCACCCATGTTTGGCATGGGTCTTCCCACATTAGCTTGGAGAGTCAAGATAATCAGTCCTTCAGTTTTGGACCCCTGCTCAGATGATTCTAAGTTGTGGCAAGTTGACATTTAAAAGAAACCATTATCGAATCCAAGTGGAGATATAAAAAAATACCCCATCATGGTCACTTTTCAGTCTGAAGTACAGTAAGACGTCATCAATGAGTCACGGATAGAAAGAGGCACTAGACCCCTGTTTTCTCTTGCTAGCAGCTGACGGCTTCTTTCAGTGCTCTCAGTTCATTTCAGGATGGAAAAGTTACAGGCAGTCAGCTATGACCCATAATCATAAAAGCAGGAACTCTCAAGCCTCAGGATTTACATTAGATGAGACTCTGTGTCCTTAACCACCAATATGAGAACCTGAAGAGGAGCTGTATTAGGTGAGCATAAAAACTGTAACCGTCTGGAGTCTGACAAAAAGAGGGCAAGAATTTTTCATAATTAGGAAATTTAGAAGTCAGTTTGGCCAGACTGACACCTATTTCTGAAGAAAAGAAAATTTTGTTTCATTTTTTTCTCTTGAATCTGTCGTTACATTTAGGATCTTATGTCTCTCAGAAATGTTTGATAGACAGGGAAACAGACAAATCTGGCATTCAGGGTAGAGTCTGCAGTGGCATAATACAAATGTGTACTGTCAGCTACATGGAACTCATGAAGGCCATGATGCAATCATCAAGGAAGTGATCAGTAATGAAGAGCATCCAAAAGATAGGGCCCTGGTCAGTTTAGAGGTTATAGGTAAGCGCAATGAAGAAAATGCCATGAAGAAGCAGAGAAGAAACTACTGTGATATATGGAGGCAGGGGGAAGAGATAACAAAGTAGGCCTAGGTTTCAAAGAAAGGGTGGATTTCAAGTAAGGGGACAAGGGGAGTAACTATGCTCATTTGCTGTAAATAGATAAAGGACAATGAGGAATCAGGAATCAGCATTTATTGGGAAATTGGAGGTCACTGATATTCTAGCAAAAGCTATTTTATTTAAAAAGTGAAGGTGAATGTTATAATAGAAAAGTTCAAGAGAAAACAAAAGAGGACTATAAGTAAGTGTTTTAAGAAGTGCTCTCATACCACCACAACTAAAACAAGATGAAAAAATCCTGGATACTCATTGAATCAATTTGTTCCAAAGCAACACACACACACACACACACACACACACACACACACACACACACACACAAATGAGAGCTGAATTTAGCAATGTAGTGGTGGGAACTCTAATGGCTATGATACAAGATAGAAGTACATGGATTCCATGCTGGAATTTTGACGGTCTTGATCTTGTGTAGCCCTTATTCAGATAACCACCACTGCTGTGAGTTGATGTATAAAGTCTTCATGCTATGTTTATAAGTCATGACTTCACAACTCACAACTACCAGGGCCTACATTCTTTCCACACCCTCTTTCATGATAGCCTTTGAGCCCCAGATGGGGAAAAGTTAACTGAAATGATTCGTCTACAGCTAAGTATTCAAGGTTACTTCTGGTCAGCATGCTGATCCTATAAAAACAAAAATCACTGGCCAGATTGAGAATAACACAAATCTCTGGTGTAACTACTTAGGAGGCAGCTAGACAGCATGGCCATTTAGCAAAATAACAATGGCAAGTTCCCCCAGCAGCCTTTGATATCCAAACACAAATATTTGGTTAGCCCCATAGCCATCATGCCACTATTCCACTAGTGGGCGCATTTTGCAGACAAGTCAGTATTGAGCATGCAGAATCTACTACTAGGTGACACCATTGATTTCTTTTCTCTCCTACCAGCCTGCATAGCACCATTTATCACTGCTTAATCTAGCCAGCATGAAAAGAATTTCCTGGTCAATTATGGTAGATTTCTCTATAACACATCTCTGAAATGAGTGGCCATCTTCAGAATTAGCGTTTTACCATCTAGTTATAGTGGGCAACCAAGAACAATGGCAATACTCTGTTATTGGGGTGTCTCTGGGGCTTCTCTTTTTTTTCTTTTTTCTTTTATGATTTTATGATTTTAATTTTAAATTCACATGTCAATCCCAGTTCCCTCTCCTTCCCCTCCTCCTGCACCCCCCCACCATCCCCCCCCAGCCTCCCACCCTATCCTCACTTCCTTCCACATAGGGGATATCTAGAATCTGTCATTTCACTCAGGCAGGGGCCAGGCACTCCCCTAAGGCTGAGAGAGCATCCCTCTTTGCATTATGGACACACGAAGTCCGTTTGTATGCCAGGGATAAACACTGATCTACTGCCCAGGGCCCCATAGGTTGTCCAGGCCTCCTCACTGACTCTCACACTCACGGGGTCTGGATCAGTCCCATGCTGGCCTCCCAGCTGTCAGTCTGGGGTCAAACAGCTCTCCCTTGTTGAGATCAGCTTTCTCTGCTGGTTTTGCCAGCCCATTCTTTGCCAATCTGCTCATCGCTCCTCTCTCTCTCTGTCACTGGGTTCCATGGGTTCAGTTTAGTGTTTAACCATGGGTGTTTGCCTCTGCTTCCATCAGTTACTAGATGAAGGTTCTAGGATAGTTATAGACATCAAGTTCATTATCAGGAATGGGTATTTAAGGTGGTCTCTCCACTATTGCTTAGCTTGCCAGTTGGTGTCATCCCTTTAGATCACTAGAGGTCTCACTGGTGCCAGGTCTGTCTTTATAACCTTTGATTCCTTCTTCCCCTATCTGGAACTTCTCTTAACCAAAAGAAGCTCTAGGCAAGTATGCAATGCTTGTAACTGAGGTTTTCATGTAGCATGCATGTTTTCTTGGTATATCATTGTCCAACCAGGCAGGATATTTCTGTTCAATCTTCTTTTTAAATAGAATATATATTCAGTAGCTTATAAACTAATAGAAGTCCTCTTCATAGAGCATTAGTTTTTCTGTTATGCAACACCTACTTTCTGCTCTCCCTATCTTCCTATCCCCACTTAAACTTCTAACCCAGAAAATTCTCTTCCTTTGTGTCACCCGTATTGCTCCTTGATATAGTAACAGGAAAGGTATATTGAGTGTGAGACCACTTCTTGAGATGTAATTCTTTGGGGAGAAGGTTGGATCCTATGAATAAATGGAAACCTTTAAGTGTCTGTGAAAGCCAAGCTTCCTCCTTCCTGAGAAATGAGCCAAGAACTGGATTACTGTTCATGAGCCTATCTTTATTCTTACTTCTAGCCACTTTTCTTTCTATCAATGTAAAATCACACCCAAAGCTATTCCCTTTCGGACTGCCCCATCTCCTCACTGTATCTTTTAGGGCCAGTCCCAGGTTTTCAGCCTGTATACAGAGACAGCTTACCGCCCCCACCCCTACACACACACACACACACACACACACACACACACACACACACACACATATTCTGAATCCTTTGCTCAGGCTCTGCATCCACATAGTCCAAGCAAACTGTAGGGAAAAAATTCCCATTTGATATTTCCTCTGGGAAATTGTCTTGGTAAATTGATGAGATCTCATAGACTTTCAATTCCTCTTTAAAGTATTCTGCAATTACATTATAGCAAACAAGCCTGTGCTGTTGCTTGACCAGTCGGTAGCACTCTTAAGAAGGTGAGCTGCGTGAAGGTAAGACCTATGTTTGCTATTTATACTTTTTAAGAAATGCTGTAGTAGTTTATTTAAGAGTTAGAGGTGCAGAAAGAATGCTGTGACACGCTGTCTTCTGGACATTCCATGATCTTTATCTTCATGAACTGGTAACAGTTGTGGTGCCTGCATAAGACCTGTACAATATGGGGTCTTTCAGCATTCCATCATGGGTTAAAAGGGCTCATGAGGCACCACCCTTCTTTGAAGGGCTATTGGTAGTCAAAGGTTACTGCCAGAGGGAAAATCACTTTCTTCAGTGAGGTGGCCATTGCACTAACAAATAACCCCCAACCCACAAGCATGCAAACAACCCTAATTAAACTCATTAGGTCATTTCAAAAAGATATGCAAGTAAGGGAATGACTTGATGTAAAGAAGGGACTGAAAGGAAGTGTAAGGGAAATAATGGAGATGAATGGTAGGTAAGTAAAATCAAAATTCAGTCTATAAATGAACATAGAGAGAAGGAGGAAAGCAAAGAGGCAGGGGAGACAGAAGAAAAAGAAAGAATTACAGTGCTAATAGTGATTCTGGCATGAGTCTGGCTCTCAAATGTTGGCTACAAAGCCTTCAGGAAGTTATGTTGATATTTTGAATAAGAAAAGATGATACTCATCTTGGAGAGATACTCCTTTTTTTTTTTACTTTTTTTAAATTAGAAACAAGTTTGCCTCACATGTCAATCCCAGGTCCCTCTCCCTTTCCCTTCCCTCGTCTCATGCCATCCCTCCAACCTCTCCCACACCCCCTCATTTCTGCAGGACCTAGACCCTCCCCCAAGAGCCCAGGGTGAGAGTGCATCTCTCATTGTGGGATGGGCACCCAAAGTCCATTTGTATGCCAGGGCCCCATAGATTGCCTAGGCCTCCTCACTGACACCTACATTCAGGGTGCTGAATTCCTAGCCATTAGTCTAGGATTCAAGAGCTATCCCTTGTTCAGGTCAGCTGTTTCTGGGGGTTAACCCAGCCCAGTCTTAACCCCTTTGCTCATCAGTCCTCCCTGTCTGTCACTGGGTTCATTGAGTTCAGCTCAGTGTTTAGCTGTGGGAGTCTGCCTCTGCTTCCATCAGTCATTGGATGAAGGTTCTGTTTCCCAGACTCTCTGGCGTGGAATTGTAGGTTGGCACTCTCCAGATCTATGTCTAAAATCTATATATGAGAGAGTACATACCATGTTTCTCTTTTTGTGACTGGGTTACCTCACTCAGGATGGTCTCTTCTAGTGCCATCCATTTGCCTGCAAATTTCAGGATTCCATTGTTTTTTACCACTGAATAGTACTCCATTGTGTAAATGCACCACATTTTATCTATCCATTGTTCAGTTGAGGGGAATCTAGATTGCTTCCAAGTTCTGACTATTAAAATAATGCTGCTATGAACATAGTGAAATAAATGTCCTTGTTGTATGAATGTGCATTTTTTGGATATATGCCTAAGAGTGGAATTGCTGGGTCTTGTGGTAGGCTGATTCCCGTTTTTCTGAGGAATCTCCATACTGATTTCCAAAGTGGCTGTAGGAGTTGATACTCCTACCAGCAGCAGAGGAGTATTCCCCTTTCTCCACAACCTCTCCAGCATAAACAGCCATTCTGACAGGAGTAAGATGGTATCTCAGAGTTGTTTTGATTTGCATTTCCCTGATGGCTAGGGTTGTTGAGCACTTTCTCAAGTGCCTCTCAGCCATTTTAGATTCCTCTATTGAGAATTCTCTATTTAGTTCTGTAGCACACTTTTTAATTGGATCCTTTTGGAGACTTGCTTCTTGAGTTCTTTGTAAATTTTGGGGATCAGCCCTCTGTCAGATGTGGGGCTAGTGAATATGTTTTCCCATTCTGTGGACTGCCTTTTTGTCTTGTTGACTGTGTCCTTTGCCTTACAGAAGTTTCTCAGTTTCAGGAGGTCCCATGTATTAATTGCTGACCTCAGTCTCTGTGCTACTGGTGTTACATTCAGGAAGCAGTCTCCTGTGCCAATTCGTTCAAGTGTACCACCCACTTTCTCTTCTAAGAGGTTCAGTGTGGCTGGATTTATGTTGAGGTCTTTGACCCATTTGGACTTAAGATTTGTACATGGCCTTAGACATGGATTTATCTGCATTCTTCTGCATGCCAGCCTCCAGTTATGCCTGCACCATTAGTTGAAGATGCTTTCTTTATTCCATTGTATATTTTTAGCTTCTTAGTTGAATATCAGATGTTCATACATGTATAGGTTAATATCAGAGTATTCAATTCGATTCCATTAGTCTACCTGTCTATTTTTGTGCCAATGCGAAGTTGTTTTTAGGACTACTGCTCTATAATAGAGCTTGAAGTCAGGGATGGTGATGCCTCCAGATGTTGCTTTGTTGAATAAAGTTGTTTTGGCTATCCTGGGTCTTTTGTTTTTCTATACAAAGTTGATTTTTGTTCCTTCAAGGTCTGTGAAGAATTGTGCTGGTATTTTAATGGGGATTGCATTGAATCTGGAGATATGCAAAAGATACTCTTAAAGTTAGCACTAATACTATGGCACTCAATAAAACTCATGTTGGAAAAACCAACCCATCCCCACTATTATTCAAATCTGCAGAAATTAGTCCAGCACTTGGTACTTAGGTTATAAACAGAAATTAAAATTTCAGTAGTGGTTCCCAACTTGTGGGTTTTGACCCTTGCGCTGGGGTTGCATATCATATATTATGTGTATCAGATATTTACATTACAATTCATAACAGTAGCAAAATTACAGTTATAAAGTAGCAATTAGAATAATTTTATGTTTGGGGATTCACCACAACATGAGGAACTATATTAAAGGGTTGCAGCACTAGAAAGGTTGAGAACCACTGATTTATAACATTAATTCAGAAGAAAGAGGGAGTAGTTGGAAATTTATTTATCAAAATGATTATCACCATAACAATTTTTAGACATTTACTTTTATCCCACACAGGACTTATATGATAGAAAATGGCAAGCATTTTTATTATATTTTTATTTAAACTGGAAACAATCTTATTTTGCATATCAATTCCAGTTCCCTCTCCCTCCCACCCTCCCATGCCCTTCACCAACCCCCCCATCCCACCCAACATCCACCCCCCCCCAGGAATGGTGAGGCCTTCCATGGGTGATCATCAAAGTCCGTCACATCATTTGGGATGTGTCTAGGCTGACAGAGTATCCCTCCGTGGGGAATGGGGCTCCCAAAATCCATTCATACACTAGGGATAAATACTGGTTCCACTGCCAGATGCCCCATAGACTGCCCAGGCTTCCTAACTGATGTTCACATTCAAGGGGACTGGTTGATCCTATGTGTCCTAAGTGGGTTCCCCAGATGTCAGATTGGGGTCAGTGTGCTCCCACTTGCCCAGGTCAGCTGTCTCTGTGGGTTTCCCCAGCATGGTCTTGAACCCTTTGCTCATTACTTCCCCCTCTCTACAACTGAATTCCAGGAGTTTGGCTCAGTTAAGCAAGCATTTTTAATGCTAAAAGATTTAAGAACTATTGTTAATGCTAAAAGAATATGCTAGTGGTTGAAGATAGCTATTTCTGCATAGAAGCTTCTTCATCCCAGAGCACACAGTTTTTAATACATCAGACTGAAGGCTACCACCTCTACTTATCCTCGTAGACCTCCCTGCAGTTAAGAGAGTGCCCTATAGTCTGGAAAACAATATGTACTACTTTCTCTTAGACATCTGCATCATCATTTTCTATAATATTAGTGAGACTCAAAAGCCCCCTTCAACAATCCCTTCCTGGGGGAACTTAGTGACCATTTCTAGTCTAATGGATGGAGCAATACTATTACAGAATTCCCAGCACTGTAGAGAAGTAAAACCAAAGGCAGACACAGATGGTAAAGGTAAAAAAACACCAGTGATGGTGTGCAAGCAGCCAATACTGCCACAATTGACTATGCAAAGATACTAGGATTGAGTAGATGTCAATAGACAGATAAATTTAAATAGGACCTCGCAAGAGCTAGATCATGACTGAGTAGCTCTCCAGGCAAAGTCAGATGGTCTCTTCACTATGTGAACTAAAACTTGTGAGAAGATATCCAGAAGCTGCATGGATCAAGACTCCTCAGGGGCACCCATTGGAAGCAGTCACACAAAAGGATGACAGCCAGTCAGGACCACTAGGCTCTGAGAAATCCTGAAGGAAGCTCATCACCCTCTAACTGCTGGGTTTATGTGATGATTGTACAATTCTAGTGATGGTTTATCAAGGAACTTGAAAATATGGTTTTCCAGGAACACTACTTAAATTATAAATAAATCACAGGCTGGGCATGGTGGTGCACACCTTTAATGCCAGCACTCCAGAAGCAAGTGGATATCTGTGAGTTCAAGGCCAGCATGGTCTATAAAAGAAATTCTAGGACAGCCAAGGCTGTTACACAGAGAAACTCTGTCTTCAAAAATATGTGAATGCAGTAAAAACTTTCTATGTTAACAGGTGCCTTTTTGAAAGTTTCTGATTAATCTGATGCATATTCTCCTGTAAAAGAATTAAATTCACAATAATTCATAGAACTTTTATAGATAATTTATATACAGTGAAAAAGAAATTTTTCACTTGCTTGGGGATTTCTAAATTTTTAAATCATTTTCAGGACCTTGGTGATATCAGTTCAAAATTCCAGCAGGAAGATCAGAAGTTCATGTCTTTCTGCACTATACTATGATTTCAAAGTCAGCCCCAGAAACTGAATGAGATCCTCTCCCAAGATAAAAGGCGAGTGAAGGGCTAGGGATATTTGTATCTTAGTGGTAGAACACTTTCCAAGTATGTATGAGCCTTTACATTGAGAGCCCAGTTCTGTCAAAAATCTTTGCTTCAGATATTGACTTTTTACCTTGTGTATAATTAAGAAATATCCTTGTCTAGTGGAAGAGCTTTGGAATGGTGTTGATTGTCTTTACCCTTTTAACTGAATTCCAAAGACCACTTTTCTGAGACTGTACCATCTTTAAGAAGTTGAATGGGATTCAGTGTTCTGTGGACCTGCAGTCTAATTTGCAGGCTCCAATAATACGTCCTCCCCAATTCTGTTATTGTCATGTTCTTGGAATCCTCTTTTGAGGCTTTCCTATTTCCCATACATCTAGTTCTTACCAGAAACTTCAATTTTGTGGAGAAGTCATCGTCCAGATTGAATGCAGTCTCTGATTCACATGAACTGGGCTTCCTCTCCTGATCCATGGTGTGGATACAGAAAACAACTGTAATCTTACCAAATTCAAGCTACAGTGATTGGTCCAAAACTGGGCTCCTGAGTTGAGTTGCCTATTCAGAGCTAAGACAAGAATTAGCTGGAAGAGTGAGAAGAAGTTGCCTTCTTTTCTCTGGTCCTGAACCTAGTGGGTATAAGCCTGCATGCAATAGTAAATACAAGGAGACAGGATGTGTGTGGAAGATAGCCTACAGAGATGCACAGGCAAGAGATAGAGACAAAATCCATCCCTGTGAGCATTTCCATTCCATTAATAAGAAAAACACCATTGATCCTTTTGCTACTTAATCAATTAAACTGTTGTCACTTAAACCCATTTCTGGTAAGTTCTTTGTTACTGAATGTGATGTACCTGATACTCACAGAGGACCTCAGGAAGTCCTGTTGGCTTAATAATACTCAAGGTAAGATATATTTTATAACATATATATATATATATATGTATGTGTATGTTATTTTTATAATATACATGTAATATTATTGCAACATATACAGAGATATAGATGACCAATGATAGACAGATGGATGGTAAACAGTATATTAGATAAAATATAAGTCATTGTGAAAGTTGTCTAAGTGTGTTTTTCTTATGTATTTACCTATTTATCTATTTTGGTTTTTTGAGACAATGCCTTACATATCCCAATTTGTCCTTAAACTCCATATATAAAGTCAACCAGGAACTTCTGATCCCTGTGGCTTCACCTCCCAAGTGCTAAGATGACAGGTATGCATAACTACACTTGGCTTTTGTGCAGTACTGGGAATAAAACCTTGGCCTGGTCAAGCAGTCTAACGCCAGCTATATCCAAGTTCTCTCGATGGGTTCGTTTTTAATTAGAACTTTTTCAAAACCAGCATATAGTAAAGGTGCTGTGCACTGTCTCAAGGCATCTACAGTATACAAACCCAGTGTAAACCTGAATTTAGAGTGAGGCAGAGGACATTTGACCTGGGAGATGGATCAGTGCACCACTGAATTCCCTCACCTGGTCCATGGAATGTGGGAAGTTTGAGACACTGATGTTACCAGTTGGGGTTTCAGGTTACAGGCATAGAAATAGGGTTGTGAATTTGGAGTAAGAATAAAAGAAACTGAAAAATCCAAAAGATTCATTTTTCTTTAGATCTTTCCTCTAATACCAGTGGATATTTCACACTGGGTTATACAAATCATCAATGTGCTAATTAAGCTGTGTTTCTCACTGTACAGTCTTCTTGGCTTCCCTGAAAGTGATAACAAATGGATCATCGTTTTCCTTAGATCTGAGAACACAAAATGTCCATGAGGAATATACAGGCACAGTGGTACAATAGCTGAACAAAATAATAAATAAATAAGTAAAGCTTTAAATATCACCCACTACAAAACTTGGAATATAGAATGTGAAATCTTCAGAGGCATGACTAATGGGGTGATTTCTATTTTTCCAGCAACTGAACGCCCAGTCCATGAACAGAGTACATATAACACTTAGACAACAGTCTTAGAGAAAACTGACAGGTATATAGGGCATTTTATCTCACATTATGTGATTTGTGGAAGCAATCTCAACTGGAAGCACTTCAAAGGGAGGCATTAAACAAGTGTAAAATAACTAATCTACAAGTATTTATTAAGTGTTTGCTGTGTAGCTAGCCAAGTACAGGGTACTTGAGGGGGAAATAAGAATGTGAAATCTGAGGACTTCGCTGAGAACATCCAGCTGACCATGCATGCTCCCCTTTAATCCTTCTAAGCCACCATATGGAAGGCTCCTAGGTTCATTGGTTCAAAGCACATCTGGATTTCCTTTCTTCTTCAGGGACTCTTACTGCCTCTTTCAGATATTCTGAATTTCTCTGAGGTCTGCTTCATGGTCCCAACACAGTTTCAGTGACAATAGAGGCTGCTTGCAATGACAAAAATGTTGTTAGAAAAGAAGGGGGAGATGAGGAGAAGGGGGGAGTATTAAGAAGAGAATGGGGAAGAGAGGAAGAGAAAACAAAAGAGAGGGAATGAAGGGGAAAAGGAAGACACTAACATTCTACAAGAGGTGAGACTTAATGGAGGACCTGAGGTCATCAGAGATCATGGTTGGGAAACTGGTCCTCTGTATTTCTTTAGTTTCATGTTTGATGATAAAAGTTCCTCCTGCAATCAACACTCCCACCACCATGAAACCAACCACCATAAGATCATTTAAAAAATAATTTTTATTTAAAAACAATCTTACTTTATATACCAATCCCAGTTCCTTCTCCCTCCTGTCCCCCCATTCCTATCACCAAACACCCATCCACTCCTCAGTAAGGGTGAGGCCTACCATGGGAGATCATCCAAGTCTATCTCACCATTTGAGGCAGGACCTAGTCCCTCCCCTATGTATCTAGGCTGAGAGAATATCCCTCCATAGGGAATGGGTTCCCAAAACCCATTTGTGCACTAGGGATAAATACTGGTTCCACTGCCGAAGCCCCATAGACTGCCCAGATCTCCCAACTGACATCCACATTCAGGGGTCCTGGTTTGGTCCAATACTGGTTCCCCAGCTGTCAGACTGGGGCCCGTGACCTCCCACCTGCTCAGGTCAGCTGTTTCTGTGGGTTTCCCCGGCCACCATAATATCTCAACAAAAGCTAAACTGAAGCAGAACTGCTCTCTGAAATTCCAAGAGTGGGGAATAAACAACCTTCATTTATCAAAAAAGTTGCCTAGCTGTAATGGGTACAAATAATATAGCATATCATATATTTTTTAAAAACCTAGTTATATTTACAATCATTTGTATATGACATATCCCCCAAAAGGTTTATGTGCTAAATGGTTGGTCATTATCTGAAATATTGGGATAATATGATCATTAACATCATCCACAGGTGAATCTACTGTTGTTCAGAGCAATAGTGTCTGTGACAGGGTAGAACCTGTAACAAGGTAGAACCCTCTGGGGAAAAAATCAGTCATGTGTCACAACAGCCATGACTCTGAAAGGTATGCAGTGTTTCTTGTCTCCTTTTCCACCCAATGACCTCTGTGTATGGATATATGTCTCTTTTCCTCTCTCTCTCTCTCTCTCTCTCTCTCTCTCTCTCTCTCTCTCTCTCTCTCTCTCTCTCTCTCTCTGTGTGTGTGTGTGTGTGTGTGTGTGTGTGTCCCTTCCTTCCTCTTTCTCTAGTTTTCTAACTGCCATGAGGTGATATCCCCATACTCTTTTATCATAGTTCTTCTGCCTTGATATAAGCCTAAACCTAAGCCTAAAAGGCATGGAGGAACTGAGAATGGACCAAAACATCTAACGTCAAGAATTGAAATACTTAAGTAGCTTTCTCAGGTATTTTGTCAGAGTGATGGAAAGTGCCCAAGAAACTGAGAAAATGACCCCATGCTGATGGGACTGATCCAAACACCCTCCCACCGAACCTCGGTGACAGAGAGGAGGCCTTGACAATCTGTGGGTCCTTGGAGAGGGGAGCAGCATTTATTCCTGGCATATAGAAGGACTCTGGGAACCCATACCACGTGAAGGGATGCTCTCTCAGCCTGGACACATGGGGAAGAACCTGGGCCCTTCCCGGGATGATGTGACAGACTCTTAAAATCCCTCATGGAGGTTCTTGCCCTCCCTGGGGAGCAGAGGGGGCTTGGCGTGGGAATGAGGGGTTGGAAGGATTGGGAGGGTGGAGGAGGAGGGGAGGGAGAGGGAACTGAAAGTGACATGTGTAAAAAGTTAAATATATATATATATATATATTAAAAAATGGCAACCTTACCAAAAGCAATCTGCAGCTTCAATGCAATCCCTATCCAAATCCCAGCACAATTCTTCACAGACCTTGAAAGAACAATTCTCAACTTTATATGGAAAAACAAAGAGCCAGGATAGACAAAACAATCCTGTACAATAACAGAACTTCAAGAGGCATCAGTATCCCTGACTTCAAGCTCTACTATAGAGGTATAGTAATGAAAACAGCTTGGTATTGGCAGAAAAATAGACAGGTAGACAAATGGAATCATATTGAAAACCCTGATATTAACCCACACACCTACGAATACCTGATCTTTGAGGAAGAAGCTAAAACTGTACAATTGAAAAAAGAAAGTATCTTCAACAAATGGTGCTGGCATAACTGGGTGCTGGCATGTAGAAGACTACAGATAGATCCATGTCTATTGCCATGCACAAAACTTAAGTCCAAATGGATTAAAGACCTCATTATAAACCCAGACACGCTTAATCTCTTAGAAGAGAAAGTGGTACAGGAGACCACTTTCTGAACATAACACTAATAGCACAGACACTGATATTGACAATTAATAAATGGGACCTCCTGAAACTGAGAAGCTTCTCTAAGTCAAAGGGCACAGTCAACAAGTCAAAACAGCAGCCCATGGAATGGGAAAAGATATTCACCAACCCCACATCTGACAGAGGGCTGATCCCCAAAACTTATAAATAACTCAAGAAGCTAGTCTCTGAAATACCAAATAATTCAATTTAAAAAATTGGGCACAGAACTAAATAGAGAATTCTCAATGCAGGAATCTAAATTGGCAGATAGACACTTAAGAAAGTGCTCAATATCCTTATCCATCAGGGAAATGCAAATCAAAACAACTCTGAGATGTCATCATACTCCTGTCTGAATGGCTAAAATCAAAAACACCAATGACAATTTATGCTGGAGAGGATGTAGAGAAACGGGAACACTCCTCCTCTGCTCATGGGAGTAGCAACATGTACAGCCGTTTTGGAAATCAGTATGGAGATTCCTCAGGAAAATGGGAATCAGTCTACCACAAGACCCAGCCATTCCATTCTTAGGCATATACCCAAAATTTATACATTCATACGATAAGGACATCTGTTCAACTATGTTCATAGCTGCATTATTTGTAATAGCCAGAACCTGGAAGCAACCTAGATGCCCCTCAACTGAAGAGTGGATAGAGAAAATGTGGTACATTTACACAATAGAGTACTACTCAGCAGAAAAAAATGGAATTTTCAAATTCTCAGGCAAATGGATGGCACTAGAAGAAACCATCCTGAGTGAGGTAATCCAGTCACAAAAAGACAAACATGGTATGTATTCACTCATATATGGATTTTAGACATGGAGCAGGGGATTGCCAACCTACAATCCCTCCACAAGAGAGCCTTGGAAACAGAAAGGACCCTAAGAGAGATATGCATGGTACCCTGGAGAAGGGGAATTGGACAGAATCTTCTGAGCAGATTGGGAGCATGAGGCGGAGGGGAGAGGCAGCTGGGAAAAAGAGAGGCAGAGAAGAGGAGGGGAGAGGAGGATATGGGGAGCAGGAAGGTTGAGTTGGGGGAAGAATAGAGGAGAGCAGGATAAGAGATACCATAGTAGAGTGAGCCATTATAGTCGTGAGGAGAGATCTGGCACTAATGAGATTTCTAAAGATCTACAAGGACGACACCTACTGGCAATCTAAGCAGTAGTGGAGAGGCTGCCTTAAATGCCCTTCCCCAATAATGAGATTGATGACTGACTTATATGCCATCCTAAAGCCTTCATCCAGTAGCTGATGGAAGCAGAGGCAGACAACCACAGCTAATCAATGAACTGAATTCCTGGAAACCAGTTGCAGAGATGGAGGAGTGATGAGCAAAGGGGTCAAGACTGGGCTGATGAAACCCACAGAGACAGCTGGCCTGAACAAGGGAGAACTCATGAACCCCAAACTGATGACTGAGAGGCCAGCATGGGATGAATCCAGACCCCCTGAACATGGGTGTCAGTGTGGAGGCCTTGGCAATCTATGGGGCATCAGGTAGAAGATCAGTATTTATCCTAGAGTCCAAATGGACTTTGGCAGCCCATTCTACATGGAGGGATGCTCTCTCAGCCTAGACACATGGGCCAGGGCCTAGGCCCTGCCTGGGACGATATGTCAGACTTTGGAGATCCCCATGAAAGGCCTCACCCTCCCTGGGGATTGGAGCCAGGATCAGGTGGGAGGCTGAGGGAGGTGGCTGGGGGGCAGGGGAGGAGGGGAGGAAGAGGGAGCAGGGATGGACATGTGAAGCTAGCTTGTTTCCAATTTAAATTTTAAATTAAAAAAAAAGAAAAAGTAATTAAAAGTCCAGAAACATGCTGGTAAGATTTGACAGAGCACATTTTGGATCCAAATTCTTTCCAGCTATCAGCAAACTCTGCTCCTGTCTCAGCACTCACTCAGTATACCCCAGTGTTCTAACATCTCCTTTGGTAGGGGCACATAGCTTTCAGGGTATGAAACTTCTTTTTTTACCTCCAAAAGAAAGACTTAGGACATTCTTTAGTAGTTCCCATGAAAGAAGAAAAATGTCTCCATACAGAAACACAAAACATGTCTTCTTTCTGAATGAGAAATCCTCCATGCTCCAGGATGTGTCAAGAACAAGATGTTCTACTTTGTATGTGAATAACAGCTTGTCTCTGAAACAATAGGCAGAGTCATTCTTGTTGAAATAAAGTGGATGAAGTGGAGACAAGTAAAATTATTCAAAAGAAAATGTGTGATGATATTAGAAGAGGTAAAAGACTACTAGCAAAGGAAAAGGCCCAAAGCCAAGTTAAGTTTGTAACATTTCATCAAGCTACTGGTATATGCACTGACAACCAATTGTGGCACCAGTGAAGAGTGCACAGGAGGGATCATTCCAACACAGGGCTGCTCGGTGGCACACTCATCTTCTGAGCTTGGAAACTGGTAGAGTTGAAAGCTATGATATGCAATGCAGAACTCATGTGCAACAGTCAGAAAGGAAGGCAGAAAGTTCAGGGGAGTGAAAGAGGTTTTGCCTACTTGACAATTCTGCCTTCCATATGAGGCATGGGCTGTAGGATGAGCAGGATAGAAAATGCGCAGAATAGACACTGTAATAACAAGTATGCATTAGAGCATTCTCAGAGGGGATGATCCTCCTGGGAATATTCTTATGTCCTAGCTAATTAGCCAAACAGATAACTCATTTTACTCTGGAGAATCCCATTTTCCCTGAGGGAAGAAAATATTCAAGGTCTGCAAAAAGGGAGCCCCAGACTACTGTGAGAATTGCTAAATACTGAATACTTTCAGCCAGGGCTGAACCCAACAAGGACAAAGCGAAGACAGATTATTGCACTTGGGAGATGCCCTCCATGACACCTGACCCTAACTTCCCTTCATCCACTTCCAGATAAATCCCTGTGCCTTTCTCCAACATTTGGGCCTGTAGGGAACTACTGGGTGGGAATGTAGCTCTGCAGAAGACACCTCTGTTCTTACCAAAATATACAGAGTGACAATGATACAGGCTGATGGTGACAGAACTGGGGAAGTCAGTTCATTTAGGGAGCAGCCCCTGTGTATAAGAGAGTGAGAGCAAGCAATAGAAGGAATTCTTTCATCAGCTCACCTTCTCCCAGGACACAGCAGGGCTTAGGGAACAGGAGTGCTTCTGCAGTTCTTAGATGTATGGCCAGACTATCCAGGAACTGGGGTTAGCTATGCAAATCTTGGAGTCCCCAGGCAAGAAAAACTATTGTAACAGACCTAGGTTCAACAGACTGCAACATCACAAAGCTGTTTAGGCCTTGCCATGTCAGAGCCATCTGAACATATTTCAAGCTTTTTTTGTGCTTCTGTTTGTTGATTTCTTCAAAAAGATACAGATGCCACCTAAAGGACATCAATATTCTATGCCCCTGGAAACTGTATTTTGAGAACATGTTAGTTCTTCTATCAGTGTCCTGCAAGTTGCCAGATATGGCTATTTCATGAGAAACTACATGTTTAAGAAAGCTAGTGGTTTTTACTTTACAAAGAGACAAGATCATAGCTAGGCAAACCCTCCAAGGGGCATGCCCAATAGCCTGTATGAACTCCAAGAGTCATCCCTTTCATTTATAACCTTCCCACTATATCAGGAGTGCTGGATACTCCTGTCAATTTCAAGTCAAAGCATCAGACTCCACTCCATTTATGAGCATGGAGGAGATCTTTGTGTATTGAAAGAGTATAGTTTGTTCATTCCAAGCAACTGAAACCCAAAACATCCTGCAGTGAAACTGGGGTGACCCACATTTCTCAGGTAACGACAGAGTCTTGGATGATTTGTCATATAGTTTGGTTCAAATCAGGACCTAGGATTCTTGTTAAGTCTAAAGTTATTTCCACCTCACCATAGTGGTGCCCTAAGACCATCACAATTGTCACCATAAGTGCTAAAAGTCCCAACTTAATTCCTCACTTGGTTATTTTGGTTCCAATCCAAAATTCTCCCAACAACATCAAATAGTATACAAATTTCTACTCTTTTTCAAAGATAGAATGCCTAGATGCACTTTTAACTTAACTGCAGTTTCTGTAATAGGTCTCTGTCTTCTTACTATGGAAGTCTAAGTTTGAGCATAGACCAAGTGGGACCTTAATAGTAGGTAATAATACATGGTGTTCAGTAAGGTCATTACATCCATGGACCAATGTGTGTTATTATTTATATATCAGGAGTTTTTATTATTATTTCCTCCTAGAGAAGTGACTTTCATCCTTTCAGGAAATGAAGATCATTATGAACCCCATAGTATTTTCCTTTTCACACTGTCTGGAGGGTGACTCCAAAATAAACACATGCCCAATCATAGGAATTGTGATAGGCTAGTATTTTGGATGGAGTATGTACTTCTTTCCCAGGTGGCCACACTTGTCTTAAGTCATATACAGTCAGAGTTGCTCCAAAAAAAAAAGGTAGGTTTCATATGGAAGTCCTGAAAAACACTAACTTGTGACATCTAAGCAATCTGAAAACTTTGCAAGATAAAAAGCCAGGGAATTAAAGCCTGGGAATCATAGCACAGAGAAGCATAGCTCTTCAATAAAATAGGAGTCAATAATACATTGGCTAGAAATAGTAATATCCAGAGAGAAAATGGTCTAGTCAGAGTAGTAACACAGGAAACTCAGCACTACCCAATTCCATTTTGTTTGTGAATAACTTAACTGATTTTCAAGTTCATTGTTCATTAGTCATCACTCTGGAATTTATATATATATATATATATCTTGCTTATTTTACTTTCATTTTTCATTTTAAGAATGTTTTATATTTGTTTGAGGCAAGACTTAAAATGCTCATTAGAAAAAGATAATGTTTTTCAAGCTCTAACTTGCAATGTATATACTATACATAGTGGATGGTTTAGCAAACCTGAGTCTACCCTTCCCTCTAGGCACTTGTACACCTGGAGTGTTTGAGAAACCCTGGGAAGGCAGGTATGACTGGAATGTAAAGAGGGAGGAAAACCAACAGGAGATGGTCTTTTTTAAAATCTATTTTATTTTTTATTATATGTATCAGTGCATGGGGGTGTGGTAAGTGCATGTGAATGCAGTTTCCTCAAAGGCCAGAAGAGTAAGTTGAATCCTGTGGAGCTGGAGTTACAGGTGACTGTGAGCCAGTCAAGTGGGTGCTGGGAACAGAAACTGGTTCTCTAGAAGAGCAGTAGGCTCTCTTTAGAGCTGAGTCATCAACTTTTACTCTGTGTAGAATGTGTAGCTTTGAGTCCCACTCACAATACTTATATGTTATGCTATGACATGATATGTAAGAGGATAATCCTGGCTGCTGTAAGAAGGAGAAATGAAAGAGAAATATGAATATAAGAAAAGAAGATGGCTCTGTGAATGTAGGTGTTTATGATCAGATGTGTGAAAGGGTACAATAGAAAGATGAGGAAACAGCAATGCTTCCTAATGTACTTGGAGGCTTGATGCTGCCATTGTATAACACATTAGGCCAGGGGTAGGAGCATGTAGAGATGAAGAAAATATGATGACTCAGAGAGTTCACAATCTAAATAAAGAGACAGACACATTAAAAGATCCCTCATAAAACCAAGTCCCACTACTTAAAGGCTTTCTTTGTACCAGCTATCAAACTATCTTGTAAACATGATGTAATTCAACCCTCATAGTAACTTTATGTGGTGAATATGATTAGTCTTATTTATTACTTAACTGCAATCTAAGACAGAAAAACAATATTGGTTTAAACCCACTTCTGTTTAACCTGAGACTGGTGAACTTGCTTTAGTCTATCTAACTCTAGCTAAAGTTAATCTAGGAAATATGGTAGGCAGGATGCAAGAAGGAGATGCCTACGTACAGAAGAGTTTATGACAGAATGGTTGTGTAATCGTTTTTAATCCATAAAACAAGAAGAATGGACTCAGTGATTTCTATGGTTCCTTCTAGACCTGAAAGCCCATCATTTAAAATATGTGGGTTGCTTCCTTTCACCCAAGTGAAAATCATTTTTATTTCTTAATATTGAATAGCATATAGCACAATTCTCATTTTTATACAAAGCTATTCGAAGCCAATCTAAATTGTGCTTGCAGCCTTAGAGTTTGCCCATTTTGAAGTCGAAAGAACAGTAAGGGTGAAAGAATAGCAGAGTGCAGAAAGGTAAATGAGGAAGAAAGGGGGGCATATTGAGGAAATAAAGCCTTTGTCATGACATAGGCGAGGGATATAAAACAGGTTTGAAAAACGGAGCATTTTTACATATTTTATACTTAAACATCCTTATAGTTGACTAAAACGTTCAATGGAAACTAGAAAATTATTTCACACATTAATTATCATGTCCTTCTTCCTTCTCCATGTCTTGGTTTATAGTATCATACCTTAAATATCCCCACTACAAAATCAGAAAAACATATTTTTACCAAGAGACAAGAGATACACACACCCAGGAACACATAGAGGAAGGTACTTCCCTTCTCTTGCAACACAGAGGGAAGATTAAAGTTAAATTCTACTTATGTTGGAGGGATAATAAAAGCAACATAGGTTTCAGTTAGGATGTAGCAAGTCTTATGTTTCCCTGCACCACCATACCAACAGTTAGAATGGTACTACACTCCTCTAATTCTATCATGAGGAAGGAGAATGTAGAAGCCTGGGACTTTCTACCTAAATGCTCTTCCCAAAACAGTGGGCTCCAGGTTCTGTGAGAGACCATGCTTCAAAATAAAACAAACAAACAAGAAAAGTAGAGGGCTTGAATGTAGCTTAGGTAAAGTGTTTGCTTATCATTTTCATGGCCCTGGTTTGATCCTCAGTACCACAAATACAAACTAAAACTAAACAGAAATGAGGGAAGGAAACAAATTCAGGTAGAAACTCAAAGTCATCCTCATGTCTGCACACCTGCACAAACACATTTGTATATACACTTGTGAATATGTGTATGTAAATACGTGAAAACATATGTACCATATATACGTACAAACACAAAAGTACAATAGTATCTAAGAACTATATTCAGTATCATAGTAAATATATTTGTATTCAATGTTTAAAAGCATAAATTAAATAGACTTCTTTTTAATTCATAAAAATTGTCTTGTATCTAAGTAACTTTCTGGTAATTGCAGAAAATTGGACACTTATTTATTATCATGTCTATTGTTTTCTTAAAGATTTATGCCAAACATAAAAGCCACACAGGAATATAAGCACACACCCAACAGAAGAAATTCATATACAATATTTAGTCTTCTTGGTGATAGATACAAATGAAAACTACAACATATATGCAAATAAATATAACCACATCAAATTAATCGAAGTGTGCTTTGTGTATGTAAAGTTTTTTAAAGAGAACATTCAATATTTATAAAAGTATAGCAAAATGGTTGTCCTAACAACTGCTGTGGGAAACAGTGATTTCTATAAATTAATGCTTTCAGACATTAACACTGTTTGGCTCAATAATTTTCTTTCTGGAATTGTATCCTAAGGAGATCAGCAGAATCTGACAGGATGAAAAGAGAAGAGTCACCCCTGTAAGAACAAGTATTCTAAGCATCCACACAGCTGCTTGCTCACCAGCAGGGAAGCAGGAAAAAGCTCTCTGTACACAGACTGCCCTCCCTCAATGCTAAGGTTCAAGAAAAACAAGACCATCCTTAGTTAGAAGAAAAAAAGGGATGAAGAACCTTAGAGGACCGAAATATTTTTACAGAGAGATTATTGAATTTTCTGAATCTGTTCTGAATCTCCTTTATTTTGTATACTTTTTTGGTCCTTCTGGGAGGAAAAGATGACAGAGAAGAATTTGCAAGGCATGCAAGTTCTTTTTTACATGCAACCCAACAGAAATGCACTCTGAAGTAAGTCAGTTCACAATAATCTAGAAGCATTATACTGGCTTTAAAAAACACAACTTTTAAGTATTTCTCAGGCGGTTATCTATCATTTAATAACAGCTTCACAGAAGTGAGAGCACCAGCTTGAAGTTTCTCTTAGAATCTGCTTCTTTTGTTCCAACTTTCAGACCTATATGTCTATGTTCCAGACCAACAACCCTGCACAAATAACCACATGCAAGTTTTTAGCCTTCTCTTTAATACTAGCTGATCACAGCCCTTAGATCAGTGATCCTCAGCATTATCTGCATATTAGAATCCCTTGAGAACTCATAAAATCCCCCCAATGCCCAGGCAGTGTCTCAGACATATAAATTAACATCCCTGAGGATGGAACTTGGGTGCCAGTTGTGTTTAAATCTCCTCAAATGATTTCAATGTGGAGCTAAAATGAAGAAGCCGTGCTTCAAATCTTTGCTTTACCTAGAACAGAAAATAAAAAAATATGAAGAGGAATCATAAGAGGGTAGTAATTTCTCCCCAGATGATTCCAGTTTGCACTTTAATATTTTTAATTTGCCAAATTTATTTCTTTCCCAGATAATATCCTGTCAAATTTTTTTCAGTCTGCTGAGGTGGCTCAGTGGATAAAGCATGTGTTACACAAGAATGGGACACCTAGTTCAGCTCCACAAAACCCACATAAAAGGCAGGTAGGTACAGCAGCCATCTATGATTCCAGTATTCGGGAGGCAGAGATTGGGCATGCCTGATCAAGCTGGCTAGCTAGACTAGCCAAGATCAGCGAGTGCTGGGTTCAGTAAGAGACCCTTCTCAATGAATAAAGTGTAGAGTGACTCAAGAAATATCCCCCCATGTCAATGTAGGGCTTCCACATGCATGCAGACTTATGTACGTGTGCACCTGATCCACACACACGTGTGCCCACATCCACACACACACCACACACAAACACACACATTTACATGTCATGCATGGACATTTTTGGACATTGGTGGCTTAGTAAATGCAAAGCAATGACTTGGGAAAGCTGACACCATCAAAGCCCCTTCACTCTCATAGTCCTCCTTTAGAACAGAACCATCTCAAGTCTATCTGTGGGGAAACATTCTCAGCTGTATCAATTGTGCAATCAATGAATGAAACAAGGCACACACAAAGACACATTACAACTTGAACAGCACAGAAAAACTTTAAGGATCAGTTAAGGAGCAGTGAAATAAGTCAGTGAGTAAAGATCCTTGCTGCCAAGCCTGCCAATCTGAGTTTAACACACAGGACCTACATGTGGAAGAGGAGAACCAGCCCCTGTAAATGGTTCTCTGACTTTAGGTGCTATGGCATGTATGCCCCTGCCAACTAGGTAGGTAGGTAGGTAGATAGATAGATAGATAGATAGATAGATAGATAGATAGATAGATCGAATTTTGTATTTTAATAAGTCAATATACACAAACATTAATTATATAAGGCTGAAGACCACTCTGAGTCAATATGGCTTCCAGTGTTCTACTAAGTTTTCTAAGGGTATAGTGTATTCCTTTAAGTTATAGTGATTGTGCTTAAACCAGTAATGGGATCCCAGCACACATTTGGCTAGCACATGTGATTCATAGAGCACCCATGTCCATCAGCAGTCACAATCATGCATATTCACAGAACACTGCATTTAAACCAAAATTTAGAATCTTAATGCAGCATCCAAATTGATGTGTTCCAATGTGATATTTATTTATTAATCTTCTGAAGTAGGCTTCCATGTCAAACATTTTATGATTTATCAGTACAGGCTTGACATTAAAGAATTAAGTGTGCTTACTTCTAATTCCATAGTCTCTACTTTATAATTCATGCCTCTATCATCAATGGGAATTAGGAAGGAGTTTCAATTCTAACGCAAAAATATTTACCTTGACAGAGTTTCACTAAAGGTAACACACATTATCTCAAGCTCAGAAATCATATTAACTTTTAGCAATTCCAGAAGAAAAGTGAGCTGGAAGAAAGAAATCAAGATTTTATATGTTGTGATTTCTCATGTCACAAAAGCCAAGCTAGAGCTTAGAGAAGATGATATAAGCAAGGAGTAGCCATGTAGTAACATTTACTGTAACCATCCTTGTGGACCTCAAGTCAATGACTACTAGTTTTAGTTTTTTAGTAGTGTGGAGAGCCCCCATTACTCCAGAGTATTCCAGTTTAGTTAGAATCTGTGATTATTTAATCAGGACCTTGGCTGAATCATCTAAATATTAACTGAACTTAGAAACCAGAGATAATCACATCCAGACAGCAGCTGTGCCTTATATATTTCCATATCCCCACAGAAACAAGCATGCTGTGGGTACTCAATAAATACTAAGTGATTGCACACACTTGTGGGATGACCCTTCCCTGTGGGCCAGACATCTTCACTACAGCATAGTTGACAGATGGGTGTCTGACATCTGCTTCCATGCCATCTATTGACAGATATCTAATGACCTCCTAAGGATGCTGCTTCCCTTATGTGGTCCCTCTGATAGTGTTTACAGAGTTTTGTCTATCATTAGGCTGAAACCTGACTTGGTGCAATGGAATTCCACTGCCCTGAATTCTGTCCTTCAGAGAACACAAAATGAATCTCTTGTATCTTCTTTTTATTCTTCTCAAGGAACAGTAACAATCTAGAGCTTTCCAGACTCTCTTCCACCCGAGATCACATGGGACACAACACAATTTTTAATTCACCATGATTTCAAATTTGAATATTAATAATAGGGCTCAATAAGTCATTAATTGAAGACAAAATTCCAGATATAAACAGTGACAATATCACATGTTCATTTAGGAAACCTTTTAAATATCCATTTATATCTCTGCCTCCATGCAACACACACCCAACATGTCCCACCTGTCTTATTGTCTTCTGTCCTTCCAAATTTCATCTGTAAGCTAGGCATTAGATCAATCAATGACTTACTCTGTATTCAGCAATAGTGCCTACTACAATATCAACAAACATGCAGTAAATTCTTGTTATGGGCCAAGAAATGGTCTAGGATATTGAGTGCCAAAATCAAACAAGGCACAGGATTCCTTTTCTCATGGGTTTTTTAATCCATGGAGGTATGTAAGAGAACTGGTCAACACACTAGAAATATAGTTTCAGATAAATAGGCAGACATTGATTGCAAATAAGGCTTATATATAAAGGCTCCATAAGACAATTATCTAAGATCTAATTGAGGAAAATAAAGCATAGAAAAGTCAACAGCAACGATGTTTTAGCTCTCTTAGTGAGGTATTAGACATCTACAAGCAGTGTCATCTGTGAATTTAAGATTCGTCACCCACATCATTAATTAAAGTGTCGCATGGAGCATACATAATTAAGAAAAAAAGTATTTCAGGTACCTAGACATCTCGTACTACAGTGTCTCAAGGAGAATCTATTGACAATAATTTTGGCAACTACATAATTTAAAGATTAAAATTTTTCCCTAGTGGTGATTACAATGTGAATGCCTCCTATTTGAATACAATGCCAATAGGTGGTAGAGATGATTGAGAAGCCTGGGGATATGTGTTCTTTCTAGAGTGAGCACATCATTAGGAACAGACCATGAGAAGTCAATGACTTCTGTACCAACTCTGCTTCCTGTGGTTCCAGAGTGAACCTTCAACTTGTTGCTCCAGTCAAAAAGCCTGCTTGCTGTCATCCTTCCCTGTTGTGAGGGTGATAGACTTTCATCTGCCTGTAAGCCTAAATAAAATCTTCTTTTGGTAAGTTATGTCAGTTGTATTGTTTTGTTACAGCAATAAAAAATTAATACACTCACTACATGTCTATAAACACTAGAAATGCCATTCTCTTACCTAATGTGGGAATGCTTTCCTCCTGGGGAAAGCTGCCTTGTGAGAATAAAAAACATGGATGATTGCATTTTAGTGAAGCTGAACTTGAAGTATTAGCCCCTATGGAAGGATTGCAACTCACTGCTTTAGCCAGATACAGTTCAGTTTTCCAGAGCAAGGACAAATATCTCTACCTTAGAAGAATTATTTTCCTTGGTTATACGCTGTTGCACTACCAGATGAAGCCAGACAAAAGCCTGTATATTACATATCCACCTCTAAGAGGCTTGAGGTTGTATTCTAGAATGGATATAATACCACATGGACCTGCCCATGGTCCACTTGCTCTTGTTTCCTTCAACTGAAGGAGGCACAATTTTCCAGGTCCTGCATTAATTAGGAAGATCTGCATATAAGAGATGAGAATATTTTTTGAGGCAGGGTCTCTTATCCAAGGCTGCCCTTCAACTCACTATATAGTCAAAAATAATCTTGAATTTCTGATCCTTCTGCCTCTACCCCTTTAGTGCTGAGACTAAAGGTCTGTGTCACTATGTCTGAATTATATGATACTGAGGGTGGAACCCAGACCTCACTGTGTGCTGGGCAAGCATTCTACCAACTGAGCTACATCTCCAGTCACAGTACATGTCTTTATTTTAGCTTACCCTCTAAACTGATGGCACAATAATTCACCTGAATTCTATGTTCTATTCATTTTTGCACTTCATAGTCTCCTGCATACAGAACTTCAGCTTATGATTATGTAGGCTTTACCAGATAGAATTATACAAGGCATCCTTGATAGAAAATCTTTACAGACTTCCATAATCTTTATAATAATTTTCTAGAAAATATTGCCCACTTTTTTCTGAGAATGAGTGCTTCATTCTAGCACAGTGGTTGAGCAGTTGGACTGGTTCATAATCCCCACACTTAAAAAGCAAGCCTTTTATGCAAATGAGCTACTTAAGGATATGAAGTACAGTCCTGTACATAAAATGAAGAAATGAAAAGACCTCAAATATCCATCAGTAGTAAATGGAGTAAATATGATCTGTTCACACATCAGAATACTAATATTACTTAGAAAGCATCTACTGAAGCCCTAAGTTCTAGCAGGGACCAACTTCAGAGGACATAGTGCTGAAAATGAGTGTACAGAGGGTTATCATTTATGTAATAGTACAAGGTAGAGTCAACTTCAGGAGAAAGGTCACTACTTGATACAGATGGAGGAAAAGGAAGAGATTCAGGGAGGCATGAAGGCCCAGGTCAATAATAACTTATTAGTGGTAAAATATTGACATGAATTAAATCTGGGCCACAGTTATATGGGTACCTTATTTTTGTATGTGGTTTTGGAAATAACTCATTCTTTAAGTTAAAGAGAACAGAAGTTCAGCTTCATTTCTTGCCCAAAGGAACCAAGATAGATATTCTTCACCTCTGGTAATGAGGTCCCAATTACTTGGTGGTTTTCTACTTTTTTCTTTTTTTAGCAAGAATCTTACTTTAAATGGGTTTTTTCAGAATTCCTAATATATACAACCAATAAGAACTGAGGTGCCCTGGGGCCCTGCTTTCTCAAACTCCCTCTATGTATCCTAAGAGGGTCCCCAAAGGTATTATAGAACTCAAGATCACATGGAGTACAACGCAAAAGCTACTCAGATGACTGACAATATTCTCTCTGGGACAATGTCAACAATTGTGGTATAGACCCTGGGTTATTTTTCCTTCTTCCCTTCCTGGTCCAGGCTTGCTATCTAATACTTCTTTTTTATCAAGATCCTAAGTATATATGGCTCATCTTTAATAATTGACAAAATTTATAACTCTCCCCATATTTAAGCTATCATTTCTGAACTGTCCTTCTTACCATTATCTAAATAAAAAAAGATTTTAATACTGCTTACGTTAGCAAACTAAAGTTTAACATAAAATATAAAGTGAAGATCTTTTTAAAGAAAGCAGCTTTCCCTTCAGTAAACGGAAACATTAAATTAATGAGGTTGAATATACTTACATACGCTTATATGTAAGAATCCATTATTAGAAATATTAATATCTAAAGAAGGAACTTAAAGCACCCTTCAAAGACTGTCCAACAACCCACAGAATCAGCTGGCCTGAGCTAGTGAGAGATCACTGACTCAGGTCTGACAAATGGGGAACCTGTATAAAACCAAACTAGACTCGCTTAATATAGGTGACAATGGTGTGACTGGGACAACATATGAGTCCAATGGCAGTGGGTCCAATATCTAACACTAATGCACAAACTGACTTAGTGCAGCCTATTCTATATGGGAGAGAAACCTTGTCCACCCTAGATACAAGGGTGTGGGAATGGAGAGATGCTTTGGTCCTGCCTCAGCCAAATGATGAGACAGACTTAGTAGATTTCCTAGGGTAGGTCTTACCCTCTATGTGGAGCAGATGGGAGGAGGGGGAGTAGAGGGAGTGGGAGGAGAAACAGGAGGGGGAACTGGAATTGGAATGAAAAAAATAATTAGTAAAAAGGCTAAAAATGCAAAATAAAAAAGACTGTACAACATCTGTGTTTCATACTGTATCTCTATATGACTAATATATCAGCATAAAAAAGAAACTAGTGCAAATAGCTTCAATCTCATGAATGATTATAAGTTTTAACATTTTATATTAACAAAATTTAATTTGTCATACTACATGACCACATGCTATACTTAAGAAAATGTCATGGGAGCCGGGCGTTGGTGGCGCACACCTTTAACCCCAGCACTCGGGAGGCAGAGGCAGGCGGATCTCTGTGAGTTCGAGGCCAGCATGGTCTACAGAGTGAGTTCCAGGACAGCCTCCAAAACAATACAGAGAAACCCTGTCTCGGAAAAAAAAGAAAAAGAAAATGTCATGATTTTTATTTTCTTTTTCTTTTGTATTAACTTTTTTATATCCCAGTCACAGCCTATCCCCATCCTCCACTTCTAATTCTTCTCTTTGTTCCCTGTTTGCTCCCAACCTCAATCCCCTCTTCTGTCTTCATGCGAGAAAGGGCATGTCTCCTATGAGTATCAATAAAATATAGCATCTCAAGTTACAACAAGACTCAGCACCTCACATGTGTTAAGGCTGGGCAAGGCAAAATGTCATTTTTTTTAAAGAAGCTTATTCAAAAAATATTGCAATTGATCATTTAAATATACCAAAACCAAGATTTCAAGGGAGTTCAGTTCATCCTACAATGTAAATGTGGTTTATCAAATATAAAACTTGTCTTCAGTAGTTGAACAGATATCAATAGTTGTGCTTTGGCTAGAATAGCAATAATAGCTGTACCACTAAAGCATCAGATTAAACATCCCATGAAAACAAGTCTGAAACATCCTTCATAAGGGCAAATGTAGATGAACTTTTGATACAATGATTGACTGTTGGGATGCCCATCTTCCGAAAGTCACAGCAAACCTTCAGGTTGGAAGGTTTAGTTCCACATCTGACCCCAATCAGAAGGGACGGCCAGCAACAGGACCTGTGATAAGCAATACAAACAGAGGACATTGCATAGATGCTGGCATAGCATGCCCTCTTGCTCAAGGATATCCAAAGATTAAATCTGGAGTTTCTAACAGGCAGTAAGCCAATATAGTGATTCTAAGAATGAATAAATGACCACTGTGAAATGTACCCATCCTCCAAAGGCTTAGTTTATCTGAGGGCAGAGCTCAGATCCAACAATATACAATAACTATTCATCAGATAGTCAGAAAATGCCATGTTCCAGCTAATCAAATATTTTTAATTGTTGCCACATGCAGAAGGATTACAATTTTTTAAAGAATGAGAATAAATTAAAATACACTTAACACTGCAACTAAACTGATTATAATTTAATCTTTCTCTAATTATTCAGAATGTATTTCAGGGTCATCAGGAGGAGCATAAATTATCAGTGCTTGATGACTATGCAGGAAGTCACAGTTTTTCTAAGATCCTGGCTAAAAGACTGAATAAAACAGAAATCATTGCAAAAGTTAGTATTTGGAGGATTTATGTGCTAAGCATTTTACTGAGATATGAAATATATCATCAATCCTCATCAAAAGCAAATTTTGAGAGATGATGTATTGATGTCCATGGAAACAGAGTAACTTGCCCAGCATGACAGGGTACCAAAGCTTGTGAACACCAATCTATCTTTAAAGAATAGGCTCAAATAAGCAAATATTTGTTATATAAAGTATTTGTGAACATGCCAGCCCGGCTATTCTGAATGAACACGCAATCATGGTCATACTGTTAGTATATGTAAAAGGGTTGAAAGATATTTTTGAGTCATATTTCAAATATCAGCCATAAATTTAACAAGACAGTACATGTATAGGCCACAGAAGGTTGTGGGGGGCATTCCTGTGTTTCTCTGTGTCTGTCTTTGTAGTGTTTATAGGAAATGCACTTGGTCTGGGAAGGGGATGCTCTCCTGTGTGTGCATGTGGTGTGTGTAATTCAGAAGTCAGCATCTTTCCTCCATCCCCTTTTACCTTATTTTTGGGGACAAAGTCTCGCATTGATCCTAGAATTCATCAGTTAGATAAACTGACTAGCAGGCAAGAACCCCAACAATTTCCCCCTATTTTACCACCACTTAGGGCTTCGGTTATAGTTGTGTAAAGTTTTTACATGAGGCTTGGGATTTAAACTCACATCATTCTATGTAGCAAGCACTCTACCCAAGGAGTCACCTTCCAAAATTTATGAAATAGTTTTGAAGGTGTTTGTAAACAAAATGAGAAATGTTAATAAAAAAGATAATGTCTTGAGCATCTTTGAAGAAAATCATTTTCAGAAACTAGACCAATGTAGCCCTCATTCATTTAAAACTTATCTGCTAATGAATATGTACACTTAAAATATACCAATTTACTCATCTTTATGTGGTGGTCCAATTCTCACATTACTGCTCATTTTAAAGTGTAAATGTATTTGGAGCACTTGTAGAAGAACATGGTCATTAACAATTATTTAAGATTTTGGACTGAGTTTAAATCTGTTTTTAAAAATGGATTCTAGTTCTCAGAAAGGTTTGCTCACATGTACTCCTCCTCTTACTGGCTCCCATTATCTGCTTTGTAATTCCTGGTTCATTCTTTTTTTTTTTAACCTAAACTGTTTGACTCCTGATTCACTTTCACTTGCCAGCCCCTGTAAAATTCTTCCCTATTCAAATGCTTTCTCTTCCTCTTCCAGCAGAAGTCTCATTTGCCTCTAAAGAGTCAGCAACTATTGTAAAGGTCTTTCCTTAAACAAGAAGAAAAGTGAAATTGAACTTCAGAATAGTATAAAGGAATCCCAAACTGTGATATTTCTTCAGCTAATCTTGGTCCCACATGGGACACTTCCCTGGTGAGGAGAAAAACCTGTTCAAAGAGATAGGTGTCCTTCTAACTGTCTCCACCCATAACATTTACAGATCATCCCTGAAGGTGACTCAGTCCAAAAGGACTACTTAGATGCCCGGAACCAGCAGATAAGTTCATTGTATTGAAAAAAGTGCTGCATGGATGATAACTTGAGGCAAAAGAAGCCTTGGTTATAATAAACCATGTTTGAAATTCAGAACGGGAAAGCAGACTCCCCCTATGCAAAGTTTGCACAGAATGGCAGCGGAGCAATGGTTCTGATTGCCACAGCTTGATCCTTCCTTCTAATTCAGGATCTTGCCCAGGGACAAAAGTTTCCTGGTCACATTAAATTTAAGGGAAGTTAATAGAACTGCCCTGCCTAGCTGAATTAAATCAGGGACTAGTAGCAAAGTTTGAAAATTCATACATAAATGTCTTAAAACTTGACAAAAAAAAGATGGCACTGGCCTTGAGGGTTTCTGAAGGGAGATGTCACCCCAGCACAGTAAGTAACTTAAGTAGACTTCCCAATGCAGGGTTTAGACACTGATGCTCTCTGCTGACTAGTCTATATGATTTCCTCTGTAAAAAATCTATGGTCTGCACTGTAACTGTGTGTGGCTTCAGTACGAGGTGAACTCCTTTATGGGATAACTTTCTAAGAGAAGAAATGTGAGGTTCTTTTCAGTATCAGTGATCAAGAAAGCACACACATTGAAAGCAGAGAACATGCAACCTGGAACCTAAGTCAGTATCAGTAGAAACAGGGCATTGAAGAGCAAGGTTCAAACAAGAATGGTGTTAAAATTCAAGGTGGCTGGATACAAAGAATGAAGACTTTTCTTTCCTTAGACCATTAATTGCAATTTCTTTGGCTTAATTGCATAGCTTAAGAACTTATCAAGTCCTAATAAAGATGTACCAAAAAGAAAATTTAGAGGGTCTCTGAGCTCCTAATCTGACAGAATTCCCTAAATATCACCTATTTCAATTCTTCTGTTCAAGTGGAGAAACTGAGGCACAGAGCAATTAAGCAGATTTATATAAATATAACCTAAAAGTTCAGCATGGAATTAAGTAACATATCCCTCTCACGAGTGCCTACCCAGGCTTGTGGCTCAGCTTGTCAGTCAAGCCACCTGGGAAGCTAAAGTAGGAAAGCCACAAATTCAAGTCACTTCTGCAAAACTTAGACAATTAGAGAGGGAGCTCACTGATGCAGCTCTTACTAACAAGCATAGGGCCCTGGTTACTAATCTCACAAAAGGTATAGGGAAGGGTATAATTAGTACCGACACATAATCCCAGTACTTGATATGTATTTTATGGAAATCAAAACAATTAACTCATCCTTTAAAAAAACATTAACAATAACACAATGGGGATACCAATCTAATAGTTTTCTGAAACTCCCAAAAGTGATTCAGTTTCACCACTACTCTAGGCCCAATCTCCTTGCTACTCAAGCATTTACTGAGCGCTCAAAATTCCAAAATGTTTGTTTTGGTCAGAATTTCACCTCCCGAAATGATGACTAAAATATTTATGTATGACGCTTCTGTCTGTGCATGCTCCTTCCTTTTAGTGATTTCCAATTTCTTCTGAAAAATGGTTTTCCTCCTCCTTCTCAGGGTTTCTAATAAACATTGCCTTCAGGAATCAACGGGTCTCTCCAGTTCCATCTAGTCAACTTTCTTATACAATAAGCACCTTCTAATTGTGACCGGGCTGCAGGTAAGCAAGAATCCTATGAGGAGGCAGCTATGTTACCAGATGTTGATGGTTCAATTTGTAACATTGCAGCGTTTCCTCCACACAGAGTCAGGTGCACCACTGGAAAACCATGATAGGATATGGCTAACCAGCAATGTGCACGATGACAGGTCTGTGAAAGGTTGACAGAGACAGAACTTAGGTCACCGTAGGATGGTCGCGTACCATGAACAGTGTTAGAATTATAAAAAGACAGGACCATGAAGATGAAGACTGGAGGATCAATGAGAACAACACTGAGGAGTATTGTCAACCAGCATTGTGAACCCAGAAGTTCATTTCCATACTGAATCAGGAACTAATTTACAGGTGCCAATGTATTCTGAGGAATACCTCTCTTTAGACACTAGGAACTTTGTTAAGCTTTCTAGGCAAGGTAGCTACCACCTGGCCATCCATTATTCCCATTCTTTCCAGAGACATACAGTAGCCCAAGAGAACACTTCCTCATACTTTCCAAGAAGCCCTGGTCAACCAAACTAAGGAGTGATCTCCTACCTCACTCCAAAACATGTTTGTTCATGTCCATCAAAGATCAGAGTGGTCAAGCTGTTTTGGAGTTATAGAAACAAGATACAATATAGACAGCTTTTGGACTAAGGGAGATTACTCAGTGGTTAAGAGCACTTGCTGTTCTTCCAAAGGAATGAGGTTCAATTCCCAGTATCCACATGGTAGTGTAACCTGGTCTGTTACTACAGTCTCCAAGCAACTGATGCCCTCTTGCCCTCTTCTGGCCTCCTTGAGCACTCCCAACAGATTCTGCACAGACATATATTCAGGTAAAACACTATACATATAGAATATGTAATAGTAGTATTAGTAACAACAACAACAACAACAACAACAATAATAATATAGACAAGTGCTTATGAAACCCTTTACTTATACTTGGGACTCTTTGGGAAATCTTCCTCCATGGTTCCTGTTGCCTTCATGGTTCTTTACTAAAAGTATTTATTAAAAATTGTCAGCCGAGCGTTGGTGGCGCACGCCTTTAATCCCAGCACTCTGGAGGCAGAGGCAGGCGGATCTCTGTGAGTTCGAGGCCAGCCTGGTCTACAAAATGATTTCTTGGACAGCCTCCAAAGCTACAGAGAAACCCTGTCTCGAAAAACCAAAAATAAAAAATAAAAAAATTGTCATAGAATCCTTTATTTCCTTTAGTTTTCATTTAGTGTGCTCTGCCTATTGTGAGACTAGATTTTCAACAAATAAACTAACTTCACCTGCTTTAGTTGAGGGTACATTATAAAGATGGAACTGAGCTCCTGTGGGCTGCTACATCAAAAAAAATTAAAACAGGATGGATTTGTGAGAAATACTCAGTTGGTGTCAATCATCTAAATTTCACTTAAAATGAAGAAGGGCTTTTATGGGAAAGGGTAATATGAAATATACAATAAAATACAGATGAACTGGAGAGATAGCTCAGCAGTTAAGCGCATTGGCAACTCCTTCGGAGATTCTGAGTTCAATTCCTAGCAAGCAACCACATGGTGACTCAGAGCCATCTATAATGGAATCTGATGCCCTTTTCTGGCACGCAGGTGTACATGAAGACAGAGCACCATATACATAAATAAATATTAAGAGAAAAGGAGAGAGAGAAAGGAAGGGAGGGAGGGAGGAAGGAAGGAAGGATGGAAGAAAGGAAGGACGATATTTAACAGTAATTATAATTTTCAAATTCATTGGTTCTGGACTGCTGAGGAACTTAATTACCATTTCAGAGCAACTGAAACTGGATTAAAAACCTCAAATGAAGCCAAAGCTCATTTCAGTCTTAAGTCCTGGTCCCTGCCCACAGAGAGGTCCACCAGCCAGAGCACAGCACAGACTGTGGACATCCCAGATGGCTCCAAGCAAGTCATCCATTGGATTCTCAGCTGCTCCTTTCATGCACAGCTCCAAGACACCTGTTCCATGAGGCAATGTGTCAGGTCCTCTGTGTCTCAGAGGATAGGCCAACAAATAGCATACACCTGACACTTTCTAGGTGAGTCACACTTCAGCAAGTCTGGTAAAGTATGTCATGAAATGTGTGATTGTATGTATATGCATATGTGGTTGTGTGTATATGTATATATGTGTACATGTATACATTTATGTATGCATGTGAATATGTGTGGATTTATGTTTGTATGCTACTTGTCTGTACATATGTGTGTATGTATATATATATATGTGTGTGTGTGTGTATATGTGTCTACGTGGTATATGTGTCTGTATGTGTTCTGTGCGTGTATATATGTGTATATATAAATGTGTTTTGTGAGAATGTGCATATGTGTGTGAATATATATTATACATGTACATTTGTATGTGTGTGGATGCTACATGTGAGTCTGAATATTAATAGATACTACTGAAGTATCGTTTAATCATAGTACATGTTCTTTAAGATTATTTTAGAACATGTTAGAAAATAAGATCACAGAATCTGACAGTCATATATTTTGAAAGTATATCAGTAGAAACTACTAATTTCCATTTGTACTGAAAAACAGTGGGACACAAATTGTACATTTCTGACCAGAGTAATGCACAACCTTAGCCAAAGTGTAAAGAATGGGGCTGGGGTGATAACTCAGTTACCAAAGTGCTTACTGCACAAGAGGGGAACCTGAACTCAATCCCCAGAAACCACACAAAAGCCAGGTATAGTGGCACACACTTACAACCCTAGTACTGGGGAAGCAAAGACAGCTAGATCCCTAGGGCTCACTCCCCATCCAATTAAGTGGTACCAGTGAGTCCCAGGTCCCAGTGAAGGACACTGTCTCAAAACACAAGGTAGACAATTGAGAAAGAATATATTAAAGCTGGCTTCTGCACATGCACATGCATGCATACACATCTGCACAAACATACCTACACCCTCACACACAGGCACACATACACACACATTCACTTATTCAGCAACAAAAATGTTATGAAGTACCCATGTCAATAAAGAGAACATCACATGTTTCAAAGATTGCAGGAGGAAACACGGTCTTGCCCAGTGCCATGACAGATGAGTGGACAAAGAGACCCACATGCAGGGCCCCAAGAAGAAAACACAGGCCTCCCTAGCACCTTGTGGTGCTGGGCAGATGGGCACTATTATGGTGAACAAATGTCTGTGTGGTATGGGAGAAGAGAGAGACAGAATGTTTCATTTCCTGTGGACAAAGGCACCTCTGAAGAGGTGAAAATAGTGAGGAGAGGGCTGAGGTGGGTGACTTCATCACCACCAAGAGCCGCAGTGATGCCTGGGCCTGGGCTGCTGAAGGGACCCGTGTCTGGGTTCATGGTCCTGATGAAGCTACAGTCTGTGTTGATGTCCAGGGCTCCTACATACATCACAGCAACACTCCCTATAGTCAAGAAGAGGAATCACCTCCATTGATGCATAGGGAGGGGCTGGGGAAATAATTGGATAACTACAAGCACTTTTTGTTCTTACAAAATTTCTAGCACCCACGTTGTGGCTCACAAACACCTGTATCTACAGTTCCAAAGGATCTGATGTCCTCCTCTGACCTGCTTGAATACTATACACACATGTGTGCTTACATAGGTGTAGGCAAAACACACACATCAACACATATACACAGTGGGATACTACTTAGCTTTAAATATAAGGAGAAGCAGGAGGAGGCAACGCTATGATTTGTGACAATAGAAACTGAGGGCAGTCAATGAGATCTTCCAGCATAGAAAGACAAACTGTATGTGCTCTCTTACATGTGCAGGACTACACAGTTTATCTGATTTAAAAAAAAAAGAAATTTAACTAGCTACTGCCGGCAGCCATCCGAGGAAGCCAAGCACAGGTTTCCCAAAGTTATCAAGGCAATCTTACATGCCACCAGTATGTCCCCCAAAGCCATGAAAACATATCTCACATGAGCCTTCTGTACAGTATAGATGAACTATTTCATGGGGCTAAAGTGACATCATTCTCACTCAAGAATTATTTAAAAAAAAACAATAACTACAGTATGGGAATCTACATCAGGTACTGGCATCCCTATTCTAAGCTGACAATGGATTTTTAATTGGTTAGTGCTTCTGAAAGGTCAATGTATTAACTTTTGAGATCTTTTCTTAATCCTTAGGACGTTCATGCACATTTAGAAAAATGCAGGTGCTTAACAAATTTTGTCCAGTTAAATGGGCCTCTGTGATCTGAAATTGGCATAGGCAGGTGGCTGCCAGGTCTGCGCTACTTTGGGAAATGGATGTATTTCTCCTCTACTGGCTCTTGGTGGGAAGGGAAAGAGGGTGGGGGAGGGAGAATACTGACAGACAACAGCAGGGGTCTCTGTGCTCAGCATCTTGTCTTGGTGGTATATCCAACTGCAAGATTTATAACCTTCTTGTTACCATGTATCAGCTTCAACACATTCTGTGAAGTCTTCAATAACTTCGATGACATCTTGCTGAGGGGTTTTGTCATTAAAAGCCTAAAGCTGGTCATTAACAAACCTTCTCTGCAATCATCCACCGCTGTGCTAGCTCAGGCGTGGATCTAACTGGAAAGTTGGGCTGCCTTGGAAACTTTCTAGAAGAATGCATTTTTATTGTGCAGAGTATATTTCTTTAGGGGAAGAATCCCAATCATTTCATCATTTATTTCTCATTATCTATGAACTAACCCTTCCCTCATAGACACAATCAAATTCAACAAACATGTGTAGCACACTACTATATAATAGGAACACTGCTTGGGGCTAAATATATAATTAGGAAAAAAACATAGCTCAGCCTTCAGAGGATTCATGCCCACCCCACCCCACCCCAAAATTAGCCACCATTAGCAGAACCTTTTGTAATATGGTAAGAGCCAATGCAGGCATTATATGCATCATCTTGCTCATTTGTCACTGTCTCTTGAAAGATGCATGTTCTTAATAACCTCTTCTTTGTGATTAAATGACTAGAGTCTTGCCTGCTTGGGAAATTAACCAGCCAAGGTGTCCATCAATGGGAGAATAAAGAAAATGTGGTGCATATACACAATGGAGTTTTATTTGGTCATAAAGAATGAGATGATGACATTTGCAGAAAAAAATAGATGGTATTGGGGACCATTATGTTAAGCAAAACAAGCCAGACTCCTTTAAAAGTAGTACATTTTAGCTCATATTCAGATTCTAGATGGAGAACATGGAGGTAGAAATGGTCTATGAGAGGGAATGCAGGAATCTAAAGGGAGATGGGAGGAGGTATGATAGAGAATGATGTATGTCTGACATGAAAGAGGAAGGGAAGACAATTTGGAGGAGCAAAGCAGGAGGATTAGAAATTCAAAGCCAGCCTCAACTCTAACCCTCCTACTTTCCTCCCTGATGCTGGGGTTATAGATGCATGCCATTGTGCCTAACTATCCCTCTTCATATGTAGGTATCAATGCTTTCTTCTAATTCACCTCTGTACCCTACTATCCTCCCTCTCCCTCCTCCCACTCTTGTTGCTGGTTCCTTTCCTCCTCCAAATTGTAAATAAAAAATTTAAATTAAAAAACACAGAAGAAGGAGATAGAGGAAAGAAGAAAAGGAGATAGTAGAATAGGAGGAGGAGAAATGATATGTATTATTTCACTTTTAATTAGGAATGCTTATAAAAATTTTCCCACAATTAATGAGCTCCTAACTGGCAGAACCAGATCTCAAGAACAGGTTTTGCACAACTTCACACAGGTTTGCCTGTCCTACACAGCCACACAAGAGCAGACCATTAAAAAGTACAGAAAGGTCCTATAGTCTCAGACTGAAGAAAGACAAGCCAAGCTGGATGCAGACAGAGAAGTTAAGCAAATACAAGGAAGAACATGAGCCCGAGCTGGAACCACTTTTATGAGAATTGGTCTTGCCCTGAAGAGACCCCTCTGTGGCCTCCCTCTTCCTCATATCCATCCACAAAATTGAGAAGGGAAGGTTTCCATCTATGAGGATTTGTGCAGGGAATTTTACAACTTCCCACTGGCTCTGAGCATCTGTCTCTGCTGCTAAGCTTATGAATAGAATAAAGACTCATAAGTTGTATAAAACACAAATGTTTGTAGATCACTGAGCTCCGAACATACAAAAATCCCTCTAAATAACTTTTCCTGCCAATGATTTGGTTTTCCACCTAATTTTGTACCCCCTCAGGAGGAAAAAAATCATAGAACATTTGCCTCCTCACCCATTTCTGAAAGGAAGTAGCCAAATACCCGATGCTTCAAGCAGTAATAAAGCATGCAGTCATGAGAAAGTCTTCTGCTGCAATGTGGAAGGAGTGAAAAGAACAGGAAATATTAAGTCCTCCAATGGTATTTCTTATTCTGAAAAGTTATTACACTATTGGCTGTGGGGGGTTGGAGATCAGAGACCAAACTGTGGGAGTCAGTTCTCTCCTTCCACCATGTGTGTCCAAGAGTTTGAATTCGTGTCTACAGGCTTGGCTGCAGGCACCTTTGTGAACTGAGCCATCCCACAGGCCACGTAATATTACTTTTTTATTACTTCTTTCAGTTTTGAGATTATAATAAAAATCATTCACCCACCCCTTCCTGTTCTTCCTTCTAAACACTCCTGTAAACCTCCTTTGGGTTCTTTCAAACTCATGGCCTCTTTTTTCATTAACAGTTGAGAATATATACTAATTACTTAAGCACAGCATTCTCAATCTGTATAATGTTACTTGAATGTAGGCTTTCAGGGCTGGTCATTTGATGTTAGATGACCAGTTGATGTGCTCTTCCTTGGAGAAGACAATTCCTACTCTCAGTATTCATTAGTTGACTATGTTTCTTTGTGTGGGGTTGAGGCCTTGTGAGCATCCTCTCATTCACTTTGGCAAGCCTATTGTTGTCTTTGTTCAGCTCATGTTTATGCAGTCATGTAGGTGCAACTTTAAATAGTCAGAAAAATAACTTGTGGTGAGAACAGTTTAAGGATGCTCATTTTCTAACAATAATTACAACTGGTTAAGTACCTCCAATGTGCTTAACAATGGCTTGGAGAGTCTTATGCTGTAAATTATTGAATGAGATGGAATCTTTGTAACAACTCTGACACTGTAACCATTATTCCCACATTTACCCACAAACAAGTCAGGAACAAACAGGTTAAGCTGTTTGCCAAAGGCCCCACATTGAACAATTTGCAAATCTAAAATGTAAACCTAGTTTTGTCAAATTTGGGGTGCAGCTTTACTCTTATCTGTATCTATGTTAATTGAAATATGACCTATTTAAAGATGTTTAAATAGAATTAAACAATGCAATAATAAAAGTACTAATGAATGCCCCCCATGCTCCCTCTCCCCATTTCCTCCACTTTTTTTTTCTTGTTTTCCAAAATGAGCCTGAAACATTAGCTTACATTTAGTGCTCAATAAATTGCTGTGGGATTTTGCCTGGGGAGCTCTGAAAACCCTGCAGGCAGATATCATCGATCCAACTATAGTGTCATTATGTGCCTGTCCATATGCATGATGTGGAGGGGAGGCTTTGTTCCAAGGATCACAAAACCATCATCCATCTGACACCCGGCGTTGTTGGTGGCCTCTTACCTGCAGGGTTTCCCACAAATGTCTTCCTTGAACTGTTATTATTTTTAATTGCTCACAGGATGTGTCTTATTAGGAAAGTTCTTGTCAACCAAGACTATCAGTAATGCCTCCGAAGGGTCTCAGCAAAGCCATGAGTAGCTCCAGCTGGTGAGAGGCCAGATTCATGGACCTGATATTTTCCAATATCACAGAACCAGCTGACCCTTTCAGAGACATTAAGAACCACTGCAGATGATGTAGGTAAGGTCTGAACAGAAAGTTTAAGGAAAAGACTTTGTGCTAAGGGGATAAAAATCACTGTGTCTCTGAAAATCCTCAACTCACATATCATAAATAACACAAAAATAATCAATAATGGTATTAGTAATATACTCTCCCCTGTCATAGGAAAAGTTAGTAACTTTTTGATATGAACAAGTGACTCGGATTCTCTACAAATCGGTTTCCTCATCTGTAAGATTGGAGCAATTACTCAAATCATTGTTTTGGATTGAAGTGAGAAAATGGCATCAATAAAATTCTTTTTGTTCCAGTCAGACTGGAGTTAAATAATAACTTTTATGAAAGTAAAATTAAAGCCTCTCAAGGAAATCAATGTAAGCAGATTCCATGAAAAACTGGAATAAAAGACTTAAGCACCATAAAAGAGTTCTCTCTCCTTCTTGGCTCTTTCCATTTCCACTCAGTATCTCCCTCTTTACATTTTCTAAGCTTATAAAGCAAAATGCAGTGCAGAAACTTGCTTTCCCACCCTCTTCAATCTAAAGTTACCCATTCAAGTTCTAAGTCCAGTGGACGCTGGGACTGGCTAAGTTCACATTTTGTGATTTCTTCTAAGCCAACCAATTGTTTATTGATGAGGGCAGTTCTCTCTCCAGCTTTCCAATCTGAACCTATGCTAAGCATACAAAATGAGACCAAGGTCATTTCAAAAAAAAAGGGGATTTGCTCCTAGAAAAATGATTCCATGCAGAACAAATTACTAGCATCTAGTACAGAAACATATTAAAAATATCTCAGCAATACCCATTCCAAAATAAATGCACTTGTGTTTGGATATTTGTCCAGAGTAAACATATATTAATATAGGTATTTTGTCAATATACAAATGTCTGAACATTTTAAATGTTCATATCTTCTATAAGACCAAACAAAGATAGTATTGTGTACCTGGCTTGGTGGTACATACCTATGGAAGGAAAAGTATCATTAGTTCAAGACCAGCTTTGACTAGAAATGAGTTAAAGCTACCCTAGGATACATGAGAACTTGTGTCAAAAAGACAACAAATCAGAAAGCAAAAACAGCATTATGTATTAGTTATAATGAAAATACATAGTATATTTTAAGATGAGGGTAATACATGCTAAATGATAATTTAAATGTGTAATACAATCTGTAGTCAACATACCTTGGGGTTTTGTCTCAATAAACTCATGGTTAAGTTTAAAATGCTTATACCATCCCTAACTAATTTGTTGCCACCTAAACAACACTGTATGTCATGGTTTTTATTGATCTGCATTGTGACAGAGATTCATTAGAGGCATATGAATTAGAGATTCATAGAGGTATAACAGAACATGCTACCATAGACCAACCACCCAGAATAAGATCAAAATTCATTATTTCAGGTTCCTTACTACTGAATGAGAATCATTTTCTTCTTTATATGCTATAAATATCTTAAGTTGAGGCAGCATCATTTGCATATATGCTATTCATTTTCCATTGAATAATCTAAGGAGACAAAGAAAGTCAACATACTGCAGAATAGGATTTTGTCAGTCCTGTTTCTTTTCTTGTCCTTTAGAACCCAAATTATCTCACAATTTTTGTTCTCACATTTTGTTACAACCCACATCTCTAAATGACTACATTTATGGGCCTACCACTGAGTGTTTAGCATGAGAAATCTTGGGGATTGTATCAAGCACTTAAAATCATTTCAAAACCAACAAAAATGCCTTTCTATAACTAGCAATAAACAGAATACAAAATTGAAAACAAAAAGGTTAATTCCTATTTTTGTCTCTTTTCCTAAATGTGAACATACTAATTTCAAACAGGTCATTCTGTTTTCCTGTATCTATCATCTGTGATGGATAATTTTCATTGTTAACTTGACTTCTTTAGATTCCACAAGGTTTACTTCTGGCTGTGCCTGTGAGGAAATTATCCTAGGGTTCATTTAATAGAAAAGATGCACCCTAAATGGGGGGACTACCCCATAGGCAAGGACTGTATGTAATAACATCTGGGGGGAAAAGTAGAAATTCAGAATGTGGCTTCATCCCCTCTGTTTTCCGGTTTGTCATGGAATGAATAACTAACTCTCCTTATTCATACCAACCATTTACAAGATGTCTGACTCAAGTACACAAGATCAAATAAATGTGGACTGAAGCCCCTGAAACCATAAGCATAACTAACTCTCCCTTTTCAAAGTTCTTCTTTCTGGTATTTTGTTACAGCAACATGGAAATAACTAATAAGCCACCCACAAATCTACATAGAGCCTACCCCTCCTTCAAGATGAAACCCCAGAACATCGGCAGGTTAACGATATACTAGACTCATTCATAGGGATGAGTAGAGAGAAATCTCTGAGAAGCAGAGATTTTCCTTTATTTTCAGAAGTGAATTCTCACTCAAAAAAGAACACATTTTGAATGTCATTTTTAAAATATCTTTTGCTTTGGTTAGATTATAGGAATCTGATTATTGTCTGCCATTAAGCTCCAGACCTCAGTGAGGAATCACTCTACAAATGTCAGGCTTTAGAAATATACTCCTTTGCATCACATTCTAGAATCCCTTTTGGGTGTTTCCTGAGCAATTTTGTAAAGACTAATTCCGGAACTTTTCAATGATAATAAATAAATATGGCTGTTATGATTGAATAAAAAGGAAATTACTATCTCATTTTGTGTTACTTCCAGCTGTGACTCCTTTATAGGAATAAGAAATAAAACTGAAGAAGTGACAGTATTCTAACAACACACCAAGAAAAGCTGAAGGAGGGAAGACAAAGTGGCAGATTAATTAGTAGTGTCTGTTATCAATTAATAATTATGACTTTTCATTTGTTATCAAATATTAAAATAACTATCTTGAAAGAGTTGGCATCATCACCATCATCATCATTGTCATCATACCATCATCATCATCATCATCATCCAGTCTGGAAAGGTGGTCACATAACTGTTTCTAACCATAGTTAGAGCTGCATAGTTGTAGCTCATATGTTAGACTAAGAGCCTTGTAAATCCTGTCAACTTATTTTTGACAATGAAGATATCAAAACATGCACATGAGTATGCTATAGCTGAGCAGTGTTGGTGTTTTATGATCTCTAATGGTTTTCCCGCCATTCTCTTCTTGCTACCTTCACCTGCGATTCAGGAAATGCTGAAGACAGTTGCTTTTTCCTTGATTCAATTTCAGCAGAGTCGAAGCTGGGATTAATCCTCACTTTCCTCTCTTCTAAATACCTGCTCTCCCCTCTCCTAATTACATGGCTTTAAACTAATTTGCATGAATTTCAGCTTTCAAAATCAATGGTCTTTGCTGAATGCAAATAAGCACATGGGAAAATTATATTAAGTTTGCACAATTGATCTTTCATCATTTCAAATGGTACCTTTGAATAGTTCCTGAAATGTCTGTCTGAAATACTCCCAACGCTGAGTGTCATCAAGAGATGGGGGGTCACACTGGGGAAACCCATTCTCGGTGATGTAAATTACAGGGTTATTATATGTATCCTAGAACAAGAGAGCAGAAGTTTCATTCCAAACAGATGTTAAAAAAAAGAAAAGAAAGCTCATAAAATCAGGTGCATTACCCTCTATCTTCAGGAAGCTACAACCCCAAAACTAGTTTTCATCAAATTGCACTGACCCTATTAACTTAATTTTCCACACACTGACCTTTTATGACTAACAATGGAGAAGCAAAACTGTGCAAATGTCCATGAAGACAGTCAAATGACTCTTAACATAATGAGAAGACAGAAATATCCTTCTTCCCATCAGCATCTGCTGATTGTCACTGCTCCTTAACCCCTTGGTCCCGCTGGCAGGTACATTTTCTATCACCCACAGGAGGGGTCCAGAAAACTGGTACCTTAAAATTGTAATTTTAGCTCCGAGCATCGGGGAGACTCAGGAAGCATCCAGTTCTCTTTCCTTAAAATGCCTTTTTTAACCACAGCAGTAACACTAGCTTGAAAACTATGTTCAAGTACTCATATAGACACAACAGAATTTAACAAAAAATTTTAGTGTTAAAACCAGCTAGTTAACCCTAACGAACTCAAATCTTACTCTTCTCTTCCTAGCCAACAAATGGACTTATCAACACCTAAAATCATCCCCTTTAGTGTTCATTCACATGGATACATATGACTTCCCAGAGTCTCCTGGACTAGGGTGTGCATAGACACAAATAAACCATTCATTTACCTTAATATATTTCAGTAGCTTACGTATTCCCCATGGCACCACATAGATCCAGCCCACATTTTCCCAGGATGGATTGGGAAAGAATTCAATCTCCACATCCTGAAGGAAGCTGAGTTCTCCCTTCTTATTCTCCTGGTGCCTGACCAAGCGAGTTGTGTAATATTGAACAGCAAAGAAATCAGCAGTGCCTTTGACCATTTTCTTCTCTTCTTCTGTGAATTCTGGAAGCCTTGATGATGGATAGCCTTGTTTTTTACTCATGGTGGCAATCTGGACCTTGACAAGTTCAGGATAATCACCATCAATAAATATGGGTTTAGCAAAGAAATCCAACTGAAAATTGATGGCCCTCTTAGTAGCTTCCTGGTCAAGCACTGAGTTGGGATCTGCTGGTTCTAACCAGCAAAAAAATAATGATAGAGACACAAAACCTTTCTGCTCTTTTCGGAATAAAGAATCATAGCTATGCCAGGATCTGGCATGAGCCTTAATCAAATTATGAGCAGCTTGATAACCTCCAGTCCCAAAGTGAGGCACACCAGGAGCAAAAATACCCATGTCATAGGCCAAAATAGCAAGAGTATTAGGCTCATTTATGGTGAGCCACCACTTCACTCGGTCTCCAAAGGTCCTGAAGCAAAACTGAGCATATTTGTCGAAGGCTTCAACAATTGCTTCAGACAACCAACCTCCTTGATCTTCTAGAGCCTGAGGCAAATCAAAGTGATAGATGGCCACTATGGGTGTCACCCCATTCCTTAGCAAGTCATCTATGATCTTGTTGTAATAGTCTATGCCTGTGAGGAAAAAATGTAAGAAACAAAAAGTTAGTTTTTAATATGATGTCACTATATTTTATGAGACAGGTATTTGGATAAGTCTTATTCAAAATAAGGTGTATTATGTATTTAAGTTATCTGTGAAAGGTTGGAAGGAAGCATAGAGAATGCCAGAGAAGATGTAATAATTAGGAAGGAATGGTGAGGAAAGATGTGAAGATAATTTCTCCAAAGCAGATACATTTGAAGAAGTTGTTGTCACCTAACATAATGCTTTTTTGTATGTATTGAAATCAGTTCCATAAGAACACAGGTCAGGGCCTAGGCCCTGGCCTGGATGAAATGACAGACTATGGACACCCTCCATGGGGAAAGGAGTGGGAACTGGAGGGGAATGGAGGGGTTGGTGGGAGGTTGTGGAAGGAGGGGAAGGAGAGGGAGCTGAGATTGACATGTGAAGCAACCTTGTTTCTAATTTGAATTTAAAAATAGAAAAAGACAAAAAAAAAGAACACAAGGTCTACAGAAATACCAAGTAAGCCTTCCTCTCAGCTGATTCTACCAGGATGTAATAAACCATAGTATGCTAGTTGAATTGTTGTAGAGTTCAGGAGAATGCTATTAAGTTGAAGAGGCTCTTCCTCAGAAACCAAGGCCAAGAAGATATTGGTACTAGCCTCATGCAATGGCTCTTACATTGGAAGTGACTCTCTAAGGAGAGGGTGGTGGTAGTACTGTGCCTGGCTTCGTGTTTAATATAAGGAAAGGAACGGGCACTTAGAGGAGAAAATCTGTTGTGGATTAAGAGATTTCGAGAGAAATGGTGTAAAATCACATGTAGAACTATATTAGAGGCTTACTGACAAGGAAGTTCTCCTCTTTTCTAATTTAGTGAATATAAAAGTAGACTTCTGCACTGTTTCACCCAGTCACCCCCTTGTTCTTTGCTTAAATGCAGATTGATAGGAAAACAATAGTATGCTGGGCATAAAAATTTAGGAAGGTAATCATGACCTTGGGAATTTACAAAGAACTCTACATATAATACAGATATGCTTAAAAACAGGTAAAGATGGCAGGGCTACATAGTACAGATAATGTTTAGCATTTTAGTTTGAAATGAGATAATCTATACCCACCCTAAATTGGGGAATCTGCAAGAATATTCTGAAAACATATGCCATAATGGATTCAAGACTGAGCTATGAAGCCAGCCTATTTAAATTCCGCTGCTACTCTGTCACCTACTAGCCCTGTGATTTTGGGTTACTAGGTCTCTCTGAATTATCTTTGTTCATCTGTAAATGTAGATAATACTAGAAACCTACTTCAGTAAATTATTGTGTGAGGGTACAATCAGTTGGTAGGCTGAATATGATAAGAACATTTCTTAACACATAAGAAGGGTTCAGTACAGGTTATCTGTCATTCTAATTAATGTTGTTATTATTAGATGAATATAAATGATCATCATAAGGCAATAAGAACAAAATGTTCCTTAACAAGAACAAGGAAAACCAAAACACCCAAGGAAATAGAGGCATGAAGACTATCCAAAGAAGAAAACCGGCAATGTACTCAGTTTGATATAGAACAACTATCATCACTCAGATGTGGTAAGCACTCAAGAACAGGTAAGGGAAAGGAAAATCAGAAGGCTTTGGGTGTGCTTTAACTGGAGCTGCTGGCACAGGCAACTGGAAGAGAACAGCAGAAGTGAGTGTGTCTTGTGGAGCATATTTAGCTCTCTCTGGTTTGCCTTAGTTGGATGCAAACCTAACATGGGAACAAAACCTACAGAAAGGGGAAGTTGTTTGCTAACCCTGACTATTCTGGGCAGACAGCTACAGAGGTTGTGGTTTAGCTGTCTGGACTTCTTATGTGGGTCATAGTTTTATTTCCTTTTCATATGCTGTCTGACCAGTGTTTATATACTCACTCTCTTTAAAAAGGCATTCCTGGGAACTGGAAGTTCAGATGTTTCATCAGAAGAGAAGGGAGAATGGAAGAAGAAAGCAGAGTAAGCAGAAACTATGTTGTGCAAAAGGGTATTGCTGACATGTCTAAGTATTTTTAATCATAGAACACATTTATTTGTAATTGTAGCAGAATAGCTCCTTCTCTTCCTAAAGATATCCATGAAATAAGTGAGTATATTACCTTGCAGACCCAAAAGAGAATACTATACAAATGCAATTGAAGTAAAGATCTTGACATAAGGTTTCTCTAGACTTTTCAAATGGACTCAATATAACACATAAGTTCTTAGAAATCGGAGAGTATGGAAGAAAAAAAAATAATCAAAAGATGTAACAATAAACAAGAGGTAGAGACAGTAATACATCATGAGAGACTAGTTTGACACCACTGACTTTGAAAATGAATAAAGACAACCCAAAGTCAATAAAATCAAGAGAAAGTAGCCAGCTGGTTAGTGGTGCACGCCTTTAATTCCAGCACTCAGGAGGCAGAGACAGGCGGATCTCTGTGAGTTCAAGGCCAGCCTGTTCCAGGACAGCCTCCAAAACAATACAGATAAACACTGTCTCGAAAAACCAAGAGAGAGAGAGAGAGAGAGAGAGAGAGAGAGAGAGAGAGAAAGAGAGAGAGAGAGAGAGAGAGAGAGGAAGTAGCCTTCAGAATATAGCCAGCAAGAACATGGGGGCCTCAATACCAATTGTCCACATCACACATGAACCAAAACAGAGACCACCTCATACACTTTAGAAAGAAGCACAGCCCTGAAGATACCTTGATTCTAGTTGATAGAACTCTGAGGTCACAGATTTGTGTTGGTTTAAGTAGTTGAGTCAGTGATGGTTGATTTGGGGAGCAATGGAAAAGCAGTATAATTTCTATATATAGCTTTCCTTTTACTGTTTCAAACCCATCTCTTGACCAATATAAAACCACATTTTCCACCTTGTAACTAGGATCTCTAAACTGATGTAGTACATTAACTAACCCTGGTATTGATAAGCTTCAAGCTCCTCCTAATGAACTCTTTTCATTGGTTTGTCTTGAATATGAGTTTCTTTTATTAAGTCCATGCCATATGGATGGCAAGCATTTTTGCTTAATTCTAGCACAAAGCCCAAGAGAGGAGAAATTTTATTCCTATTACACATATGAAAATGAGTATCAAGAGAGCCTGGGTGTTGTTAAATGGAATGGACAATATTTAGTCCCACAGTGTGTCTAACTTTTCCCACACTACAACATGTCATCTCTCCTGTTTACAAATGTTCTTGTAGCAGGAAAATGTGACTTTTATTAGCCTCAACTTCTCCCTACTTAGACCTGGTCATAACATCAGATTGTTTTTATTATCCTTTTATGAGGATTCTTTAATGGTAACCAATCAATTTTAATTCAAGCAACATGATAATCATGAGTTGGCATTAAATACATTTTATGTGTTTAGGTATTCATGATCTGTTGCATAATTTATATGTAATATCCTAGAATGGAATACCTTGTTAGTTTCAGCTTTATACAGTTCGCTTGATCATATAATGAGACTTTACAACTTTTCTGAGAGGTAGTAGAGTGGTTTTGTGTGTGCGTGCGTGAATGAGTGTGTGTGTGTGTGTGTGTGTGTGTGTGTGTGTGTGTGTGCATGCATGTTACCAAAGAGGGATCAAACCTAAGGTTTTTGTGAACACTAGGCAAGTACTCTGCAATTGAGTTGTATACCCAGCTGGAATGAGCACCATATCGGGCAACTTAGTCAAAGGAACTTGGACAAATCACATGCCTACAGTCTTCATTTATGAAAGGGAGGTGCTAATGGTGCCACCTTGTGGCTGTTATCAGGATTGGATAAGATCATATTGTTGAAGGTGTTGAGCTTCACTTATCAGTAATACTAGTAAGTAATATTCAGTAACAACTAACCCTCCATGTTCTCAAGTGACCATCTGTTACCAATCTTAGAGTCTTGACATTGAAAGGTCACTCAGACTCTGTTTTGTTCCAGATATTTAGTACAAGATCTTTGAAGAAGAAAAGCCACAAGCTTCTCTCATAGTCAATACTACATTTCTGTTTCAAATTAAGCCCATTTCTGTTTATTTGATCTTTGAAAACTTGGAGTAGATTTTAGATGTAGGAAAAATAAACCATCTCAGACTAACTGACATGCAAAGGTAGCATGGGGCAGATGGGTGGTGGGTCTGGGGTGGTAAAATGGGCAATACTTGACATAATATGACAATATCAGACACCCGATGACAAAAATTAACTACAACTGGAACCCAAGGAACTTGAACACTGAAGTGTTACATGCTGACTTTTCTCTTTTTAATACAGCTCTTCTTTTGCTCCATTTCAGAACCAGTTGGCTCTATGTGACACATTTACTATAGTTCTCCAAAAGTCATTGCACCTGCCAACACAACTTCAATTCCCTGTACAACCTACCAGCCAACTCAGTCCTCTTACTTGATCAAATCCAGACTTCTCTGAAAGATAAAAACTACTGGGCAAGGCCATAGACATTTGATACCACAGGGGATGGTCTTTTTCCTTTGTCCCATCAGCAGTGACCAGGAGTGAAACAGGATTATACAAAGAAGTAGGGAAACTCTGCTATAAGAGAAGAGGGCTAGATGTTTTAGAAGGTATTTTTCCAGTAGAAGGAAGGAAGGGCGGGAGGGAGGGAGGGAGGATGGAGGGAGGGAGGGAGGGGAGGAAGGAAGGAAGGAAGGAAGGAAGGAAGGAAGGAAGGAAGGAAGGAAGGAAGGAAGGAAGGGGAAGAAGGCTGTCAGGCAGGCCAGGCCAAATTAGCCAACTATGAAATTATAACAGTATTTGTTTTGATCACATGTCCAACCTCCGTCATATATGTGCTAACTCTCTTTGAGTCACACCTCTATACTCATACCACCAGTCTCTTGAGTGACCCAAGGACTCTTTTAGTTTTCAACGTCTACTGTAACAAATTGCACATAAATATTCTATGGTTCTGGAGACCAGAAATCAAAATAGTTTTCAAGAGGTTTAGGTTAAGGTGGCAAAAGAGACACCTTCTTCTGGCAAGCCTTCACATACAATCGACTTCCTTGCCTTTTCAGGGTGGTAAGGGTCTCCTGCATGCCCTCTTTTCACTCCCTTTCTCAATCTTCACCTCATCTCTCCTTTCCAATTTGTTCCAGTCCTTATATGCCCTCTGACTCCAGTCATTTGTTCTCCCTCCTTTAATAATCCATGTGACCACAGTGGTCCCACACAGATCATCTGAGCCAATCTCATCTTCATGTCCTTACTGTAAAGTTTCTCTTGCAGCTAAGTCATTGTCTTCATGATGTCTAAAATTCAAGACAAGAGCATGTTTTCATGTAAGGAAGCATGATTCAGCCTACAGTTGAACATAAAATAAAGGTAGATGTGAGTTAGTCATCTTATGTAAGTCATTCTTACTAAATACTCCCATACTTGATGTCTTAAAGTAAACAAGAATTTCTGCGCGTATATTCACATTTTCTTCTTTCCTTTCGAAGACTTGTATCTCCTAGTAATCCCATAAAACCTACATTTGTGGCAGATATGAAAATGCACTTAGACAGCTAAAAAATACAGAGCTATGTGATTTCAGTTGCCAACTCATTCTTTTCTTGTTAAACCCTGAAAACTTGACATTTGAAAAAGAAAACCTATGCCACAATCTTAAGTTGTAAAATATTCTGCCAGTTTGAGAACATAGAATTTTACAAGGTTCAAAATATCTATCCCATAATCAACTTTGAAATGGTAGTCAAACATACAGAAAGAGAACAGGGAGAGAGAGAGAGAGAGACAGAGAGACAGAGAGACCGAGAGACAGAGAGACAGAGAGACAGAGACAGACACCTAGAGAGGCAGACAAAGAATATGAGAGGATTCTGTTTTGCTTTGTTAATTCTTTACATGTTCTTTGAGGAAACATTTAAATGTAGGGGGCACACAATGGCCTTTCTGAGTTTAAACCATTCCAGTCTCTTCAACAGATCATTGCACAAGAATGAGCAACTGCTTGCTGAAATTCCACCTCTTGTAAGCACCTCCTGTGCCCTCTTGTTCAGGAGAAAGTCCAGACTATTAATCAGGTATGGCTGAGGCCAAGAACAAAAAAAATCTCTGTTTTGTGGCCAGATGACCACCATGTGCATTTGGCAAGAGTGCGCCCTCACCATCCCCAGATCACTTAAATGATCCCAGCAACCTTTGAGCCTCTGCTTCCATGCTCCAGTTCCTCTGCTTCCCTGCTCACAGACCACTGACTCACATTGTATCCACAAACTTCTGGATATATTAAGTTGACTCTTGGTGTTTGATATATTGGTAGTGTCATCCTCCTTTAGCCAAAAACCTTGGTGAAAGGCAAAAATTGTTCAGTCTGTATAGTGCTTACCTTGTAAGCCTGAGGACCTGAGTTCAGTTCCCAGAAACAATAGTTTTAAAAATAGGGTGTGAGCCTTATAATCTCAGAGATGATGTGACAGAGTCGGGAAGATCCCTGAAGTTCACTGGCTAGCCCAGTCAGACTGGACTTCTTGGCAAGTTGATGGTCAAAAGGGGACAATCTCTCAAAAGCAAGGGAGTAATGAGTCTGTGGAAATGCATACAAACACTGTCTACTGGTCTCTACAAACATGTACACACTTGTGCATATACATACACGTTTGAATCTGTACAACCCACAAACAGACAGACAGACAGACAGATAGATAAGTAAGTCTTGAGTGAGAATATCTTCAGAATTAAGACATTTTATGGAGAAACAGCAGAGCATTTTGTTCTATATCATTCAAGTGGGATCTCATTGAAAACTCCACCAATGGAAAGAGTCTTGGTAGCATTATAGAAGAGTTAACGTAGTTTTGCATGGCTTTTTGTATACTCAATACTGACCACTAGGATTTTGATGTCAGATCCAAGCTGAATTCAGTCATAACCAAATTTGTCACCTTGGAAATTTTGCACCCAGCCTTATGTCCATGGCCCATGTTAAGGACTTGTCCTCTCACTCATGGGTCTAATAAGAACATGAAATTGCAAAAGCAAGTGCCATGTTTGGCACACTGACTGACACATATTACACACTCAATGAAAGGAGATCATTACTGTGGTTAGTGGTCTTTATGACTGTTATTGACCTAAATAAATTAAGGAACTATTTACTGAACCCCTCTCAGGAAGGCAGTAGACTAGATGACAGGGCTCTTCAGGCAGAATTATCTGCCCTGCACACTGTAAGCAATTCAAGGGATTCCCTTCCATCTGTGTTGTAAACACACAGCACAGTATTTTAGGCATAAGTCATACTCAATATACTCTGACTGGAATTAAACACAAAGTGTTCACAATACTACTAGTAAAGAGTATGTGAACTATCCTATGTGATAGATAGATAGATAGATAGATAGATAGATAGATAGATAGATAGATAGATAGAGGTAGACAGATAATAGAGATTAGTTATCTTCTGTCTTAGAACAATTGGATAGTTTAGAGCAAAGGAAGCATTTGTGCTCAGCCTGAACATGAGTGTAGGCCTTTAAAAGGTGTAACTGTAGGTTAAGGAAAACCATTCTAAGCATTAAAAAGAGTGCCATCAAATTCCTCCAAATATGTTTAATAAGGAGTAACTTCTGTGTTTGAGAGATTGTATACACACACACACACACAAGGGGAAATGGCAGCCTAGAAGACTTCAGGAATGAGTTAAAACTAAGTCAAATAGAACCCAGGATGAAACAGGAAGAAAAAAGTTCCTTACTGAGCCTTGAAATCTGAATATGTTTTTTCAATCTCAAAGTAGGAGATGACCCAGTCTACTTTGAGTTAGACCAAATTTTAGAAGAGTTGATATGGTAGTATTTATAGGAAAGACTGGAGGATAAAAAGGGAGATGGCAGTGTGTGCCAAGTCCTTGTTGAGAATAATAAACAGGTGAGGGCTGGGAGGAAACAGAGCAAGGGAGAAGGCTAACAGTTCCAAAGGCACAAAGACAGTCAACTATAACCAGTGAGATGAATGAAGCAAGACACTGAGCTCATTCAGAGTCAATTGTCAGAGCATGTTGTATCAGGATACCAAAGAAAAAAGAAAGTTCACCTTTGAACTGAACAATACAGCAACTCTTGTTAAAAGTCAAAAATAAAAACAATTATGTGCAATAATTCTACTTTAAGCCAACAGTTCTTGTTTTGGCTACTGTTTCCTGTATTCAGCAATGGCCCTACTTATCTTGGATTGTCCCTTTTGGGGTGGGGGGCTCCAACCTTAAAGTCCAGAGTGTCATATAAGCTTCTGTGGTTATAGATATATTTCAGAAGGAGGAAGTCGATAGCCTTGTGTGAGACAAACACTACAAATTCCCAAGCACAGACAGGAACTAGCATAATGAAAGAGTTGTTGCATGTAGGGATGTATGTAGCTTACACATGAGTCCCATGGCATCATGAAGGCTCTGGGAGTGCTGAAAGTTTGATGATATAGTAAAGGGGGCCTCTCTGAGGTCATGTAATTGTCCATCCTGTGTTTATGGGATGCTCCCTAAATTTTACATTCGGTGCACTTCATTTGCTTGATCTAGTACTTCTATGAGTTGTATGAACTCTTTTCCAGGACCAAGTAATAATAAAGGGTGTGTATTTAGGAGCCATATGTTGTAGAATTTGGGGTTGGCAAACTTTTCCTGCAAAGAACGAGATCACTAATAGTTTGGACTTTGCAGGCCATATGCTCTTCACCTCAACTACTCACTTTTGCCATTGCAGTAGGGCAGCAACTATAGATGATGTGTAATGAATGGTCATGGCTTTGTTCCAGTAAAACTTTATTTACAAAAACAGGTGGTGGGCCAGATTTGGTCCGCAGGCCAAGTTTCCAATCCTATTTATATAAAGTGTAGCAAGATCTTAAGTTTAGATTTTAGATCTATTTACAAAAATGTGGACTTGGACATCCACATCTATAAAATATGATCATGGTGTCTGCCTTATTGGTTTGAGTATGAGGAAAATGAAAGTGTTAAAATGCTTAAGGCATCCAATGCAGAATTGAATGTTTCTTTTATTTTTGTATTGTAAGAAGAATATCTAGCATTTAATAAATGTTTGTGATATGTCGGGTACTATGTGAAGCACAAAATTGTAATCTTTAATAATTCTCTGAAATGTAAACTTTTATAGCATTCCCTTCTACTCATAAAGAAATTGAGTTACTGAGTGATGCCAAGAGAAACTGTTACACACAGTATGCGATGTAGTTGATGTTCCATGCTTCATCTCAACTAAGTGAGCTCCAGGGACCGGGGGAGTAAGCCCTTTGCTGTCACTGGGAGCTAGGTACTGCTCAAATTCTCCTAAGCCATTCAGGTTTTTGGAGTTTTCATAATTCCTCATGAGTGACACAACTAAAATAAGTAGTTTAATACAATAGCATTTCTAAATTCACATTCACTGAGATAACATCTGACATAAATAATACCCTTATTCCAGTCTTCTTCCTACCCACATACCCTTCCTTCCTCCAAAGAGGAGTACAACAGCCCAGGCAAACCAAAATATTATTGAAAAGGCTAATGCAAACCCATTTCAAAATTTTTATCCTATAATCACTCTGAAAACGCGCGATTTCAAAGCTGCCCTGCAGAACAGCATGCTGGATTAATTATGCCAGACTGCAGCAATAACCTTGAATTAAAGCTGCAACCTTCTATTTTTAAGAAACACTTGCCTTTCTGGTTGATGAAACCTGTCGTCCCATCAGGTAACAGACGTGACCAGGAAAGAGAGAAGCGGTAATGAGTCAATCCAAGCTGTTTGATACATTTCAAATCTTCTTCCCACAGAGTGTAGCTGCCACAAGCTACATCCCCAGTCTGGTTCTCAAAAACTTGCTCTCCTCCCTGATGGGTGAATGTATCCCAGACACAAGGGCCTCTTCCATCTGCATCCCAGCCTCCTGAGAAAAGGAAGAAAATTAAATGGTGTCTTGACACCAAGAGGCATATGTGGAATGTAAATATTTGTCACCAAAAGAACATATCTCATTAGCTCAATGTACCATATTTATAACTTTAAAACGTGCCTTTAAAACAACATGCATGAGTGGGTTATGTGTTTAACTGTCCTTGATCCCTGATGCTGACTAGTAGCAAATGAAAACTTACTGCATAGTACCGTTGCATAGCAGGCTTTCATGGTTCATTATCTGAAGCTCTCTCATCCGGTAAACAGAGGCAGTCCCCAGCTTATGAATGTCTTTGAGTTGCAAGCTTTGCTGCTCGGAGAACATTACTCTTGGTGGTGACTGACAATTGTGCCCTTGCCTATTAGAGTCAGAAGACCTTATCTCTGCTGGCTACACTTGAACCCATTCTCCTTTCTGACAGAGAGGTCTTTAATTGTCCAGCCTGTTGTTTGTGGGAAGACACAATGAGCTTCCACTATTGATGCTCATGTTTGAAATATGTTTGTTTATACTTCTATTAAAGCAACAGATGCTTTGTATCAAGCACTCTGCCTTGTGAATGAGATTCTCAGGAGGACTATGCTGTGCACAATGTTGAGGAACTTACCCAATTCCAAATTACCAGTTGCAAAACCACTAATGTAAAGGTCCTAGACTTCACAGAAATGCAGGAAAGACAAATGAAAATTTATTATCCAGTTGTGAACTAAAATTAGAGAAGGCTTTTTTACTTTTTTAGCTTGGTAATTTTATAAACTTAAAATTGATCTAAAGTATGAAATCTATTGATTTAAGAATACATATATACACACATATATATACAGGGCTGTTATATTTTGTATATTTAAGAGTATGTGAAGCAAGCTATGTAGCCTGAGTCTAGAAGTATATCTAGAAATAATGGCTTTAGACCTGTGCTTAGATTTGGAGAAAAGGGCAAAATGGAATTAAAAAGGAATACAAGGATCATCAAGGGTATTCCCCACGTGTTTCTCCTTAAACAAGATAGAGTATATATGGATTAATGTCTATTATATAATCTATAATTCCTCTTACAAACCTAAAATATTTCACCATAATTTCTCTGTAAGAAAGAGTTCATAGCTAGAGTATAGTCATCAACAGCAGTGACAAGTACCCTCTGATCCTCACTGGGAACCTATGGGCTCATATTTTGCGAATAACTCTAACAGAGTCAACTGTAGTCTCCAGCCTGTCAAAAGGAGAACATTGGTAATAAAGAAAATGATGGGAAGTGAATAAGATGAGACAGAGGAACTGCTAAAGAGAGGAGACTGACAAAAGCTAAAGTGATTGTGTCCATCAAGGCAGGGTACTAATAACCATACAAAGACACCAATGTCACCATTGTTCATCTGGGGCTTAGAGAGAATGGGTAAAAGGCAGCTGGTGTTTTATTCTAGTGTGGAATAGGCACAACCATGAAAATATAAATTTCCAGTATCATTATTTTGGAATGACTGGTTGTATTAATAAATGAAAATTCTTAATCTGAGAGAATTTAAGCAGTGTAGTGCTGGCTAATATGTCATTGTTGACTATGTTTATAAATATGTGGAAGTATATCATGAATAGATATATGAATATACTTCACAAATAATAACACACAATGCCCCTTACAGTAAGTTTCTTGTCACCAACTGACTTTGATAGAATGTTTTCATTTTGTCAAATTCTTATATCTATAGCCATTCTACACTTGAAACCTGACAAAAATGTGAGGTCTCTCATGAATATCGATTGATATTTTTAGTTAAAAGGACAGACAAAATGAAGAAAGGCAAGAAAGACATTTCATAAATTGATTTGTTTGCCTGTAACAACAGCATTCCTTTACTGAGTTAGATAAGCATTTTACACAGCAGACTACTATTTCCTCCGTTTTCTGTGCTATTCAAAATGTACCAGCCACAGACAGGAAATACTTGACTTACAGATGCATTCATAACATTTTCTCTATTACATACTTAGGCCTAGACCACAAACAAAAAGACAAATCAAATACTGAATTGTAGCACATGCCTATACCTATGGTGTAAAATACCTTCAATATGGCCAGTTGCAAACAACCTATGCTGTACCATAGAACAAATGAGCAATAACACATATTTTAAACTTCTCCATGCACAGAAAACCACAAAATATCCACAGCATAAGTAGTAGTGAAATATAAGCTATGACTTTGTGCTTATCAGCTTAGCTTTTCTAAGAATTATATACTTATGAATTTATGTAACTTTATTTTTAATATTACCTATGTTTAACCAACAGATCATGAATCATAACAGTAGGATTTCATGGACCAACAAAGGTTAGGTTCCCATCACTGTTGTTTTCTTCAGATTACCATCATTAGTAGTAAGAGTGGTGTTCGTATCTGAATCTCTGAAGTCCAAATCTTTCCACTAGACCATATTGATCTTAGTCATAATATTTCAGAATAATGAAGAAAGACTACACCATGACACCCAACTCCACATATACAGGCCCAATGGTCCATTTTGGATATGTGGTCCATGTAATACACTTTGACAAGCACATAGAAGAAAAGATGCTAAAAAGGATGAGACAGGTGAAGGCACATAGTGTGTCTATAAGAAACTAAGTTTTGAATTGAGAATTAACAGTGGGAGCTATGGCAGGAAAAGAGAGTAGACACCACTTACTAGAGCTCCAACAGAAATGCTGTAGATAGGCTGATATTAATAATTCAGTTTCCAGTGCCACTGCAGCTTCCAACCCAGCAGCGGGAGCCAACACACCGGAGTCTCCTACTCCACCCACAGGACTAGGTAAGTCAGGGCCCATTTCCAGACCCTGGAAGCAACAGTTGCAGACCCTGCCTGTGTTTGGGGTCTGCAACTGTGGCTACCATCCCTGTGGTGGGAGCCAATGCACCCCAGCATCCTAGTCTCCTGCTCCACCCACGAGACTAAGTCTATCAGGGCCTGTCTGCAGGCCACACAACTGTGTCTAGGGTCTACCACTAGGATGAAATCCAAAGCACCCCAGCATCCTAGTTCATTTCTCTCCACCAAGGAGACCAAGAAGTGGAGAGCTACCAGAGCACTGGACTTGCCTACACCCACCAAAGGGGAATGCTGGTCCTGAACCCACCAGGAGACAAAGAGGCACCTTCTAGAGCCCACTGCAAGAATGGATGGGAAGGAGACAATATAAAAACACAATGAGCAACAGAAAAACCAGTATGACACTGCCAGAGTCCAGAGATCCTACAACAGCAAGACTTGAACACCCCAACACAAATGAAGCAGAAGAGAATGACATTAAAAACAACTTCATGAAAATGATAGAGGACCTCAAAGAGAATATGAGAAAATCCCTTAAGGAGATGGAAGAAAAGACAATACAAAAAATGCAGGAGATGGAAGAAAAGACAAAGCAAAAATTGCAAGAAACAATTCAAACAGTGCAAGGGCTGAAATCTGAAATAGAAACAATAAAAAACACAGTCTGAAGGAATTCTGGAAATAGAAAAGCTGGGCAAACAGTCAGGTACTACAGATGCAAACATAACCAATGGAATACAGGAGATGGAAGAGAGAATCTTAGGTGTTAAAGATACACTAGGAGAATTAGATTCATTGACCAAAGAAAAATTTAAGTCCAACAAATTCCTAACACAAAATATCCAGGAAATATGGGACACAATGAAATCACCAAACTTAATAATAGGTATAGAAGAAGGTGAAGAAACCCAACTCAAAGGGACAGAAAACATATTCAACAAATCATAGAAGAAAACTTTCCCAAACTAAAGAAAGATATGCCAATGAAGGTTCAAGAAGCTTACAGAACACCAAATAGAGCAGACCCCACAAAAATACTCTCAACACATAATAATCAAGACACCAAACATACAGAATAAGGAAAGAATATTAAGAGCAGCTAGGGAAAAAGGCAAACCTATCAGGATTACACCTGACTTCTCCATGGAAACTCTGAAAGCCAAATGGTCATGGATAGACATCCTACCAACACTAAGAGACCACGGATGCTGGCTGGCCCAGACTACTGTACCCAGGAAAGCTTTTAATCAATATAGATGGAGAAAACAAGATATTTCATGACAAATCCATATTAATTAATACACATCCACTAAACCAGCCTTACAGAAAATTCTGGAAGGAAAACTCCAACCCAAGGAAGTTAACTACAACCAGAAAAACATAGGCAATAGATAATAACATATTACCAACAGGCAAATGAAAAACTTGTGGAAATCCACATACAATTCCACCATCAGCAACCATTCCAAAAACAAATGAAAATTAGCTATCCATGGCCATTAATATCCATCAATATTAATGGTCTTAACTAACCCATAAAAAGACACAGGCTAACAGAATACATTTGAAGGCAGAATCCATCTTTCTACTGCATAAAAAAACATACTTTAGCTTCAAAGACAGATGTTACATCAGAATTAATGGTTGGGAAAAGATTTTCCCATCAAATGGACCCAAGAAACAAGAAGGGGTAGCAATCCTAATACCTAATGAATTAGACTTTAAACTAAAATAAATCAAAAGAGATGAAAGAGGTCATACTCATCACAGGAGTAATCCACCAAGATGAAGTATCAATTCTGAGCATCTATGCCCCAAATACAAAGGCATCCTAAAAGAAACATTACTAAAACTTGAAACACATATAAAAACCTCACACACTTATAGTGGGAGACTTCACCATCTCACTCTCACCACTAGACAGGACTACCAGACCGAAACTTAACAAGGAACTAATAGAATTTATGACCCAATTGGGTTTAACAGACATCTATAGAACACTCCATCCAAACACAAAAGAATATACCTTCTTCTCAGCGCCACATGGAACCTTCTCAAAAATCGACCACATACTTGGCCGCATAGCAAACCTCAACAGGTACAAAAAAAATAGAATAACTCAATGTATCTTATCAGACCACCATGCATTAAAGTTGGGATTCAAAAACAACACAAATCGCAGAAACCCTGCAAACTCATGGAAATTGAATAATGCTTAAATGCACCACTCCTGGGTCAAAGAAGATATAAAAGAAACAAATTAAAGACTTCCGAGAATTCAATGTGAATGAAGACACAACATACCCAAACTTATGGGACATTTAGCAAGCAGTGCTAAGAGGAAAGTTCGTATCACTAAGTGCCCACATAAAGAAACTAGAGAATAGTCACACTAGAGAATTAACAGCACAACTGAAAGCTCTAGAACAAAAGGAAGCAAACTCACCCCAGAGGAGAATATGCCAGGAAATAAATTGAGCGCTGAAATCAATAAAATAGAAACTAGAAAAACGATACAAAGAATCAATGTAACAAAGAATTGGTTCTTTGAGAAAATCAACAAGATAGACAAGCCTTTATCCATACTTACCAAAGGGCAGAGTATGAACATGCAAATTAACAAAATCAGAAATGAAAATGGAGACATAATAACAGACAGTGAGGAAACCCAGAGAATCATCAGGTCATATTTTGAAAAACTATACACCACAAAGTTTGAAATTTTAAAGGAAATGAACAATTTCTGGATAGATATCACTTACCAAAATTAAATCAAGAACTGATAAGCAACTTAAATAGACCTGTAACACCTAAGGAAACAGAGGCAGTCATCAAAAGTCTCCCAATAAAAAAAAAAAAAAAAAAGCCCAGGGCCAGATAGCTTCGGTGCTATCAGAATTTACCAGAAATTCAAAGAACAGTTTATACCAAGTCTCCTCAAAGTATTCCATACAATAGAAGCATAAGGGTCTTTGCCAAATTCTTTTTACGAGGCTTCAATAACATTGATACCCAAGCCACACAAAGACACAACTAAGAAAGAGAACTTCAGACCAATATCCCTCATGAACATTGATGCAAAAATACTCAATAAAATACTGGCAAATCGGATTCAAGAACTCATCAGAAAACTCATCCACCATGATCAAGTAGGCTTTATTCCAGGGATGCAGGGATCCACCATATAAACAAGCTGAGAAACAAAAATCACATGATCATCTCACTAGATGCTGAAAAAGCCTTTGACAAAATCCAACACCCCTTCATGATAAAGGTCTTATAGAGATCTGGATTAACAGGAACATACCTACACATAATAAAAGCTATATACAGCAAACCAACAGCCAACATCAAACTGAATGGAGAGAAACTCAAAGCAATTCCTCTAAAACCAGGAACAAGACAAGGCTGTCCCCTCTCCCCATACCTCTTCAGTATTGTCATTGAAGTTCTAGCTAGAACAATATGACAACAAAAGGAGATCAAGGGGATACAAATTAGAAAGGAAGAAGTCAAACTTTCACTATTTACAGATGATATGATAGTTTACATAAGTGACCCAAAAACTCTACCAGGGAACTCTTACAGCTGATAAACACCTTCAGCAAAGTGGCAGCATACAAGATCAACTCAAGAAAATCAGTAGACCTGCTACATACTGACTATAAAAGGGATGAGAAAGAAATCAGACAAACATCACCCTTTACAACTGCCACAAACAACATAAAATACCTTGTGGTAACACTAACCAAACAAGTGAAAGACCTGTATCACAAGAACTTTGAGTCTTTAAAGAAAGAAATTAAAGAAGACACCAGGAAATGGAGAGATCTCCGATGCTCTTGGATAGGTAGGATTGATGTAGTAGAAATGGCAATCCTGCCAAAAGTAATCTACAGACTCAATTAAATCTCCATCAAAATCCCAGCACAATTCTTCACAGACCTTGAAAAAACAATTCTCAACTTTATATGGAAAAACAGAAGACCTAGGACAAGACAACCCTGCTCAACAAAGCACCTTCCAGAGGCATCACCGTCCCTGGCTTCAAGGTCTATTATAGAGCTATAGTAATGAAAACAGGTTGGTACTGGCACAAAAATAGACAGGTAGACCAATAGAATCGAATTAAATACCCTGAGATTAATCCACAAACCTATGAACATCTGATTCTCGACAAAGAAGCCAAAATTATACAGTGGAAAAAAGATAGCATCTTCAACAAATGGTGCTGGCATAACTAGATATTGGCATGTAGAAGACTACAGATAGATCATGGGACAAATAAAAAACAAACAGTAAGATGAACCATGGACACAGTTAATGGCTTATAGTAGCAGTATGATCTGAGGAAATCAATATGGCTTCAGATGGCAGCACAGACTTTGGTGTAACACAGGCCTCTGATATCAACACAACCCCTGGTTGCAGTAAGATCATGGACTGAAACATGGCCCTTGGTGACAGCATGGACCACCAACATCTACATGGCCTCAGGTGGATGCCTGTGCAGCCTCTTGTATCAACATGATCCCCAGTGACCTATTTCTGTTTTTAATGAAAGACAGAAGAAGAGGTGATCCAGATGGCACAGGGTGATGGGGAGGAACTGGGAGGAGTAGGGAGAGGGGAAACCACAATCAGGAAATGTTACTTGACAAAACAAAAATCTTTTTTCAAGAACAAAAGTCAATTTTAAACTGTCTTCATGTGCCTATAGCACAAAGAGAGATGCTCTCTCAGCCTGGACTCTTAGGGGGAGTGCCTTGACCCTACCAAGAGTAAAATGATAGACTCTAGACATCCCCTATGTGGAAGGATTTGGCAATAGGGTGGGAGGGAGGGTGGAAGGGGAGTGCGGGAGGAGGGGAGGGAGAGGGAACTGGGATTGACATGTAAAACAAGCTATAAAAAAAAATTTTCTTTGCTACTTCATAAAAAAAAAAAATTTACAAAAAGGGTGACTCTGATACTGCTGTTCTGACATTCACATTGTTACACTTCAACTTTTAAATAAAGATAGCTTAGAGACCCTTTGGTTTGGGACATTTAAAAAATAGATGTTCAATCAATCTCTAATCATGTCAATGATATTATTAAATATAAATGAGTCTAAACCTACTTGAAAGGCAGAAATTATCATGTTGAATGAAACTATTAAACACAACCTTACTACTCTAAGGTTTTTTTTATGAACAAGAATCACTATATTAATATCAATGTAGATATATTTCCAGATAAAAATCACAGGTATAACATCATTTGTTAATATAATAGAGGTTAGTTTACCCAACTAATTTAACAGTGATAAATGTAAATGTACTTAATAGAAATTTCAAAATACCTCCAGGTGATAGTGGCACAAACCTTTAATACCAGCACTTGGAAGGCAGAGGCAGGTAGATCTCTGAGTTTAAGGCCAGCCTGGTCTACAGAGGTAGTTCCAAGACAGCCAAAAATACACAGAGAAACCCTGTCGTGAAAAACAAGAAGAAAATACAAAATGCCTAACTCAAAAACAGTAATGTACCAAAATGGCAAGCCCACAATTACATTTGAATATTATAAAAACAAAGACTACAGAAAAGTGGGCAAAATATATCAATAGTTTCTTCCTAAAAGGGAAAACGTATTTAGTAAGGTTTTTCAGTTGTTTGTTTGTTTGTTTGTTTATGTAAGAAATCACTGGCAAGTCAAGCCTCACAGAGAAGCCAGTAAGACAGAAAACAGGCAAGCAGGCTTCAGATCTTCAGTACCTCTTCTCAAATTCAATCCCTCCAGTCTGTAGCAGACGTCCTGCTGTGATTTCGCCTCACTTTCTGCCCCCATTCCCAGGGGACTAAACAGATCTTGGTAGAAAACCCTGCTTCCTCCCTCCCATGAACTTCCTTATCCAAACACAACCCACCTCTAGCACAGCTTCATTCCTCAGTATTTAAAAACACATTTTACTAAAAAAAACTAGTGGCCACACCTAGCACAATCCCAGGGCAATTCCCCATCAGGAAATATACAGCCACCATATACCCCACTAAGAACCAGAAAAGGCAATAGGAACCAAGAAACAAAACACCCAGACAACAAAGGCAAGACCAGATATCAGCACTTAAAATTACTATCATCCTAAGCCCAGATGCCTAGATGTCAGTGTGAAAACACAATAACAGTCATGACAATATGTCTCCACTGGAGCTCAGCTACCCTACCATAGCCAGCCCTGAGAATTTCAACAAGGCTGAAGCATAAGACAAGATTCATTATAAAATAGCCTTTACGAATATGAAAGGGGTCCTTAAAGATGCAATTAATAAATTCCTAAAAGAAATCAATGAAAACACAAGCAGTGGAAAAGAGGTGAATAAAATAGCTCAATACCTGAAAATGGAATGGAATGAATTAAAAAAAACTGAGGGAAATCTAAAAATGAAAAATTAGCATCTTGAGAGTTAATCCTCACCAATAGAATAAAAGATATGGAAAAAATATTCTCAGGCATTGAAGACACAATAGAAGAAATAGATACCTCAGTTAAAGTGTTAACTCTAGAGAAAAAAAAACAAATCCTGGCATAATACATCCAGGAAATCTGAGATACTATGAAACTACCAAATCTAAAAATAATGGGACTAGAGGAAGGCACAGAAAATACATTCAACAAAATCATTGAAGAAAAATTTCCTAACCTAAAGAAGGAGATGCATACAAAACAGTGCATAGACTAGACTAGAAAAGATATTCCCCCCAAAACATAGTAATCAAAACACTAATTGTACTGAACAAAGAAAGAATATTAAAGTTACAAGGGGAAAAGACAAAGTAACATATAAAGTCTGACCTATTAGAATAACATTTGACTTCTCAATAGAGACTTGAAAGGCCAAAAGGTCCTGGACAGGTGTTCTACAAATTCTAAGAGACCAAATACTAGCCTGGAATAGTATATGCAACAAAACTTTCAATTAGCATATGTAGAGAGAATAACTCATTCCTTGATAAAGCCAAATGCAAATCTAGGCCCACAGAAACACTAAAAGGAAAACCCTAACCTAAGGAGGTTGACCACACCCAACAAAAACACAGGAATAAATAATTGCAGACCAGCAAATAAAAAAGAGAGGAAAGATACATATGCTGCAACAACATAGTAATAAGAATAAACAAATAGTCCTCATTGATATCGCACAATATCAATGGTTTCAATTCCCAATAAAAACACATAAACACACAGAATGGATGTGAAAATAGGATCCACCTTTCTGCTGCATCCAAGAAACACACTTCACCATCAAGAATTCACATTACCTCAGGGTAAAAGGATGGAAAAGAATATCCTAAGAAAATGGCCCCAAGAAGCAATGTGATCCATCCATTTCAATACCTGATAAATTAGACTTCAAACCAAAACTAATTAGAAGAGATAAGATCACTGAATACTCAAAGAAAAAAAATTCACCAAGAGGACACTAAAATTCTTAACATCTATGTACCAAACCCAAGAGCACCTAAGTTTATAAAAGAAACACTACTACAGCTTAAAACACACACTGACCCTTGAATACTGACACAAGGAGTTGTCAACACCACACCCTCACCAATAGCAAGTCATCCACAGAAAAACTAAACAGAAATGCTGGAGATAATATAAAAACCAATGGACCTAATGGATTTTTCAGAACCTTTTGCCCAAAGACAAAATAATGCACCTTCTTCTTAGCACCCCATTAAACTTTCTCTAAAGTTGACCACACATTCAGACACAAAGCAAGTCTCAACAAATACAAGAAAATTGAAAAAACATCCTGTCAGACCACCATGTATTAAAGCAGGATATCAACAACAACAAAAACAACAACTCATGGAAAACGAACAACTCTATACTGAATAAAAAATGGGTCAACACTGAAAATAAGAACGAAAACAAAGACTTGCTAGAATTGATTGAAAAATTAATTCACAACATATCCATACTTAAGGAACATGATGAAAGTGATTCTAAGAGGCATGCTCATACTACTAAGTACCTACATTTTAAAAAATGGAGATATCCCATACTAGTAGCTTATCACATATTAGAAAGCTCTAGAACAGATCAACAATTAATAAATGGGACCTCCTGAAACTGAGTAGCTTCTGTAGCTTCTGTAAGGCACAGTCAGCAAGACAAAAAGGCAACCCACAGATTGGGAAAAGATATTCACTAATCCCACATCTGACAGAGGGCTGAGCTCCAAAATTTACAAAGAACTCAAGAAGCTATTCTCCAAAACACCAAAGGACCCAATTAAAAAGTAGGGAACTGAACAAAATGGAGTATTCTCAATAGAGGAGACTAAAATGGCTGAGAGACACTTGAGAAAGTGCTCAACATCCTTAGCCATTAGGGAAATGCAAATCAAAACAATCCTGAGATATCATCTTACTCCTGTCAGAATGTCTAAAATCAAAAACACCAATGACAGCTTATGCTGGAGAGGATTGCTGGGGAGAGTGCAAACTTGTACAGCCACTTTGGAAATCAGTATGGAGATTCCTCAGGAAAATGGGAATCAGCCTACCACACAACCCAGCAATTCCACTCTTAGGCATATACCCAAAAGATGCCCATTCATACAACAAGGATGTCTGTTCCACTATGTTCACAGCAGCATTATTTGTAATAGCCAGAACCCGGAAGCAACCTAGATGCCCCACACCTGAAGAGTGGATTAAAAAAATGTGATTTATTTACACAATGGAGTACTATTCATTGGAAAAAAAACCAATGGAATCTTGAAATTTGCAGGCAAATGGATGGCACTAGAAGAAATCATCCTGAGTGAGGTAACCTAGTCACAAAAAGACAAACATGGTATGTACTTACTCATATATGGATTTTAGACATGGATCAGGGGAATGTCAGCCTACAATCCCAGTGCCAGTGAGTCTAGAAAACAGGGAGGTTCTCAAGAGATATGCATTATAACTCAGAGAAGTGGAAAGAGGCAAGATCTCCTGAGCAGATTGGGAACATGGGGGGAGAGGAGAGGGAACCAGGAAAAAGAGAGGAGGATAAGAGGAGGGTAGAAGAAGACATGGGGAGCAGGAAGGTTGAGACAGGGTAAGAATAGAGGAGACCAGGATGAGAGATACCATAATAGTTGGAGTCATAGCTTTGAGGAGAGAGCTGACACTAGTGAGATTTCCAGAGATCTACAAGGACAACACCAACTGGAAAACTAAGTAATAGCGGAGAGACTACATTAATAGCCCCTACCTAATGATAAAGTTGATGTCTTCCTTATATGCCATCCTAAAACCTTCATTCAGTGACTAATGGAAGCAGAGACAGATACCCACAGCTAAACACTGAACTGAACTCCTGGAACCTAGTGACAGAAATGGAGGAGTGATGAGCAAAGGGGTCAAGCCCATGCTGGTGAAACCCACAAAGACAGCTGACTGGACAAGGGGGAGCTCTTGAACCCCGGACTGATGGCTAAGAGGCCAACAGGGGACTGATCCAAACTCCATGAATGTAGTGTCAGTGAGGAGGCCTCAGAAATCTCTGGGGCCTTAGGTAGTAGATTAGTGTTCACCATAACATACAAATGAACTTTAGGAGCCCATTCCACATGGAGGGATGCTTTCTCAGCCTGGACACATGGGGAAGGGCCTAGGTCCTGCCCTGGATGAAATGATAGACTCTGGAGATACCCCCAAGGAGGGCCTCACCCTACCTGGGGAAAGATGTGGGGATTGGGCTAGGAGTGGGGGTGGGGTGGGGCTGGGAGGGAGAAGGCAGGGGAGCTAGGATTGACATTTGAAGCATGTATGTTTCTAATTTAAATTTAAAAATCACAATTAAAAAAAAGAAAGCTCTAGAACAAAAAGAACTCCATTCGAAAAGAGCAGACAGAAACAAATTATCAAATCCAAGGCTGAAATCAATAAAATAGAAACAAACAAAAACCAAGAAAAAAATCCTACAGTGGGAGCACAGGGCACCCCAAGAAAGAGGAGGTAAAAAGAATGTAAATTTCATATAGGGCAGGGCCTAGACCCTTACCCAAGAGTTCAGGGTGAGAGTGCAACTCACATTGTTCTATGGGAGTCCAAAGTCCATGTGTAAACTTGGGATGGGTACTGATCTGCTGCCCAAGGCTCAATAGATTACCTAGGCCTCCTCACTGACACCCAGATTCAGGGGGTCTTGATCAGTCCCATGCTGGATTCCCAGGCTGATGCCTGGGATTCAAGAGTTAACCTTTGTCTGGTCAGCTGTTTCTGGGGGTTAAACCAGCCCAGTCTTAATCCCTTTGATCATCAGTCCTCCCTCTCTGTTACTGGCTTTCTTGAGTTCAGCTCAGTACTTAACCAAGGGAGTCTGCCTCTTCTTCGATCAGCCACTAAATGAAGTTTCTGTTTGCTTTCCAATGAGCTTTTCCAGGCCAAAGCAAGCAGCAGGAACTTGTATGTCCTAAAGTGTGAACCAACCCTGATAGCCAAGGTGTTCCCTCATACAACCCTGCTCATCACTATCACCTAGACCAACTTCTCCTTCTTCCACAATCACTCTGTTAGAGGCTCAATTAGGTCATCCAAAATTCATGTGTTGTAGCCCCTAGTCCTTGAGCATGTGACTGGATTTGGAGACATGTTAAAGCCATGACTCTGTGAAACAGCCATAAGTAGGTGCTCCTTCAGTCTCATGGATGTCAGATTTGACAAGGAAATTTGGAGACACAAAGAGACAGCAAGAATGCATGCACAAAGAGTGCATGCACCCATGTTCACACACACAAACACAGACACAGACACACACACACACACACACACACACACACACACACACACACACACGAGACCACAAGAGGTACAATGAGAATCAGCACAGCTATCTGGAAACCAAGGAGAGAGTCCACAGAATAGTTCAGTCTAACAATCAGCCATTTCAACCTAAGGTAAATGTAAGAGCTACTTGTAGTGAGATATCCATCATGTCCGCACCTACTACAGGTGAGGTGGTGGAGTAAATATCTCACTACAGCTACTGGCATTTTGGGGTTTTATTTTGTGTGTGTGTGTGTGTGTGTGTGTGTGTGTGTGTGTGTGTGTTACATGTTATGGTTGAATATACGATATTTAAGGTAACTATAAAAAAAGAATTCAGTCTACTACATCTTGATATTGGACTTGCAAATTACAGTCTATTCAGTCTGGGACATTATGCTATAGCATCCCTAACAACCTAATACAGTCCCTGCCTCCTGATAATTGCACATTGTTACACCCAAGCTTTGTAAAGCTTAATTCCCTCAGAGAATCCCTCCTCTTTTGATCCAATGGCTTAACTACATTCCAGGCTTTCCTTGCTAACTGCTCAGTGACAAACCCTTCAATTGCTATATGTCAGTCAGTTGCTCTGATTAGCCTTACACACTACTCCTATCCCCTGACCCTCTATCCATGAGGATATATTCCTGGTCTAGTGGATGCCTGAAACTACAAATACTACTAAAGTCTGTGTTTTGCATGTATGAACAATTAAATAAAATCTAATTTACAGGTCAAAAAGGGTAAATAAATGTAAGAGATCCTTAAATCTGGGAAACACCAATAAAAATCACAATGAGACACCATTCTACACCCACACAGTTAGCAGACAAGTAAAAGCTAGTTACTACACTCATTGAAGGGGCTGGTGCCCAGTGGGAATGTACACACAGTATCCATCAGAGAGAAATATAAAAGCATCTATAAGTCTGAAAAAAACCAACAGCATTGTACAAATTAGTAATCCATATACCACCATATGTCTACCAATGTGGAACAGAGATACACATTGCTATGACTGCAACCTCAAGAAATGAATAAATAAGAGGTAGGAACAAAGAAAACATTGGAAGCAATCCAAATTACCCTTGTCCTGACAATAAATAAACAAACTATAGAATATGCACACAACAGAAGACTACACTGGAGTGAGAATAAATGAACTCCATCTGTACAAATGAAATTGTACCAAGTCCCCCAAACTAAAGTAAAACAAGATAAGCAACTTTTTAATATGTACAATATATTTTCTCTGTATAAAATTAGTGGTGAGTAACAGATTATTAGCTACAGTTTCCTGTGGTAAAACCACAAATAAATCAGTTAATAAATTTAAAATTTACTTGAGTGAATACATGAGCAGGAAACAATAATGAATAAGGTTGTAAAATATGGTATTAAAATATCTTTTTTATTCAATACACATACATTATAAATTTCATTTCAGCTATTGTGAATCTAGCAAAAACAACTTTATAATACATTTCACTGTTCATGGAAGGTCTTGTTAAGCATTAGCCTTGGATCAACCCTATAGAGACATCTTATTTTTATTCCATTTTTTATTCCTCATAATAATGCTTAGAAGTGTGAAAATTCTCCAAAATAAGTATTTTTTCAAAGAGGAAAGCTAGGACATAGAGAGACTGAGTGACTTTCCCAAAACTGTATAGCAGATACTAATGATTATCACAATGTATTATGCCAATCTGCCTATAGCAATACCAGCTGAACAAACTCCAGTCTTTGTTACTTATTACTTGGGTAAGCGTGAAAAAAATATAAAATTGTCCTTTGTGAATTAGTTTCATTTAGTGTGTGTACATTTAACAAGTATTATATATCCACTCTAATCTGAGAAACTCAGAATCTGCTGCCCTCATACAAACAAATATCGACTGAAGACAGAGTTGTTGTAATACTGTGAAAACTGAGGGAAAAATCAAAAGTTCATACTCAAGAGTTGATACTGTCAGGTGACTCACACAACAGGAAACATGTTGATGCAGCTGTTTTTTGAAAGGTGAATGTTATCCTCATAGTAGCTAATGAGTAGAAAGTGATTCATGATTCCCATATAATGCTTACAGTGCCTAGAGAAAGGAGCTTATACAAGCCCAAGCATCAGCTAGCAGTACTGTAATATTCTCAGCCACAATGTAATTTATTCCTTAGTCATTTAGAATAAAATAAAATTGGATTTTTGAATTTCCATCCTATTAAGAAATACAAGGAATTTCAACAAAAATGGGAAATATTGAGTCTCTGAGATGGTAAATATACTCACTGCCAAGCCTGAAGACATGAGTTCAATTCCCAAGACTCACATGATAGAAGAGAGTGAACTCCTGTCTACATACATACACACGCATACACAAAAAGAGAATGTCTCCTATAGCCTCAGGCATTTGAACACTTGGTCCCCATTTTGATGACACTGTTTGAGAGATTTAGGATATATGACATTTGCAGGAAGTATGTCACTGAAGATGAGCTTTAAGAGTTTAGAGACTCTTGCCGTCTCAAGTTAGCTCTCTGTCATGTTTGCAGTTCATGACGTGACCCCTTGGCTTTCTACTCCTGAAGCCTGCTGCTTTTGATCTATCTTCATGAACTCTAACCCTCTGAAACCAGAATCCCAAGAAATCTCTTTCTTTTATAAATTGCCTCGATCATGGTGTTTTATCACAGCAAAAGAAAAGGAACTAATATCATATGCATACAAACAAGAAATATACAAAATGTAATAAAATTTGTATTTACAATTTTATATTTAACATCTGTTGGGGAAGTCCTGTGTATATGTCACTAAAGCACTGTTGGCCAATAGGGAAGCAAGATAGGTGGGACTAGGAGTCAAACAGGATTCTGGGTAGGAGAAACACAGGAAGTCAAGATGTAACCGCCATGGAGTAGGAAGCCCAGAAATTTCTCCGGTAAGAGAAATACTTAGATTAATAATTATGGGATAAATACTTAAGTCAGAGCTAGCCAGTAAGAAACAAGCAAGGCCAACAGCTTCATAATTAATATAGCCTCCTGTGTGTTCATTTGGGACTGATGCGGCTCTGGAACCAGGCTGGTGGGAAGGCTTCCCTTTACAAACATCAATGACATCCAAAGCTGCAATGTGTAACAGAAATTGTAGAGGTCCCATAGCTAGGTATGAGGAGCCTCTGTGCTTTCTCTGGTTTATGATTCACATAACTTTTCTGTATTTATTATGGAGGCACATGGACTGCTTTACACAGACTTTCTAGTTAATTCCAAATGGCCAAACCACCAGCGAACATGATGGGTCTCAATACATGCTGTAGATGTTTGCTCTCCTCGCCTACTCTAGGCTCAAGGCAATAAACTATAACTACAGATCCAAAACACATGACCAGTTTGGGCTTTTAGCTTCTTTCTGTCAGATGTTCTTTATACCATAGTGCTCATGTAAGAAGTGCTCTAAACAGCAATATTTGCATATGTCTGTGTAATTAAGAATGTATGTTGTGGCTAGGATGGCTGGTGGTGTGAGACCTTTGGCTTCCTGACCTGTGAGATGTGATTATAGATGCTGTTATTATTGTTACAACAACATGCTTTGAGAAATCAAAAATCTGTGTAAGCCTCTGTCCTATGCACAAAGTAAATAATCTCAAGTAAAATACAAATAAGATGCAGCTATGTGTACAAGCACATCTGTATCTTCTTTCTCCAAATCCAAAAGTGGCCTCACCATACTACTCTCTTCAGGAATACTTCTTTTTCCTATAATTGTGCCCTCCTCTAGATATCAAGGATACCAACAACACATAGGACCAGAGTTAATTTTTTAACATTTTTGCCTCCTGTGCTAAGATATCTAGTTCAGGAAGGGTCCACATTTTCCAGATTCATCTGTCTCTCCAATAACAAGCATGATATCAGGCAATACCATGTGCTGAGTAAAAGGCTCCTCACATGTCAAATTTCACACAAAATAGGAATGTCCATATTTACTGCTTTATTGCTTCAAGAATGTGCAGAATTCATCTTCATATTTGTAAGCAAGATGCAATTTAAAGATGAAATATATGCCTGAAAATGCAACTAATTGCCAGGGTAAGTCATTCAGTTGCAAAAGAAAATGTTTAATTTTAAAAATAGCATCCTTTAAGTCTATTAAGCATAACTGTTTTGTGTGAAACTCTGAGGCAGTAGTAATTAATCATTACTTGATCTAATAGCAGAACTTGGCAACCCAAGCTGACCCAGAAGGACTCTGCATTCAGGGTCACAGGCTCAATCATCATACCACACAGGACACACTTTTTTATCATATTATAAGAGGATGCAAGGTTCTAAAAGGAATGTTTGCAAGCACAACATTAAAAATGAATTGATAAAGCACATAATGTGTTTGACAATATTGAGATGCAATCAGCATTTCTCTCAAGTAAGGTGGAAATGAATTACTGAAACTATTGCACAAAAGGAAACTGACAGTGACAACAGAGAATTATCAATTCTCAGACAAAGCAAAACCCATTTTTTAAAAATGTAACCATAGAACACTGGTTATGAACTTTGCACAGTAAAATGTGAAAATAAAGCAATAATTTAAACAAAATTTGTTCTTTAACCAAATTAGAAAAACAGAAATGTTGGCTTTGTGGGTGTAACATAGTTTACAAACAAACAAACAACCAAAAACTCATCTTGGATAATAAGTTAACATTGTACCATTAACAAAAAAATTGAGTAATAGTCATAAATGTATGCTATTTAGGAACATATATGTAAATACTACTAAAATAAACAGTGAAAAAATAAAATACATAGAACTTAGGCCACAAATAAAAATTACTGAGAAGTGGTATAAAACGCCTTTTCTTGCAAAGCAGTATCCAGTCCTCACGGTACCATGCAGTACTATATTCATACATTACAAAGGTAAAAACAAAGGGTTAAAGAAGACCAATTACAAGAATGGGTTTCAATTGATGAGCACTGCTTATAATTCAGCATGGTATGATACCACTAGTAGGCAAAGCAGAACATGCAAATGAGCTTTGAGGTTCCCCAACAACTGGGGTGCTATTGATATTTAGAGGCAGAGGCAATAAAGAGAGCTGCCAAAATGAAGCAGGTACTATAAACATGGGCATAGCCAGGTATGGTGCCAACAGCACCTCCATGGGGGAGCACCTCTCTAGATGGGAAAATTAAAGGAAAACACAAATTAAAGAAAAAAATCTATGGCATTTGAAAACATAAGAGAGGAAATTGCCAGGCAAAGGTTCAGACAATGGTAGTGAAAAAACTATAATTTTGATGAATAGCTCAGTTTTAACACAGGTAAACATTAGGAGAAAAATGTAACAAATACCGACAAAAATAAAGTAGGCTAAGTAACATTAAAGATATCTAACAACAAATGCAAAGGCCATTGCATTCATATGAATAAGTTAACAAAACAACACAGAAAGCAAGAACTTTTTATGATTCTAACAAGAGTTTTGAAATTCAGCGATATTTTGAAAAGTCTACAAACACACCTGAGGGTCTCAGAAAAACTGACAGAGACTTGATTATATCATTGTCTGTCTTATATATGTGTGTGCATGTGTGTGTGTGCACACGCACTTGTGAGTATGGGAAGTATACATGTGCGATTTATACACATGAAATCAAACTGGTATGCAACATAAACATTTTCAAATAGGAGTCACAGATAGTGACAAGTAAGCCAAACTGAAAAAAAGAAACAGAGAAGGAATACAGACAAAAATAGCAGTGAGCCTGCTTAGCTACTTCCTCATCCACGCAAAACATGATTTAATGTTATAACTAAATTGTACATAAAATAGAAAATTAAGACAAAATGTTTTTAAGGGAAATTTATACTGAAACTGTCTTAAGGAAATGCAAAAACTTGAAAACAATCCACTATGGAGAGATATATGCTTTAAAATGTACTTTCTGGTCAGGCATGGTGACTCATACCTGTAATCTCAGTACTTGGGAGGTGAAGGCAAGGGTACATTAAGGATTTCAGCCCAAGCTCAGGCTATACCACTGCCAGGAATACATAGAATGATTTTTGTCTCAAAAGTAAATAAATAAGGCCTGGGCAGATGATAGAGTGGCTAAGAACTCTTGCTACACAAGTATCATGCCCTGAACTCAGATCCCTAGATCCATGTAAAAAAAGTGGGCTCACCAGCCAGCCTAGATGAAAAATGCTCCAGGTTTAGAAAAAGACCTTGTCTCAAGGGAATAAGGTGGTGAGTGATGGAGTGACACCCAACATCCTCCACTGGCTGACTCAGCATGTACTCAAAGGCATATGCACTCCCACACACGCATGTGTATATACGTACACATAAACTGTACACATACTAGCATGCGCATAAAAGTACTTAAGTAAAATAGACTCTTCCCCGATTGGAGAGTTCACTGTACAGTCTTTTAGAAGACTTTATTTTAAGTGAGAGAGAGTTTGTCTCTGTCTCACATTGTTACTGAGATATAGCTATATTCCAAGACATCATACTACAATTGTGCAATCAGTTCAGGATTTCAAGAACCCTCATAAACGTGAGTAGTCCTAGATAAGTGGTTCCCTCAATATGCTTTTTACTGAGAAATGAAGCTCTTCTGTCATCCCTAGACTAGAGTCTAGGCTGTGGACAGAAATCAATTTGTTCCTGAAATACCCAGAAACAGCTCAGTCATTGCTGTTTCATGTCATTGTGGAACTTAACAGATGGTGAAGAGTACAGTTCAGTTCTGTTCCTAAGCTTGTATCTCTGGGGTACTGGTGACCACCTATAAAACAAGACAATTCTACAGCCTTACTTCATGAGATTACAATATCTCCAAACTGGTCCCAAGTATTTTTCAAACAAAGTTTGGAAAAGCTAACTATTCACCTAACGTCTGTCATTCCCTTTCTATGTGCCCAACACACACACATACACACACACACACACACACACACACACAGAGAGAGAGAGAGAGAGAGAGAGAGATGCACACATCTATAACAGAAGTCTATTTGTAATGTTCTCTCTTTTAATAAAAATAAAAATCTATCACTAAAATTGATGAAATTAACATAGGTCTTTACTGAGTTCAGAGATTATATGAGTAATTGCTAGGCTAACAAATTAAAGGAAGTATAAATTAGATAGTCTAACATACTTTCTTCCTCTCTTGTTCTTAGCTCTTCATTGTTCTTCTACTTAATAGTGCCTACATGAAACTTTTAAGTAAATATTCTTTTATAAAACTGAGATGAGTAAAAAAATTAAGAGGAGGAATAATGCTAAGAATTACTGAATATTTAGTTGAGAAACATGGATATAAATAACCCCATGACCATGGAACAGATGACCAAAAGCAAAGTAAACAACACCAATATGAAAACATCTTTTGTGATACTAGATCCAGTTGTAAACACTCAAAAAGAGGGCTCCTAATTCCTGGACTGATTACAGGCAAGTTAAGACTAAAGATCACTAATGATGTTTTGCAGATGGGTCTCTTGAAGTAAATCTTTTTTTTCCGTCATGTCAGCATGGCATGAGCCCAGTGTCTAGAAAAAGATTGGAAGACACTTACCAACCCTGTACCTCAGAAGGCAGCATTTATACACCCAAATAATATTCCTTTCCTTCAAAATGTGTGTATTGAAATCCTAAGCCTTCACAGTTTAGGATATTCCTACATGTAAAGCTAAGGCTCAGATGGAGTTAATTAGTTCAAATAAGGTAGTTGGAGTGGGGAAAGGTTGTGTGAGGACAGTGTGGAGGGAACCATCTGCCAGCCAAACAGCAAGCCTCAGGAAAAGCAAACCTGCCAACACCTTCATCTTGGACTTTCAGCCCTTAGAAGAACAAGTAAACAAACTGCTCCTGCCACTGCTGAAAGCTCCTGTCTACAGAATTTTGATGTAGCAGCAATCTCAATGAAATTCAGAGTTTGCATGTATCACCTGGAGCCGTGCTGTGTGTACCATTCCCCTAAATTTAATGGAAGTGATGAATAGGATCCCACACTTCTGACAAGTGAATCCAAAAAAAAAAAAAAAGAAAAGAAAATGGGTGGGGGCAAAAGATAAGGACAAGAAGAGGAAGTGGAGAGAAGCTGCAGCTGAGTAAGGGCCCCTGTAGGCATAGAACCTGGATATAGCAAGTTGTGTGTTCATTTCACACCTGAGAATGGGCCCAGGTAATGAAACAAGCATCGCTGTGTCACAACACTTGTCCCAATATGGCAAATTGGGACTTTATGTTTGTTTTGGGGATTCAATGTAACAAATCATGACCAAGTTGGCGGCTTAAAACAACTGAAACTTATGTTCCCACTGTTCTCACAAGCAAAAATCTAAGATAAAGGTGTTGACAGGGTTGGCATCTTCTGCAACCATGAAGGACCTATCCTTGTCACTTCCCTAACTTTTGTATGCTGCTTACAACTCTTTCTGTCCCTTCTGACCATGCCAGTTTCTCCGTGTGTTTTCACCTGCCCTTTCCATATGGGCATTTCTTTGATGTCTCATTGTTTTTAGAGTTTAAAAAATACTATCTTAATGTGCTTTCAAGGAAAGCCTCAAATTGACTATGTAGCCCACAATGGCCTCAAATTCACGACAATGTCCCTTCCTTCGCCTCCTAGAATGTTTGTATAACCAGTGTGGGCCAATATGACTGACTTCATGCTTTGTCTTTTATAAGGATCTCCAATCTACAATGATCTTCTCTCAAGGAAGAAACCCAAAACCACCTGCAAAAACCTGCTTGAAGACATGGTAGCTTCCTTTATGGTCAGGTCACACCTGTGTTTTATAGCTATTCTTTGTAGATGACTGGATTCTCTTCACATAGAAAGTACAATGAGAGATCATAGCTCAATATGCATCTCAGGAACTATGATTGTTCCCCAACCTTATACCACAAAAATGCCCACAAGAGAAGGATAAGTTTGGAATGGATGCCAAGACCTGTTTGTGATACCACCATGGGACGCTCCTTCCTTGTTATCTATCTTACCTTCAACGATGTTAGTAACCACACTCAGCAATCCAAAATAAAAAGAACAGGGAGCCTGCTTCCAAGAGTGCTAAGGGAAATTTAACCCTAAATCTGATTTGGGGTTTTAGCTTTTTCATGGTTTGGTTAATTTAAATCCCCAAAACAGGAATGTGCCTTTTGTTACTTACAAAGGCTACATGTATCAGTCAAGCTTCCTGGAGGAAAGAAACAGCACTCTGGCTGGATAAATGAAGAGAGTTTAGTGAATAAAAAAAGTAGGGGGTACAAAAAGGGGGAGGAGGAGAGTGGGGGAAGGAGGAAGAGAGTGGAGGGAGGGAGGACAAAGAGGGGGAGGAGAAACATGCTATTTTCAAGAGTTTGAAGAAAACAACAAGGTCACCTTGCAAAGCAGGAAGTCATTAGTGCAGCTGAAACAACCAGGGACCGAATTGGTTTCCAAAATCTTCAGAAAATAGCAATTTGTAAATGGCTGCCTGACTAAAGAAGAGCTCTTCAGCACAGGGACCCCGCCAAACCCTAAAGTCACAAGAGGCAAACAAAAGTCCAAACAACTTGGGTTGTCTCTCTTCTTGGCCTAGTCTTCCACTTCGTTAGTGATCTTATTCAAATCCAAGCAGACCATTCAAGGGAGTGTAAGAGCCTAGTACCATCCACATCTGTGGTCCCTCCAGGGCCCAGAGTACAGAAGAACAGACTGTATCTGGATATTTTAATTATAGAAGAACAATGTCCTTCTATGTGTTTCTCCTGAAGGGAAGGGAAGAACCAGTCATTGGAAACAAAACAAGGTTCCATTTATGATGAGTCCTCAGAGTCTTACCTGTTACCATGACAGTAAGTGTCAGGAGTTATAATGTAACTACAGCAACTGTTACTCATCTGCTATTGTGTCAAAATTCCTGACAAAAGTAACCTAAAGAATTTTGGTTCACCTCTTAGAAGAGAAAGTGGGTGGTACCCTTGAACAAATTGGTACAGGAGACAGCTTCCTGAACATAACACCACTAGCACAGACAGTGAGATCAACAATTAATAAATGGGACCTCCTGAAACTGAGAAGCTTCTGTAAGGCAAAGGACACAGTCAGCAAGACAAAAAGGCAGCCCACAGAATGGGAAAAAATATTCACTAATCCCACATCTGACAGAGGGTTGATCTCCAAAATTTACAAAGAACTCAAGAAGCAAGTCTCCAAAACAGCAAAGGACCCAATTAAAAAGTGGGCTGCAGAACTAAATATAGAGTTTTCAATAGAGGAGTCTAAAATGGCTGAGAGGCACTTGAGAAAGTGCTCAACATCCTTAGCCATCCAGGAAATGCAAATCAAAACAATTCTGAGATACCATCTCACTCCTGTCAGAATGGCTAAAATCAAAAACACCAATGACAATTTATGCTGGAGAGGATGTGGTGAAAGGGGGACACTCCTCCATTGCTGGTGGGAGTGCCAACTGGTTCAGCCACTTTGGAAATCAGTATGGAGATTCCTCAGAAAAATGGGAATAAACCTACCACAAGACCCAGAAACTCCACTCTTAGGCATATATCCAAAAGATGCCCATTCATACAACAAAGATGTCTGTTCCACTATATTCATAGCAGCATTATTTGTAATAGCCAGAACTTGGAAGCAACCTAGATGTCCCTCAACCGAAGAGTGGATAGAGAAAATGTGGTACATTTACACAATGGAGTACTATTCAGCGGGAAAAAAAACAATGGAATCCTGAGATCCGCAGGCAAATGGATGACACTAGAAGAAACCATCCTGAGTGAGGTAACCCAGTCACAAAAAGAGAAACATGGCATGTACTCTCTCATATATGGATTTTAGACATAGATCTGGGGAGTGCCAGCCTACAATCCCATGGCCAGAGAGTCTGGGAAACAGAAACTTCATTTAGTGGCTGATCGAAGAAGAGGCAGACTCCCTCGGTTAAGTACTGAGCTGAACTCAAGAAAGCCAGTAACAGAGAGGGAGGACTGATGACCAAAGGGATTAAGACTGGGCTGGTTTAACCCCCAGAAACAGCTGACCAGACAAAGGTTAACTCTTGAATCCCAGGCATCAGCCTGGGAATCCAGCATGGGACTGATCAGTACCCCCTGAATCTGGGTGTCAGTGAGGAGGCCTAGGGAATCTATTGAGCCTTGGGCAACAGATCAGTACCCATCCCGAGTATACACACGGACTTTGGACTCCCATCCAACAATGTGAGGTGCACTCTCACCCTGAACTCTTGGGGAAGGGTCTAGGCCCTGCCCTATATGAAATGACAGACTATGGACACCCCCATGGAGGGCCTCACCCTCCCTGGGGGAATGAGGGGATAATAGGGGGTTGGGGGAGGGCACGGGAGGAGGGGAGGGACCTGGAACTGACTTGTGAAGCAACCTTATTTCTTATCTAAATTTAAACTGAAAAATAAATAAATAAATAAATAAATAAATAAATAAAAAAGATTTTATTAAATACAGCAAATGTTCAACATGGGTTTTTAATTGACTATTTCTGAAAAGTCATCATAAAGTCTTTATATCAGGCAAAAGTAATCTCAGGCTCATGCTGTGTATAAAAACATGGTGATGTACAATAGGCTTTTTCATACATATAAAAAAAAGAATTTTGGTTCACAATTGATAGGTGTAGCCCATCACTATGGGGGAGGAGTGGTTGGAGGGGCAGGAGTGGTTGGAGAGGCAGGAGGCAGCTGGTCACATTGAACTCAAAGTCAGGAAGCACAAAGATGAATCCTGGAGCTCCCTCCACTTTCCCTTGTTAAATTTGGACCCAGTCCATGGAACAGTGCTGCTCACATTCACTTAAATCTCTCTGGGAACAACTCACAGACACAGCCAGAGGTATGTCTCCAGGGTGATTCTGCATCCCTGCAATTGCAATCAAGATTAACAGTCACAACAGCTAATTAAATAATTCAGAGTAATAGATTCTTAGGAGGACAAGTAGTGAGAGGAAATGTTTCAAACCTGATTCTGGACTTAATCTTCCACCTCCCCCACTGCCACCCCTGTACTTGTGTTGTTTGCTTTCTGATGGCTAACTCCAAAGACTTCCGTGGCTCCTTCATAATTTTCATTAGTTCTATGTAATACACCCAGCTCTTTGTCTTAACTGCTTTTGTTTGTGCTGATCTCCCATAATTATTCTTTTAAGTTTCAGTTAAGTCTCCGAATTCAGTTATTTATGTATGAGATCATATAATGTAGTCAGACTTTACTTTATGCCTTTGCGAAGAACTCATCACTCTTCCTTCCATCCCTTAAGACACAGCTTTCCCTTGGGCTGGATTCAGCTTCTGATTGCTACTGTGCTGATGGGAGACACGTTTGTTAGGACAGAAGAGCAGAGTGGGAGAAACACCAGGATAATGGTAGCATATATCACTTATTGATACTCATACTAGACATGCACTTTTCTAAGCAATTTGCATGCTTTATAACTAATAATAATTGCATACCCCTTTTTAAGTATGAGGAACCAAGGGTTTCCTTGAGTTCAAGGACTTAGAAGTGGTCATGGCGCTAGCAAAAAATCTAATCTGTGTGTGACTAGGCAAAGTTCTCTCTGTATCCTTTCAGTTAATATTTTCTATATATTAAGTCTATGGATTACTACCTCTGTAACCCCAGAAATTCATTCAACCTCCTTTGTCTCGGTTTCCTCATCTACAAAATGAGAGTGTCCATCATGCCTGCTGTTACTAATTGGCATAGTAATTTTGCTAGATGTATGATTGAAGTCAATAAATTAACATGAAGGGAGGCAGTACATAATTGTCATAAGGGTTTGTGGACAGTGGTGAGCCTGCCACTGCAGCTATACTTTCTTGTGGCATGCTATCCCTAAGGACAGATCTCAGAACATCTGTCTAGGCCTGTAAGGAACATCCTCTCACTAAGTAGAAGAGTCATGGATAGCATTCCTGGATGCCTTGGTGACCAACGAGACCTGTTAGATGTGCCCACTGCATCCTACGCACGCAGGTCTGGATTCCTCTAAGGTTGGTACTTCTCCATCTTTGACTCCTCCACACTTTGAGGACATATATTCTGTTCCAGAGCTTTGAGGCAGATAAAATGACCCTAGTACAAAACCCAATGTAAACGTTCTCCTAAAGGACCACAAAATTTTCAGTAGCCTTTATTTCATTTCTTTAAACACACACACACACACACACACACACACACACACACACACACACACACGCACGCACGCACGGACGCACGCATGCACACATGCATTGGGGGGTGAAGAGTGAATCTTCATTTTTATATATATATAATTCACAACAAGAAACAAATATCAAGTTTTAAAATGGAAAAAGTGCCCTACATTCAAGACCTTTGTTGCCTTCCACAAAACTTAATTCAAACTTTTAACTCCTTTCTCCTCTGCTTCTTGAAAACTACAATGTGCTAGTGATCTACATCTTCGTGGTGACGCCACATGAAACAGAAAACACTATCAGAAACCTCAACTCCTGGAAACTTGCTGGCTCAGTTTCAAAAACAAATCAACTCCAGAATTTATAAACACTTACTGAGCTTGCACTATCTTCTTATCAGCCATGAATCACAGGTTTCCATTGCATGATACAATTAAGCCCAAACTTTGACTGAATCTATTCTAGGAATTGGGCAGGGTAAAAATTCTTTACTCAGTAAAATATGAACATCTTGTTTTTAATAATTTCATTTTGACATATGCTCTCTGAACTACTAGTGTAAATTTGACATTCATAAGACAGGCTAATGGCATTTTTATTGTTTGGGGGGTTGGGTTTGGGGGTTTTTGCCAGTGAAAACTCATAGTATTGGGGGGCAAACTTGTTATTTCTTTTATCATTTATGAACTACTGCAGTGCTCCAGATATGAGACAGAACTCTGGGTTAAAATCCTAGCACCCATTTTCTAAGAGAAATGAGAAAGACTGGCAGGGAGGTGGGGGGGTGAATATTTGAGGAGCCTTACACAAAGAGAGATGGTTTTGACTAGATATTATAGTGGAAGGAATTCTGACCACCACCCCCAACTGAGAGGGAAAGAATTCCTGACTTGTCTAAACAGGAATGTGAAGTTATAACTCTTACATACAAATTCATTCTAGATAACTTAAATGCTTGGAATCTGTGTCCATTTCTGGACAAGGAACAATTATATTTTCTTTGCAAGATTTTGTAAGGATAGGTATGAAATGTCTGACACAGTGGCTGGCAAACAGTTATGTTTTAAGACGGCTATTGTTATTTTTTTTCTGCCATTATCATGATGGCAAGCTTGTGTGTGTGTGTGTGTGTGTGTGTGTGTGTGTGTGTGTGTTAGGTTCACAAGTCTCAAATCAAATGTCTCATTAGATTCACAGAAAAAATACTTTTCAGAATGGACAGATTATAGAAATTAATAGCCCAACTTGAGGTAGTACTGAGTCACAGCCCATTGCCTAAGGAGAGCCACAGTCACCATCCAGCACACAGCTCTGCACTCCGTACAGGTAGGAGTCTGTACATGCTGGAAGTTGCACTACAAGCGCTTAATTAGAAGAGGTAGGGAGGGTGATCTGAAATGTCACAGCAAGTTCCTTTTGGCCCATTGTCATGTTTCATGCATTCTTTGGCTGAAGCCATTTGGTTTACTAGTGACCCTGTCTAATCAAGCCACTCCTGCTCCTCTTATCACCTGTCACCTATTTGTGTTCTTAACTATCTGCATTGTAGGACTCAGTAAGGTCATTATGTCCTTAGGTGCCCTTTACAGCTATTTTATTATTATTTCTTTGAAGTTCACATTTCTCCCAGTAAAGTGGTAGGAACCACTGTGCAGAGGGAAGGTAAAACACTTTTTAAAGACAGGGCAGGAGATGTATATCACCTGAAGGTTCAGCCTGAGAATGCTCAGAGTAAGCCTGTGAATGAGAGACAATCATTTCTTGTAGGTTTTAGGTAAAGATATCATTTACGTTTATTTGTCGACACACAACTCTAAGAAAACATCACTTACCATCACTGCCTCAGGCTTTAAAAATATTTATGAGTTGGAAGTCATTATCCCGAGGAGGACATTTCATTACAATGGCATAGGTCAGGTGCACTGGCTCACACCCCAGATGATATTGATGTTCCTTCAAGATTTAAAATAATGTTTATACCATTTATTTATTTACTCATATAGAGAGAGCACCCATCCAGAAGAATCAGGAACACTGAACAAGGTTTACATAAATCTGACTCTTTTTTACCCCTGGCCATTTGGCTCAGTCTGCTAGACCATAAATATTCAATAATACTGTACAGTGACAAAGCATCTTTTATGCAAACATCGCTAAGTACATTATTCACCAATATTACAGTCTCCTCTTTAACCTACCGATAAAGTCACAGAAACTAACTGACTTTCTTCAAGGTCCCACCACAAATTGTTTATTTTGTCACTCAAAGCCCAGGTGTCCTGATCCTAGTTATAGCTAAGCAGAGAAACAAACAAGCACACACACATTCTTAGGCACTTAAGCTGATGACCTACACTAAATATTTCTAAATTGAATCTATTAGGCAAAATGTCTTCCTTGAAGATGTTAAATGTTGTGATGCATCCAATTGAATTTTATAACTTTTGCTCCAATTTGCCCAGGGCCAGTTACCATTTTCAGAGCCCCAAGAATGACCTATTTTAATTGAATCCTGTTACAAACAGTTAAACTCTCACACTCTAATAAAATCAGGTTTCTAAATAGAAATTAAAGTTGGAGCAGTGAAATAAAACTTTTCATGGAAAGGTCCACTTGAAGTAATAGAACAACCATGTGAGAACATTCAAGCAAAGCTAAAAGCCACATGAGTATCAGTAAGACTCAGAGAAGTCACAACAGTTCATGTACCCAAGCAGAGGGAAATATTTTCTAGCATTTGTTTATCTCTTCCCAAAATGTTAAGTAATGTTAGGTAAATATAATATATATGTATATGTATATATGTATATATAATGGGAAGATCTTTTGAAGTTCTATAATGCTCTCTGTGATAAGTACACACACACCTAAAAGAACTCTGGGCTCAATATTGTCCAATGCACCAGTCATGAGCCTATGAAAACTCCTTTACATTGAGTCCACATATCTGTGGGATAGTCCTAGCCAATATTGGTTGTAGATTGCCAAGTAAGGCAGAGATATTACTGGAAGATATAATACTCTTCCAACAGGTGACTTTAGATCAACAATGCGCCCCCAGAGACCTTCTCAAATAGTACTGTAGTTTAAATGATTCATTCAACCCTGCATTCTTCCTTCTCTCTCTTCTTCATGTCTAATGCGCGCATGTCAGTTTCTCTTGGCTCCTTTCTTATTTTCTTTCATTGCTCTCTAATAATATTATTGCTCTAAAAATATCACCTTGGTAACCCTTACTCTGAGAACCCAAACTAACATTGCACATGATAATGATGATGCGTTGAAATGGGAATGATGTCAATAGTGATGATAGGAATTATGGTGAGGAGAGAAAAAGAGAAAGAGACAGAGACAGAGAGACAGAAAGAGGGTGGTGATGGCAATGGTGATGATGAGGATGACACTGTGGACTAGTGATTATAATGATAGCAATGTGAACATGGGTCTGGAATGAAGATGATGGTATTCGAGATGGTGATGATGGTGCCAATGACTAAGAGGAGAAAGGCAATGGCGAGATGTAATGATGGTGATAGAGGCAATGATGGCAGTAGCCATAGCGATGACAATGGTAATAATGGTTATTGTGATTTTGATGATGGAGATGGGCATGATAGTGATAAAGATGGAGATGATAATTACAATAGTGATGATATGGTGATGCTGGCTATCATAAAATTTAAAGAATTAATAGAAATTGGGGCCATTTTTATTCTAATCCGTATACTAAAAATTTGCCTGAACTGTTTCATTACCTTATAATGAAACCTAAATAATAAACACCTAAAGATTTCTGTAACTCAACTGAGGGCCACATTAAAAAAAATAAGACTACATTTCTCATGAGTGTGAAAAAGCAATTTTGGCTTTTGGCTTTCTTATGCCTGTAGAAATACAAGCAGTGGTGCCAGTAATCGTTACTTTGCCTCATTTTTCAAACTGTATGCATATTGAATTTCTCTCTTCCGCCTCTCTCTCTCTCTCTCTCTCTCTCTCTCTCTCTCTCTCTCTATCTGTGTGTGTGTGTGTGTGGTGTGATATGCATACATTTGCATGTATGCATTTGTATGCTCACCCATGAGGATGCCAACGTCAAGTGTCTTCCTGACTGCTTATTCACATGATTTTGTAATATAAGATTTCTCATTGAGTCTGGAACTCAGCACTTCAACTGTACTGGCTGGCCAGTGAGCCCCCAGGGTGAGTACTAAGGATGTGCTCTCATAGACCCATGGCAGGTATGCTACCCACTGAGCTATCTCCTCAGGCTCCACTCCATCTGTTTATATTAAGAGTTTGCAGTATGGTCATCCTATCCTCTTTCTAGAGACTTATTATATAGTTATGGTTAACTTGAAGTCATAAGTGTATGATGTTAAACTTTTTGTAAGAGATTAAATTTAGCCTAGCATGATGGTACGCGCCTTTAATCCAAGCATTTGAGCTGCAAAAATAGGCAAAGCTCTGTGACATTGAGGCAAGCCTGCTCTACACAGTAGCTGGGCCAGCTGAATACAAAAGAAAATGGTTTTTTATTTAAATCACCCCCAAATTTGTAACTGCCAACCTTTTTGTTATGTTGAATAGGACTGATCAATTCATTCAAATATTGTTTGATAAGTTACCGTGCTTTGTGCCACACATGTCACGAGCTAACATATTAATTCTGTGGTTGACTGAAAACTGGTCATTGGCTCTTAAAACAAACAAAGGGCAAGAAAATAAACCAAGATCAAGTATCTGAATAACCTGAACCATTAAAGCATCCAAAATTATAATACCAACCTCCATTTTCAGGGATTTATTGACACTATTAAATAGACCACTTAATAACAAGCCAATGGGAAGTTTTCTAAATGAAGAATTGGTGTGATAAAATGCGCTTTAAAAGGTGTACATCCCATAAGTATCTTTCTCAGAATGATCATTGCAGCATGCTGATCCAAGAACAGGACAGCCTGATGACACAAGTGGTACTTAGAATAATTTGAGATTCCTTTTATTCATAAGCCTGAAGTTCTCCCAGGAATCACTGGGTCAGTCTCCAATCTTTGCAGATTTCTGCCAGTGCCTTCAAATGGCTTCCTGAATCAGAATTTTCTGAGCATTTTTCATGTTGGACACCAGTTGTAGTAGTTAAATATCATTTCTATGATATGGCAATTGGCATTATGAAGGAGTGTTCCATTTGCAACTTTAAAAGTCTCTTTTTAGATAAGTAGGCATGCAAACAAGAAGACCGTGCATGTTTTTGCAGAGATGACCTTATCTTAGCATCATCCCTTAAACAAACTGCTGTGCCAAAGTGCACTGTATCAAAGTGCCATGTTCAGAGAAAGGAAAGCTACTAAGGTTATTTGCACTGACTTTTCAGCAGAGCCTGATCAAATTGCCACCACTATTTGAATTTAGAAGTGTGAGAAGTAATTGTGTTGTAACACATATACCAAGGGCCTTCATTTCAAAGATATTAGAAAGATTCACTTCATGGCTTTCTCCAACCCATACAAACTTTAGCACTGAGTTTTAAGTAGGCAAGAACCTGAGTCCCTAAATTGTCTTAATTTCTCAAAATACACCACCTCTGCAAATACTTTCTTGAATATTACAACTGAGAAAGTTTCTTTGTCCTTGAGTTTTGTGTCTGCACAATTGTCTGTGTTGGAAGACCACATTGACTTCCATTGTCAATTACTTGAGCAACTCATCACATCAGCTCATTCCTCCTGTTGCAATGTGTGATCTTGTGCAACATTGATCCTGTCAAGCCTCCATAAAACATAAGAACTATGTTTGTGGTTTTCAAACCATGCTTTGTAGATACAAAGAATATTACCCAGTGGGGAAGGAGAAGTAAAGAAGAAAACTTAGAGGATGGGTCCAAATACTCCCCAGCTTCCCCTTAAGCCAGAAAAGTATCATCCAGGTCAGTCATCAAGTCTTGAAAACTCTTGCTGCTGCCTTAAAATATATTAGCCACCGAGTTAAAATATTTCTAATACTCTATCTAGCCATTCTAAGATTCTTTTAAAATCCTTCCATGTGACCTTTCCAAGTTATTCTAACTCTTCTACATCACTTAGCAGACATCCCTGCCTTTCTCCTCTTGTTTAGCTATAAAACATCATTACAAGCATTACATGAATTACGACTTCAATCATCTGCTTCACACAATGACTAGGTGTAACTCTAACCTGAGATATGAATCCTCAGCTCCCTCCCAGACACTTCCTGAGAACCCCAAGTGTAGTAGTTTAAATGTAATTGCCCCATAAGTTCATAGAGAGTGACACTATTAGGGAGTGTGGCTTTGTTGCAGTAGGTGTGTCGCTGTGGAGGCAGGCTTTGAGGTGTCATATAAGCTTAAGTCACACCTACTTTGCCTTCAGATCAAGATGTAGAATTCTCAGCTCCTTCTCCAGCACCAGGTCTGCCTGTGTGCCGCCATGTGCCACCATGATGATAATGGACTAAACCCCAATCAAACATTTCCTTTATTGAATTTCCATGGTCATGGTGTCTCTTCATAGCAATAGAAATCCTAACTAAGACACCGAGGGAATGTCAACGCTAAGTTGAACTTGTAGCATATTTATCATCCATCCAAATCTGCTTCTTTAGTACATTTTCTCCTAGTTAACCTATCAACCAAATGGGTTATCATAAAAATCATCACATGACACATATTATTCTTTCCCTATATCCTCATGCCCCACAGTGTATCATGAACATGTCTTTTTGGTTCTCTATCAATGGTGTCTCTTTATCTTTTGTTGTGTCCCTTTTGTCCCATCCATTCAACTCCAAGTGTTCACCATTATCATCTATCTCATCTACTGGAATATCCTGACATCTGTTCCCAGTCCTCCCTATTTCCAATATATAGAACTGGTCCTATTATTTCATATGTTTAGGAGGACTTTACTGCTACCAAATACCTACTGCAACACGGCCTTCACACTAACTCATTAGCCAGGAATGATGAGTATCGATGCATGCATTCCACCCATTTAGCTTCGGATCCTGATGTTCACTCAGTCATCAAAGCTTGAGTCAAGGGCGAAACGTCACCTAGGATACTTCTCAAAGCATGTACATTCCCAGATGTTCTTTGCCAATACTGTCCTTATATAGTCTTATATGGGGCTCCAAACGATTAGAACTCCAAGTGATTTTCATATGTTCTAAAGTACTTAAATTCAAAACCATTGGCCTACTTCTAGGGGTATGACTGAATCTTTCCCCAAATGAAATCCAAGAATTCATACTTCTGTCCCTTGCCTCAAAAGTGTTTCATTTGCTGATACTCCCCTCTTGTCTAATTCCCTGAAAGCTAAACTAAGAGCCTTTCTCACCAGGCAATGGTGGTTTATGCCTTTAATCCCAGCACTGGGGAGGAAGAGGCAGATTTCTGTGAGTTTGAGGTCAGCCTGGTCTACAAAGCAAGTTCCAGGATAGGCTCCAAAGCTACACAGAGAAACCCTGTCTGGGCAGGAAAAACGACCTTTCTCCTTTAAATGCAATTTAGACACCACAAGCAATCTCTCACATAGTTTACTCTTGTATTGGAACTCCTCCAATCTTTGCCACAACAATATTTTTATTAGTAAACATTGTCATTTCATATCATATTTGTGTGCCTGCCTCCTCCTCTCAGATTTTATTCAAGCGATCTTTTTATTCACCTGTCTATAACCAAGCTATAACCTCTATAGAATATGCTTAATTGGCATAAACTAATAGCTATACATCAGCAATTTGAAAAAGTATTCATAATGTAATTTAATTACTTATCTCTTACTAAGGAAACCGAGTCTCTTATTCAACATGAAGACAAACATCTTCTGTGTCCTTTTGTATCTTTTGTCTCCAAAGAAGAGAAAAGTCATTATTCAACAAGCCAAAACCATATGGTGGCTTTAGTGTGACTGAACCTGGCCTTTATTTGAGACATAGAAAGAATTCTGGGAGTATCCTACAAAGATATTTAGACTCTGATATGTAAGTTCTGTGTTAAGGACTTCTTGGTTCTCTCTTCAACAAGCCAACTGGGTAAAAGGAATTTCTGTAGGCCAACATTTGTCAAGTCCTAAGCAGGAATACAACTAAATACTATAGTATATTACTCATCAGTTTCTTCTTCCACACCCTCTGACCACTACACCAGAGGCAAAAAGCAAAGCCCCCTCCTTCTGCATAATTTCACCCTGTGAAAGATCAGTAGTGCCCTCCACTCTGTTCCATCATCACTAGTATATGCCCCTAACCTGCAACTACTCCCTAGCCCTGGATAATAATTTATGAGATGTATAAAGTAATGGGCTATCAAGAGAAAATGTTACATTTTCTAAGTTCCCCAGTTATGTGTCTGCATGACGGACTGCAATAACTCCAAGAAAGATTTTTGTCTTTAGAGTAAATAATGTACTTTTTTCCCCAAGTCTCAAAGCCTATATTTAAATGATTATTCATAGGTGCTATGGGAAACTTTAAGCTTTAGCTTGGCAAATCACAATGTAAAACGGGTAATGTTTCATAAGCCTTGTTTATGTGTCACCTGCCCAGGAACTCATCATTGCTTCTTACATTATGCTCCTAATTCCCAAGCCAACCTCTGAAATCTATTTATCTCATTATGCACCTGAAGGGTATTTTTGTGACACTGACTCCCATTTACAACATTGTTCCTTTGAGGAATTGTCCCTTAAATTCCCAGTCTAGTGGCATGTAGATACATTTCTACTTGCATTCATTGGTGCATGGGGAAAATATGAAGATGAGCACAAGAAGTAATCTATTTATTCTTAAATATACATTCCAAAAATGACCTTCTCTAAATGACCATTGCTCATTAGGGGCAAACAATTGTAGCCTGTACTATGAAGAGAGATTTTCTGAATTTGAAGTGTCTCGTATGCTGGCTGTTACTAAGATGAAACATAGGCTTGGTTATAAGATGTGACATTGAATCTGAAGCTGCCTGACCTCTTGTCTTTATTTTCAATTCTTCTCATAACTCCTTTAAATGTATATCATAATTAGTATTCTGTAAATGCCTGCATCAGAGAAAATGTTTTTCTGTCTTGAAGGAATTTAAAAGCAAATATATTTACAGTTTTGAAATATAAAGAAGTTATTTAAATTAAAAGAAATACCTTTTTAATAGTTAATGTAAAGGATTTTTAAATCTCACTTATTTTGTCAATCAGTTCTGCTTAAAATTCTTCAGCCCTGTCCACTCTCAATTATCCATGCTAAAGAAGGGGGATCAGTGGCCTGGATAATCTAAAACAGCAGACAATTTTAAAAGCCCTTGTATTTGGCCCAGGCATACTTTACAATCAAACTCTGATTATCTGCATTAATGAAAGGAAGAGCAGACACCTTGAGAAAGATGCAACACCGAGACAGATGTGCTGAGCCGGCTTTAGGCACCCCAAAGAAGAGGACCACAAGGTGTAATGAAAGAAAACAACAGGGTCCCAGCTGCCACCTATAGAGACAACCTATCCAATATACAAGCACACAGTGAAAATATCCATATGACCACCCAGAATGATAGTAGTTATTGTTAGAGCATGGAGTTATGCTCAAATACTTCCAGATTAAAAGGCATGGTACCCTAAATAGTATAAGAATAGATTATTAGGGAATGGCAAGAGGACATAGTTAATAATGGCACCTGCCACCAAGTCTGATGACTCAAGTTCTATATCTAGGACTTAAATGGTAGAAAGAGAGAACTAACTCTCACAAGTTGTCCTCATACACGTGCACAGTCAGACAGGCAGACAAACAAATAGGCAGGCAAGCAGGCAAACAGACACACTCATGCACACAAGCATACCATATAAATAAAGCCTAACATTTTTAAAAGGTATCTGATATCAATTGACGGCATGTAGTTTAAAATGCTACTTTTGAGAGTTTGCTTAGAACAGAAACCAAGCTGCCCACTATCACTACTAAGTTCCCAGGGACAGTCTTGGAATAGTGACACAGAGGGCAAGCCAGAAAACTGCTGTGTGACAGAGCAGAAAATCCAAAGCATAAAAATGAGAACACTTGGACCTTTGTCCCCTGCATCTCTTTATTCACACCAAAGTGAGATGTGCATTCAAGCAAAGAGAGGGGCATGTGCAAAGGTACAGAGGCATTAAGGTCATGACATTTTAAAAAAATACACGTGCTTCACTTTGGTTATTCTCAAAAGAGAATAAACAGACAGAAAACCATGGTCACCTGAAAAAAGACTGTAATTTTTTTCTGCAAAGTACATTCAGTTCCTGTAGAAATAAAAACACATCAAGTTCTTTTAATGTTTATTAAAAAATAGAACACAGTTTGCCTACCACCATCCTAAATATCTGATACTACTGAACATGTTTAATATTTACATTAACCGAGATAGGCATTCTTCCTGTGCCCATTTTACAAACAAGGAAATGGGGTGTTTACAAGGTTTAGCTATTACCCAAGATTCCACAACTGATAAGTGGCTGAGGTCGGGTACAAATGTAATATGTAGCCCATATTCAGAGTTGTGATCTCTTTAAGAATAAGAAATTGTGGAATTATAAGAGAGAATGATGGAACCAACGTGTGTAAGAGATCTGAGGGGTATGGAAAGGAAGGAAGGAGACTAAGAGACTATATATTCTAGAACTAATGGGAAAATAGAAACAATGAAGAAAGGGGGCATAATAAAGACGTTTACACAAGCCAGAAACAAAGGATGACTAAATTACTGTGGGCATAAGAGAAAAGATTTTGCATGAACTCCATGCTGCTGACTCTGGGATCTATTGATGCTCTGGTAAATTTTGGAGAGTCACTTTATCTTGTGCATCTGTGAACTTTAGCTGGACAGCAGTCTTGTGAGAAGGGGAAGCCCAGGAAGGGAAAACACAACTGATACCTTCTTTCTCCAGCTCAGTGCTGGCATGCATCCATTCAAATGAGCAAATACTCAGTCCTAACTGAAGGATTTACTGCTGACAAAAGAATTCGTGAACAAATGTGGGCCAATAGGTAGAACCCATACTTCAAATAAATTACTGTGATACCATGATTTGTTTGTTTCTCAAGGTTAAATACATTGACTCTCATTTAGCTTTCTGTGTAACATCCTCGTCACAACTACAAAAGATAAACAAGGAAGCAAGGACATGGGAAGAGTAAAACTGCAAAAAAAATGCAAAAAGTGCTATATCTTATTTAGAAAAAAAATGTTTTGTGTTGTGAAGATATTTGTAAATATCTTAATAAAGGTAAACCCTTTTTCAGATCATTGCTATCCTGGTATAAAAACAAAACTATGTGTGCCTAATGTTTCTGTAACTGGGTAGGGAGAGACTGAAAATATTTATGCCAAATTTTAAGATTCTTGCCTAACCAGTATTCACCTGAGTTTTTGCTGTATGTTTTATATGCTCTACAGTTATATTATTCTTAGAATAAATTTTTTCCAGAGACATATATGATAAACAAGCATTCAATTCAGATCCCCATTAGTGCAAAAGGATGTACAAGAAGAAAAATGAAACCTTATCAATAAATACCGCATAGCCAGTAGTGATGGCAAAAGTTACTTTTCGGGACTACCTAGGAAACCAACAAGGAACAGGAAGGCTTTTTCTTCTTTCTTTCTTTCTTTCTTTCTTTCTTTCTTTCTTTCTTTCTTCCTTCCTTCCTTCCTTCCTTCCTTTTTCTCTTTTCTTTTTCTCTTATTTGAGGGAGGCCACAAGGATGGAGGAGTGGACCTGGGAAAACTGGGAAGTGAATAAGCTCAGGGTGTATTATATGAAACTCCCAAATAATCACAAAAAATATTATGTTAGGGAAAAAAAGAAAATTCTGTGATTTCAGAAGTAGCTGTAAGAGATTATGACAAATGTAATGACTGAGTAGCTGATCCTGGAAGCAAATGCACAGACCTATAGTCTCTCTCAATATGATAACTAACTACCATCCCAAATAGGTTTCCCACATTATTTGAGTTTTTTTTACTTCCTACTGTTAGAAGGTCTGACATTCCATTGATTCTGTATTTTCTGATTTTCTTAGTTTGCTCAGGCATCTATAATAGGACACCAGAATCTAAGTGGCTTGTAAGTCTGAGGCCTGGGTACCAGCTCAGTCAGATTGAAGGGACTTCCTTCTAGATCAAGGGTAGTATCCAAGGTTGTGCTCTCACAGGATGGAAGAAAGGAGCCAGGCCTCTTAATTTCTCTTATAAGTCAGGGAACCCATCGATGAAAGTCTCACACTGAGGATTAGAGTATCTCCCTACAACTTTAGCAGACAGGCTAGGGCGACACTTGTTCTGCAGCACTCATCTTTACCCCCTAGGAAACTTCCAGAATTATTTGGGTGCCTTAGTACTGAGAGGAGACTGATAATGGCCAAAAGAAGAGGGAACTCATTCGGTTCATTAATTTTAAATAATACCTCATTGCTTAAGAAGTGCTCCCATATGTTAATTCATGTTAATAAAGATTTACACATAAATGAATATTATATTAATGCCTTTATTTATGTTAATAAAGATTTCAAGTTCAAAACAGAAAAGAACATACATATTTAATTCTTTTCCCTCTCACACTCCATTGAAATGACAGTAAATAAGATCCACAACTGAGATTACATTAAAAAGGTCCCAATAGACCATCACATTTACTCAAGTACTTCTGGAAAATGGAAATAAAATAGGACCAATTCATCAGAGAAACTAAGACAAAGGACTCATGGGCTCTGGAGAAAGCTGCAAAAGATGGGAAAGTTTCTGCTTGACAACCTCTGAGGCAGTCATCACAGAGGACAGCACATGGGGGCCTCCCATGCTGTAATTAATCCAGGAATCATCTGTGCCAGTGATGGCCTGCTGGGTTCACCTCCTCCATCAACAAGACAATGCTACATCTACCTCATGTTCATGTCTTAAGAAATGCTTCATGAGAGTGACAGATGTTATCAGGAAGAATTCTACCTTGCATAATGGGGCAGTAGAGAAAGAACAGAGAGAATGAGAGACAGACAGACAGGCAGGCAGGCAGATGAGAGAGAGAGAGAGAGAGAGAGAGAGAGAGAGAGAGAGAGAGAGAGAGAGAGCAGCTGCAGCAGCAACACAAAAGTAAACAGACTTTTTAAAGCTTTCACATCTGGAGATTTCTAGGGTCTAAATGTTGACTAGCTCCCCCACATACATCATCCCATCTGTGAGGATTGACTGTCAACCCCCTCAACTAACAAACAGAACTCTGTTCCTTTGCAGGCATCCCTGTTATAGATGATGGTACCAGTCCAGTTTAAAGGAAGTCTAAATATGCTGGTGCAATTAATCAGCATATTAGTTCATTAATAAATACCTTAGGATCTTCCAGCATTGGATGAAAACAACCAGCATGAAAAACCAAAGCAAATAAAAATAGGAAGGCTGTATACCATGGTCCACATCTACACTCTCAACATTTGGGTGGCTGAGTCAGAAAGACCATGAGTTCAAAGAACCAAATTTCAAGCTAGCCTACACTACACAGCAAAACTCCATCTCAAAAAAAGTCCTCAGAAATGATAAAAACAATTTTTTAAGAAAAGATGTTTTCCCTTTGCTGTTTTTTAGTGTTTTTTTTCTTTTTAGATATTCTCTCTTCCCTTTTTATCTTCTTTTTCCTTTTCTAATCTTTTTCTGTTTCATCTTTTGCAAATTGATGCTATGATCAGTGCTTATTTCATGGGTGAATCAGCTAGGTATTCCCTCAAACACTTAATTTTTTTTCTTTGGAATGTACATTCTTGGCAATTTTGAAATGTACAACACTCAGTTTTCAACTATATTTGCCAAGCTTTACATAAACCCGTGTTGTTGCTACCTAAGGCTTTGTGTCTTTAGCCACCATCGCCCCATTCCCCTCTCTCCTGGACTCTACAAGCCACTACTCTGCTTTCCTAATAGTTCAGTTATTTTAGCTCCCACTGCATGTGAGAGCTTACTGCAGTATTCTCTTTCTTTACCTGGCCTTTTAAACTGAGTATATTTCTGTCCGTTTCTACCCATGCTGACAGAAGTGGATTTTGTTTTGTTTTTCTTTTTAAGGCTGCATGGTGTTTTATTTTGTGGGGACACCATATTTTCCTGCTATTCTTCCCTTGGTGAGTACAGGTTGATGCCACACTTGGCTTATGGAAAACATTGCAATGATCAAGAGATGCACTCACTCCCCAACAAGCTTATTTCTAATTTTGGGATAAATACCCAAAAGTGTGGCTGCTAGACTGACAACTTAATTTTTGCTAGCAATGTTAAAGAGTTATAAGGATAACAGTATTCAGGAAACAAAGCATGACTTTGTAAAATAAATTTTGAAAGGTAGCTAAATAATCTGTTCCTAAAAGATATAAAACTGATTATTATAACTAAATATTTAATAGAGGGGCTGAAAAATAGAATGAATGCCGTTAAATCACTCATACAGCTGAAGGATATTCATTTGGAAGAAAAGGTTAAGGAAAGTAAGCCAGAGAAGAATCATCAAATGTTAAGTGTCTCCAATATTCCTTCAATGAAGTAAGCAAGGGGTAGGGAGAAGGGTGGATCATATTACACCAGATGAACAAGGCTGCAGGTAAGACATCTGAGGCTCAAGAAGCTAGAATTCAATTCTGTGTAGTCTGTAAGTAAAACCTGATATGTGCCTGAGGTGTCTCATTCCCCTGAGCCCAAAGCTGAAATTCAACCAACATCATAAGGGCAGACCCAGTAGCTGTTTTGGTTTTTGTTTGTTTGTTTGTTTGTTTTGTCCCCTGGTTTATATCTCCTGGTCTACACCTACTGCTTGTATCTAACACGTGGTTGGTGAGCAGATGTCAACTGATGCATATTTGAAAGTAGTTTGAGATTTTTGTGGATCTCAAACTTAAGAAATAAAGATTACATCACAGTGTGAATCTGAAACATACCCTACAGGCTCATGTTTTGATCTCTCGGTATACTGGTATTTTGTTCTTTTTTTTTTTAAGACTGTGGACTATTTAGGAAGTGGACCTTGGCAGGTAGATGCACATCACGAAGTATATGGACCTTGCTTCCCATCTAGCAATCTCTCCCTCTCTCTCCCTCTCCCTTTCTCCCTCGCCCCCTCTCCCTCTTCCCTTCCCCCTTTCTCCCTCTCCTCCTCCCACTCCCCCACACACACTCTCCTTCTGCCAACTGCCATGTGAGCATGCCTCCTCCTTAACTGCCACTACTATGCTCTCTGCACCATGGTGGACCGAAGTCTCCAAAACCATGATCCAAAATAAACCTTTGACAATTTAAATTACTCCTATCAGGTATTTTGTTACAGCAATGAGAAACGTTTAAAAGTCAGTCTGATGGAAACAACCTCTACTAGCTAAACCGTGGTAGATTTCATGTGCAAATTCATTTCTTCTTCCTTTTTCTGATGCAACAAAAGGCAAGCACTTGAAATGTGTTTCCCTTTTTTCTTTCTTAGGTGACCTGAACAAAGAACAGATCTATCTAGCCAGGATTATTCCAGGAGAAAATACAATGGTGGCCACTCACCTAATCCCAAATAGGATGTTTAACCCAAATTATTAGAAAATGGGGAAGATGACAAGTAGCTGGATTTGGATGAACGGAAAAAGCAAACAGGAAGCAGAGTGTGTGCTGGCATTTACAGCAGGCAAATGAAATGTGCCTCTTGTGTGGACTCACTGAATTTTTAAAAGGAGGGGAAGAGGAACAATTAATATAGAACGGTCATAAACTTGACCTAAATTCTACTCATACAACTACCCTGTTGGTTCTCCTGCTTTTTAAATGTAAACACAACTTCAAATCCCTTGGCTATAGAATTCAATTTTTGACAAACCAGAGCAAGAAACAGTCAAAGACAAACCCCAGTTTCTCCAACCATGGAGCCAAAGTCACAGTTAAATCAAAAGGCAACACAACACGGGCTACCAGTACAGCATGGAAGGCTCGTAATGACCCCATAAAGCAGAGTACTTTGCTTCCTTTAGAACCACAAGCCCCAGTCCCATTAGGAAGCCTTACTGGTGTAGTTTGGACTCTGCTGAGGACAGTCACCCTTTAAGAGACTTCTCCAGAATCACCCAGAGTTACAAGTTTCTAAGAGCCATAGGATCAGTTTTAAATGTCATTTTCATAGCTCCTTTGTGGCATACAGAGGAAATGAACACATCACTGAGCTGCCCCCTAACTTTGGTCCTTACCTGCTATCTAACCCACAAGAGTACGGAGTCAGCCTCATTAGGGGTTAAAAATCTTGGCGAGTTTTCTAAGCTTAAAATGATGGTAAGCCTCACTTCTAAATGTAAAATGATTGTCGGCATTTTCTTCCCTGCCTCTTTACTCCAACAAATACATTTTATAGGTCGTGCAATGTTCTTTACAACTCACCTAAAACACATAATTTTCCTCCTGCTTATACCTCTTATTTATTATTTATTTATGAGATTTATATTGTGCCTTCCTCCAAAAGGCCCAAGGCACTGCACAGTAAACCATTATATAATAAACATTAAACTCTTCTTCAGAACCATAAACAGTGAAGTGGCCGGAAGAGAGACAGAAGGAATAAGAGGCACAGGAGGAAGGCCGCGGTTCTGGTGAACTACACAAGCAAGTCGTGGATATACAGAGAAAGGTGATGACACAGCCAGGCCCTGCACTACTCAGTTGGCCCCACTTGTAAATAATCTGATGCTGCCCTCTATTCCAAACCAAAGATCCACAATAGCTCAATTTTGAGTGCAAGAATCCCTCAGAGCACCCAAGAGAGTGAAAACAAATACACCTACTCAGACAATCATGTTTTAAAATATTGGTAAAAAATGGACAGGTGGTGATGTTTCAGAACCAAACCATTGAATTGCTAAATTGTACTTACAAACACCATTCTCATTCTGTCTTCCCTTTTGCTCAATGGCTATGACTTTCAAAGGTCCATAAACTGAAGTATAACAAAAATTCAAAGATTTTCTGGGATGTGTACTTCCTGCATCTGTAACTGAAACAATGGTAGAAGGCTAAGCTCTCTCTCTCTCTCTCTCTCTCTCTCTCTCTCTCTCTGTCTGTCTTGCTCTCGCTCTCGCTCTCTCTCTCTCTCTTTCTCAGCAGCTGCTCAAAGAAACAGTGATAACATGAAAGTAATGGGTAGTGTGTAACTTGTAGTCAAAGCAAGAAATGAGCATTCCCACTAAATGAAGCAGACGACGATGCCCTGCCCACCAGTACAGTCTGGAGTGTGCATAGCAGAAAGACAAAGATAAATGATATTGGTGTTAGTGTGAGCATTTGTGTTAGTGTTAATGAGCACTCTTGTGCTCCAATTACATATGCTCACCCAGAAAACATCTATAGAGTGAACCTGGCTAGTTTCATGCTCTACAATTAAGGAAACTGAGGAACGAGTATTTCGTCTGCCCTTGTTATGCTAAGAAGTGCTTAAAGTAAAATTCAAACCCAGCACTTCTAAAGTAGAAACAAGGAAGCACAGAAAAGTCATTCAGTGACTGGATAAAGGTAGCAGGCTGAGGACTGGACAGAGCTCATTGGTCAAGTTCCCCAGCCTAGAAGCTGTTGATGGAGTGTTACCTCACAACAGCCAGTTAGTGGCTTCAAACAAAGACCTTAACACAAGGCAGAAGCAAGCCAGTGCAGAAGAGCATGGGAAAGACTGCCTCCAGACAAACAGAAGGTAAGACAGACTGGCTAAGGTAGCCCCAGGTTCACAATGGAACTGGATGTCGGTGACTGAAATCCACTGTACACTTACAGAACTAATTGTGTGTTTATGCCAAGTTATCTATAGAGTTCTATAGTGGGCCATCAGCAGCAATCCTCTGTGGTGCCCTAAATATGAATAGTATACCTAGAAGTTGTATTAACTTATTATACAAGATGTATTAACACAGAGCACTTAATACATGTCTGTTCTGTAGTAGACACTATAATTACCCCATTTTATAAGCTGAAGAATGTTAATTTTGTATAAAACAGTCCCTATACATAATGAATTGTAACCTTACTTAATATATAAATAAAATAAATGCAAGCTAACTAAAGAGTGTGTACTTATGACGAGTATCTGAGTCTTGGACAAATCATAGTAGCCAAGAACTCAGCCAGTCACAAGCTGCTAACTATTCAAACATGTTCAGATTAGGCAAATGATGAGCTGTCACTGGAATATTTCTGCATATGGCTTCCCCTTTCTGTCTTTAATTACTGACTACTCACATCAGTGACTGGATAAAGGTAACAGGGTGACAACTCAACAGAGCATATGCTCACCCAGATAACATCTATAGGGTGAACCTGGCTAGTTTCATATTCTACAATTAAGGAAACTGAGAAATTAATATTTTGTCTGCCGTGGTGATGCTAAGAATTTTTGAATCTTGACTGGTTCAGGGAACAAGCCAATCTGTAAGTCATTTCCTTGCTCAAATAAACTCTGCTAAAATCAATTTGTCTAAAGTTTCCCTTTTAACAGAATGTCATCTGAACTACACATGCAGGAAGCCCAAGAGCACCAAACACAGTTTGAAGGACCCATCCAATTCATTGATATTTAGCTGTATGTAGGGTCATGGGTGAGTTCTCTATCAAACTTAAGCTTCATAGACTTGTGTTTAGGGAAATCTTAACCTTATTTGACAACTTTTACTAGACAGAATCTAGGGAACAATAAAATAAAATAACTTGGTTAAATCCAACTTGACTCCTCAAGGCATCTCTTTTAGGGACTAGAGAAATGGCTTAGTGGTTAAAAGCACTGGCTTCTCTACCCAAGGACCAGAGTTCAATTCCTACCACCTACATGGCTTACACCTGTAACTCCAGTCCGGGGAATCTGATGCCCTCTTTTAGCCTCCATGAACACCAAGCACACATTCAGTATACTGACCTGTATGCAGGAAAAGCATCCAAGCACATAAAATAACAACTACTTTTAAAGGAAAGTATCTTCGGAAAAACAAGGCTGGGACTGTATTTTTACGAGTTCACTAGGTGGAATACAGCTGTATTTTCAGAGTAACTACAAAAATAATGTTTATTAAAAGGTCATTTTTATTTTAGCCATTCTGACAGGAATGAAATGGTATCTCAGAGTTGTTTTGCTTTGGATTTCCCGGGTGGCTAGGGATGTTGAGCACTTTCTCAAGTGTCTCCCAGCCATTTTAGTCTCCTCTACTGAGAATTCTCTATTTAGTTCTGTACCCCACTTTTGATTGGATCCTTTGGTGTTTTGGAGACTTGCTTCTTGAGTTCTTTGTAAATTTTGGAGATCAGCCCTCTGTCAGATGTGGGGTTAGTGAATATCTTTCCCCAATCTGTGGGTTGCCTTTTTGTCTTGCTCACTGTGTCCTTTGCCATACAGAAAACTCCAACGACAGTTTATGCTGGAGAGGATGTGGAGAAAGTGGAACACTGCTACACTGCTGGTGGGAGTGCCGACTTGTACAGCCACTTTGGAAATCAGTATGGAGATGCCTCAGGAAAATGAGAATCAGTCTAACACAAGATCCAGCAATTCCACTCTTAGGCATATACCCAAAAGATGCACATTCATACAAGGATGTCTGTTCCACTATGTTTATAGCAGCATTATTTGTAATAGCCAGAACGTGGAAGCAACCTAGATGCCCCTCAGTTGAAGAGTAGATAGAGAAAATGTGGTACATTTATACAATAGAGTACTATTCCATGGAAAAAAACAATGGAATCATGAAATTTGCAGGCAAATGGAAGGCACTAGAAGAGACCATGCTGAGTGAGGTAACCCAGTCACAAAAAGAGAAACATGGTATGTACTCACTCATATATGGATTTTAGACATGAATCAGGGGAGTGCCAGCATACAATCCCACTGCCAGAGAGTCTAGGAAACAGAATCTTCATCCAGAAAATGATGAAAACAGAGGCAGATACCCACAGACAAACACTGAACTGAACTCCTGGAATCCAGTGTCAGAAAGAGAGAACTTATGGGCAAAGGAGTTAAGAGTGGGCTGGTTTAACCCACAGAAACAGCTGACCTGAACAAGGGGGAGCTCTTGGACTCCAGATTGATGGCTGTGTGGAAAGCATGGGACTGACCCAGACCCCCTAAATGTGGGTATCAATGAAGAGGCCTAGGTAATCTGTAGGACCTTGAGTAGTGTTTATCCCTGGCGTACAAATAGACTTTGAGTGCCCATGCCACAATATGGGAGGCTCTCTCAGCTTGGACTCTTGGGGGAGGGCCTAGGCCCTGCCCTGGATGAAATGACAGTCATTGAAGATCCACCATGGAGTGCCTCACCCTCCTTGGGGATCAGACTGGAGATTGGGTGGGGGACTGGGGAACCTGGTGGGGAAGGAGGGGGAGGAGGGGGAGAGGGAGCTGGGATTGACATGTGAGACAAGATTGTTTCTAACCTAAATTTTAAAAATCTCCACTAAAAAGAAAAGATCATTTTTGTAGTGACTACAAGTCTTAATTACCATCATGCCCCCAAATGCCAGGACCAGATGGACTTGAATACTGATAAACTATATGGCCTAAACTTTTAGTTGTTTGGTTTGATAAGTTTTTGTTATAGACAATCCCGATAAAACAGTAATTTCTTATCACATTTTCCTAATGTCTACCACAATAGTCTCCCCAACGGGTTACATCTACTGAAGAATGTCAAGCAGTATTCTTGGTGCATCAAATGGCCTCACTGCGGCTAAAATAGCAAAAATATGGGAGGAGAGCATAGAGGAGCTTGAGAGATGAATCATTGATGAGCAGCGCTTGCTATTATTGTACAAGATGGAGTTTCAGCTGCCAGCACCCACATGGTGGCTCAACCATCCATATCTCTAGTTCTGGGAAATCCAAATATCCTCTTCTTACTTCCTTGGGCACCAAGCATGAGTGGTTGGTGCATATAAACTCATGTAGGCAAAAACACTTATACACATAAAATCAATAAATCAAAAATTAAGACATAAAGAATCATTTGATTAATTTGACACCAGGAATTCTGAAGTCAAAACTGAGACTAAACAAGCTCATTACAATTGTGACCATGGTGACAGTGCCAAGGTTTAAGTTAGCTTTAAAGCTAAGAGGACTGGGTGGTGGTGGCGCACACCTTTAATCCCAGCACTTGGGAGGCAGGGGCAGGAGGATCGCTGTGAGTTCGAGGCTTGGCTGGATGGACAGCCTCCAAAACAATACAGAGAAACCCTGTCTCGCAAAACCAAAAAAAAAAAAAAAAAAAAAAAAAAAGCTAAGAGGCTAACAAGGAAGACTTAAAATCAGCAAAATTTCACCCAAAGCCCTTTATATACAACGAGAATAGAAATCTAGCCTAAATGTAAATGAACTACAATCTAAGACTATTTAAAAAAATACGGATTTTTTTCATTTCAAACAAATCATAGTACAATACAATTTTGCTCATATCCATTTTGCCTTTCTTCTTGTCCCTACATTGTCCTTAAATTCATGTCCTTTTCTAATGTGTATGTATAATATATATGTGTGTATATATATTACATATATAGTATATATGTACTATATTCACAGCTCCTACTGAGTTCAGTCAATGTCAGTCATATGTGCATGGATGTAGAAATGGCTACTGGGTCATGGGCAACCCATCAGGTGGCTTATCTGTGAAGAAAACAGAGTCTCCCTCCCTCAGCAGCTTCTGATTCCATGTAGTACCTCAGCTAGGGGTGGGCCTTGTGAGCCATTACCCATCCCTGCTGGGATACTGACCCACAGTGCGGCCTTGTACAGGTTATGTGAAGCAATCAGAGATATTGAGAGCTCTGTAGGTACAACATCCCTGTCAGAAGGCACCAAAATCACAAAGCTTGGGGCATTCTTAGAAACCAAGCTGTCAGTTGCTCAGAGGCTCCAAACTGCATGACATGGGTAAGGCAACTGATGAGCTATGCCTGTCCAGTGACTGTTCCATTACTTCTTTTTTCTACCCACAATCACTGCCTGCTTACATTGCTGGGTGGAGCTCTCTGAATATGTACAGCCCTGGGAGCTGCCCGATTCATGAATCCTTTCTTTACTCAGATAAACTCCGCTAAATTTCATTTGCCCAAATTCTGCTTCTTTCCTCTTTTTTTTTAAGTTCTTTTACATGCATTGGTGTTGGGGAAGACCTGTTATTTGCCTGTTATTTGTCAATAAAGTACTGTTGAGCCTGTAGGAATCTAGATGGGTGGGGCTAGGAGTCCAGGAGGATTCTGGGAAGGAGAAACACAGAGAGTCAACATGTAACGCCATGGGGGTAGGAAGCCTGGAACTATTCTCCGGTAAGAGACATACTTAGATTAACAATTATGGGGTAATTACTTAAGTCAGAGCTAGCCAGTAAGAAACAAGCAAGGCCAACAGCTTCATAATTAATATAGCCTCCTGTGTGTTTATTTGGGACTGATGCCGATCTGGAACCAGGCGGGCGGGAAGGCTCCTCTCAAGGAAAAAGCTTCTCTTTACACATTGGTGATTGACCTGCAAGTCTCTGTGAGAGAACCGGATCCTCTGGAACTTGTGTTACATACGGTTGTGAGCTGCCATGTGGGTGCTGGGAATTGAACCAGGTCCTCTGGAAGAGTAGCCAGTACCCTCAACCACTGAGCTATCTCTCAGCCTTCTCTTTTTTGAAATTTTTTAACAGAGAGGCTGAACAAATGGATCAGTGGTTAAAGTAATTGCCACTCTTATGGAAGACCCAGATTTAGTTTCCAGCATCCACATAATGGCCTACAGCTGTCTGTAGCTCCTGTCCCAGGAGATGCACAGGTAAGGCAAGCATGGTGCCTCAACATGCATTAGGTAAAACACCCATATACATAATAAAAAAGAAAGTTAAAAAAGGAAGACAGAAGTAAAGCATTTGTCAAAACCACAGAGCTAGGAAGAAGTAGAGGTGGATCCTGCATATACAAAGTCTTGCTCTGGAGCCCATCTTCATAATCACAATGTTCTGTTCTCTGGAGCCTAGTCCTACTCACTGTATTCTAAGGAAATGGCACCTCCCCTAACCTGTTGGGTTTCCCTCCCAAAAAGAAAAGGAACAAAGATCATCTCTTTTACTGGGAGAGAGGTACACCCTTTCTGTAATCCACCTGACACGGTGAAAATTATCTAGAAATGAAGAGACCATTCGGGGAAGAAGTGGCATGGAATTTCTGCTGACCAGTGCATTCTCAGATATCCTTTCAAAGGTCATTTAAGTCATAGCTCTCATCCTCCCATGAAGATGCCTTGTATACGGCAGTCACAGCAAGAGTTCTCCTTTATAGCTCTGGAAGGTAACAGCAAAATCTGGGGGCCAAAAACAGCCTTGCTTATGCAGAGATGAGCCTGTCCTCTGTCACTCTGCTTGGAAAACCGTCCCCATTCAAATGGCTCCTTTTTCATCCTTTAAGCTTTAGGTGAAATAGCACTGGTTCTGAAGCTCCTGTGTAGGTCTCCAGTCTTCCACGTGCCTCCTCATGGCAACTGATGGGCAGTCCTGCCCTTGCACAATCAGAAATTTGTTCATTGACTGACCTGTTTCCACTTGGGTATTAGTTTTCTGTATGGAAGACCCACACAATGGATAGAAATCATAGAAATCTGATCTCTGTCTCTTTTTTTAAAAGGAGTAACTCAAACTCAAGGGGTCAACAGAGTCTTGCTGCTACTAGGACCTTACCTACGAATCTTTCCCACCTCTTCTCAGACCCTGGTGGTGACCATTGACTCTTGGAGTTTCTTAGGTTATAGCTGTGCCACTCCAGTTTCCATATTTATTGTCACATGGTTTTTGGTTTTTTGTTTGTTTGTTTGTTTGTTTGTTTGGGGGTTTGGGGTTGTTTGTTTATTTGTTTGTTTTTTGAGACAGAGTTTCTCTCTGTAGACTTGACTGTCCTGGAACTCACTCTGTAGACCAGGTTGGTCTCAAACACACAGAGATCCACCTGACAAGTTCTGGGATTAAAGGTGTGCCTTCCTGACATTGCATGGTGTTCTTGTGGGTCTCTTTTGGTGTCTAAACTTCTTTGTATGAGGACATCAGTTACAGTGATTCAGCAGAGCACTACCCTACTCCAGTAAAATGTAGCTAATTACTCCCTCAAAGGCCAGTACTAGCATCTGGGATGGTCAGAGAAAAAATTTTAGTTGTGTAAACCTCACAGCTTGGCAGCATTTGTTACAGCAACCAAAGAAAGCTACAAGAAACCTTTTTTCTTTGTTTAACCCAGGGTTTCACCACATGGTTCTATGACCAAATACAGGTTTTCACTGTAGTAGCTGTTATGAAATCTTCGTTCTGTCTGGTGGTGGTAGCTCACACCTTCAGTCCCAGCACTCAGAAGGCAAGAGCAGACAGATCTCTGTGAGTTCCAAGACAGCCTGATCTACAGAGTGAGTTCTAGTACAGCCAGGGCTGTTACACAGAGAAACCCTGTCTCAAAAAAACTAAAGAGAGAGAAAAAAAGAATTCTTCATTCCTTGGCAGGACAAGAAGATATGTGTGTTTTAGAAGAGGAAATCCAATTTTTCTATTTTATAGATTAACAAATCATGTGTGTGGCAGGGGTGGATATAATGGCTTCATGTGCTCATCTGTGGGGGAGGGGTGAGGTTAGAGACGGGAGCTAAGACATCAACCACACCTGGACCTATCATTTATACCTGATAGCTCAGCTCATTATTCCTCTCTTATTTATAACCCAGGGAATAGGTGACATGTTCAAGGTAATGCTTAGCATTGGCTCACTTAGAAAAGATCAGATCAGGTTTACCAGATAACCAAGCGCTCTTGGGAGAAATTGACTCAACACTCTTATAGTCAGTGGGAGAAAAATGTTCTTTTCTAAACACTCGGAAAATTTGTTCAAGAAGCCAATCAGGAAAGCGGCTGATCCTATATAAACTGACTTCTTGGGTGGCTAGGACCGAGTGCAAGGCAGCCATACATCTTCATTCCTCACTGGCCACTCTTTGTGGCTGAGGAAGGGGAGAGGGCATGTTGCCTCTTCTGTCTAAAAAGAGACAGTTTTATTTATTTTTTGCTGTTTTCTTCTGTTTTCACCTATTCAACATGTCACCCTCCTCCCAAGGAATACAGAACCCACCGGAAGCATCCATCCCAGCCCCAGTGAAGGAGAAGTATCTTCTCCTACCTTCTACTTGATAAGCGGCAGTTGCTGCTCCCCATCCAAACCCTACAGGAAAAGCCATGGCTGCAGAGATATAATTGTCACCCTCGGCGAACAGGAGTGAACGGAGAGGTCTGGAGTTCAGCCTGTGTGGTTGAGCAGCTGTGAAGATTGGTGACCTCTCACCTGAGACCAGAGCCTCAGAGTGCAAACACAAATGAAAATAAGAGCACTAGGTTGGAGGACCCCACTCAAGTGGCCACGCCTGTGTCAAGACTCAGAGCCCTGTCGTCCAAGATAAGGATTAGGGTTTCTTTAACCAGCTCTCAATAGTTCTTAACAAACTTGGATAGCCCCAGGTTCTGGCCAAGTTAATATTTTCTCTTTTAATGTGGTACATGGGCATGGATCCTAAGTTATATAATTCTCCAAGAGCATTCCTCTAACCAATTCCTGCCAATCCCTTTGTGTGTACATGTGTGTGTGGGGGGGGGTGACAGCATTGGTTTATGGCTTTCTGGTTTCTGCTATGGCTATAGAGGGGTTTGATGACAACCAAAGCCCTAGGCTTTTATAGAGCCTGTCTTGTCCTTTTCCCCCTGAGCCTCCATCTCTGCTCCCCCAGCCTTTATTTCTGAACTTGTACGGCCATCTGTTGGAATGTGGAACATTTCTGTCATTGGATAGAGCTTGGGTGGACATGTCATGGTGATGTAGATTGCTGCTAACAGGGAAACAGGGTGGGAGGGGTGTCCTTTGGAACACTCCAAACTAGCATTGCAACTTTTCTTTAAGCCAAAACCATTCACGATTAAAGGTTTGCTTTCAAAACATCCTTGTGGAGAAATGATTTGGGAACAGAAAAGTTAGCGGTCCCATTTCCTCAACTCTGAAGTGAGTTGTTCCCTGAGCAAGGACAGGAATATAAAGAGTGGAAGGCTGCACCCACGGGAATGCTAACCCTAAGAAGAAAGAAGCGCTTAAACACACACACAGAAGAGGAGAAGACCCTTAAGACATTTAAAGTTACCTAATTGGAGATAATAGGCATCAGCAATGTAGGTGTAGCTATTTAACCCAAAGAATTACTCAATTCTGGAACAATCTGTAAAAACCAAGGGGGGGGTGGATTAAATATTTTCACTGTGGAGCACTAGATGGCAGTGTTGCAATTACTTAGGCTCACAAATGGGTTAAAACACAAAATTGACTATACCAGTGTTTTCTGTGTGAGACAGTCCCTCCTGACTCCTTAGGCTATTCCAGGGTTCCTCTCCAGACAGATCAACATCCTTCTCTGTGTTCCAGAGTCCCTAAAGTTATTTGCCCCCAAAACACAGAATTATTCTTTCTCAGCTCTGGTTCATCATCCCACAGATCAGCCTCTCAAGAGCTTCGCAATATCAACAACTCTTTATACTCACAAACATAACTGAGGTTTCAAAGGCTTTCTGCTTAATGTGGGATATATATGACTATATACTGCATTAGATATTGAACCTGAAAACTTTTTTTAACTGCTTGTTGTTGACTTGACTTAAAATAATGAAAAGTCGGAATGGTGGCCCATGCCTATAATCTCAGCACTCAAGAGATTGAAGCGGAGGGATGATGGAATGTCTTCAGTCAGCCGAAGCTTCTAAGTTAATTCCAAGCCAGCCTGTGCTACATATTGAGACTCAAAACAAATAGTAAAAAAAAGACTGTTTATATGAATAATACATTTATTTGGAAAAACATAATTCAAAAATCTAGTAAGAAAAGTGCACATTTTACATTTTGTCAAGGATCCATGACGTCTGTCTGGTTGAAACAACTAGATGCATCTCGGCTTCTTATGCTGTGTGCTACCTCTTAAAAAATTCAGTGTATACTCATAGAAGCATGAGAGATGAGAATGAAAGAAAGTCATATATTAACATAATTATTAAAATAATTTTGACCTTGTGGAGCCCTGAATGGAACTGAGGTCCCCCAGGAAGCCCATGAACTATATTTTAACAACTGTAGATCTGGAGAGATGGCTCAATGGGTAAAGTATATACCATGTAAGTGTGAGGACCTGAGTGAATTCCCAACACCCATGTACAAGCTAATGCCTATTCGGTCTTCCTCCCAGAAGAGGAATATATTTACTGAGTATATTCCCAAAGGTCACTATATCCTACTACAGTGGTACTTGTAAGATCATAGTTCAGGGGGCAATCCTGTCTCAAAAGGTAAGATGTAAAATCAAAGAAAGTTATCTAGAGTTAACTTCTGGCTTCCACACAGGTACTCATAGGAGAATGTTTGTGAGAGCACATAAACACATGCGTGCGCGCGCGCGCGCGCACACACACACACACACCACACACAAACCCTTAGACCTCTCCCTTTCTCCCTGCCCATCTGCTAGTACCTTCTTTTGTTACGGTGAAAAAGTGTATATTTAGAATTAACCAGTTGGATTCAGTTTAGACGGTCCCAATTTTGTTGGCAACATCCAGAGCATCATAATCAGAAGCCAACCAAACATACGCCTTCTTCTCTCCATCAGGCCTTATGAGGGTGTTGACTTTGGCCACTTCAATGTCGTAGAGCTTATTCACAGCCTGTTTGATCTGGTGCTCGTTGGCCTTGACATCCACGATGAACACAAGCATGTTGTTGCCTTCTATGTTCTTCATGGCTGACTCAGTGGTCAGAGGGAATTTGACGATAGCATAGTGGTCAAGCTTGTTTCTCCTGGGCGCACTCTCTCGAGGGATAGGCTGCCTCCGGAGCCGCAGGGTCTTGAGCCACCGGAAGGTGGGTGATATGCAGATCTTCTTTTTGTGGCTGTCGATGCCTTTTAGCACTGCCATCTTGGTTTTCAATGCCTTCGCTTTGGCTTCGGCTTTGGGAGGGGCAGGAGCTTCCTTCTTCATTTTCGGTGCCATCTTAGCAAAAAGCCTGATAGTACCTTCTAATGCTACCCACAATCCCTCTATCCTTCTCGTCTTTAGAGATTCCCCTAGTGATTTCTGACCTGTGGTTTCTGTGTTTCTAAAACATGAATTTTTCAGCTACATCTTAGAGAAGGAGGAATTACTTATTTCGTTTACTTTCTTTTTACTTTCAAACTTTGTTATAGAAATCATTATAAATTTAAAGCAACACACACTAAAATTAACCAAATGAAAAAGCTAGGCAAGTCAATGAACTTCGATAGAGTTAGAGTAATCATTTGAAACAGCTGTGGAGCTTCACATTAGATTTTACATTGTCACATAGTGATCTAACACCACTTTATGTACTTAGCACTGCAGAAAATGAAAAACCCATAACAAACTTAGAACTAGAGAAGCCTTATATCATCTTTCACAAATCATGCCCACTGACTGTATTCAGTTCTTCTTCATTCATCCCCTTATGTAAGTTTAGCCTTTCTTGTTCTCTTTTCTCTATGTTATACTATATCCACATGTATATTGGTATATATATATATATATATTTGACTATTATTGGTTAGATTTTGTATATGAGAGAGCATACGTGTTTTCTGAAGTTGTGTGACCTCTTTCAACATTATACATTCTAAGTCCATCCATTTTCCTGCCATTTAGGAGATTACATTTTTAAGCATTGACTATTATTTTACATAGTATATAAATGATATTCAACTCCAAAGTCATATATGATATACATATATGTAAAATCTTACATTCTCATTATATATTCATCTATATATGGACAAGAAGGTTGTTTCTAATTCTTTGCAGTGGTGAATAAAGCAGAAATAAATACAGGGTGCAAATATCTCTATGGTAGGGTATGGGGTGTAGTACGATTAAGAAAAACCCAGAGAAAGATATTGAGGTTCAAACTGAAGATCAGAAAAGTAAAGTATCCAAGTCACTAGAGAGTTCTTAACCTTTACGAAGGCTCAGACCAAAGGAGGGTGATGCTGAATTCAGGGTGACTGCAGACTGCGATGCTCTCCACCAAACGTTAGCCTGTTCTCTGAGACTACTCTGAGCTCCTGCCTTATATCCCTCTCTAGTGCTGGGATTAATGGCATGTCATCCCAAATGCTGGGATCAATGATGTGAGCTCTGTTTCTCTTTTACACTGATTCACTCTCATGTAGCCCAGGGTGGCCTTGAACTCACAGAGGTCCATCTGCCTCTGTCTCTCAAGTGCTGGGATTAAAGGTGTTACCACCACTATCTGTCCTCTATAGCTAACTAGTGGCTTGGCTCTTAACTAGGTGTGTGGCTAACTAATGTCTTAGCTCTGCACTCTAATCTTCAGGCAAGCTTTATTTGCTAGATAACAAACAAAATATTGATACAATGGGGTAGTCTGGCTCTATGCCCAAGATTGAAATAGTTAGGTCATATAGTAGTGCTATTTTTACTCTTTTGAGAAAATTGGTTTATTCAATGGCTGTATTAATTTTGTACCCCCACCAATAGTGGATAATGGTTCTTTTCACATCCTTTCCAACATTTGTTGTTAAATTTGATAATGATAGCTCTTCTGACTGAAGTATCTCAACGTAGCTTTTATTTGCATTTCCTAGATGGCTAGGGATATTGAACACTTTTAGAATACTTATTGGCCACTTGTGTCACTTTTTTTTAAAAAAATGTCTGTCTGGTTTGTTTATTTATCTGGTTGGCAGTTTTATTTTCTTGGTATTTAGTTTCTGTAATCTTTAATTAGTCCCTTATCTGGAGTGTGGCTGGTAAGGATGCTCTCCCATTCTGTGGGCTATCTGTTAACTCTGGTGATTTGCTGTATGAAAACTTCTGATGTTCATATGGTTCCATCTGTCAATATTTGGAATTAGTTCCTCTGTTGCTGATGTTCTATTAAGAAAGTTCTTCCCTTCCCTAGTCTCTTAAAGGAAATCCCCGTATTTTATTCTAGAAGTTTCCAGTTTTAAATTAGAGTCTTTGGACCATTTTGAACTTGTTTTTGTACAAGGCAAGATATAAGAATCTATGTCATTCTCCCACAGGCAGAAATTCAATTTTGAGCATGTGTTAGATAGGCTTTTCTCCCCAATATGTGTGTCTTCTTTCTTTGTGAAAACTTAAGCAGGCATAGCTTTATTATTTTATTTACAAGTCCTCTATTATCTTGATCTTTTTTATTTTTATGCCAATACCAGACTGTCTTTATAACTACAGCACTATAGTATAATTTGAGGTTGGGTATTGAAATATATTCAGTAGTGTTCTGACTAATTATAACTTCTTTGGTTATTCATGATTTTTTTGTTCTTGTATTGTTTTCTGAACCTATGAAACATGATATTGCAATTTTCATAGATATTGCATTAAATCTGTGAATCAACTTTGATAGCATAGCAATTTTTACAATATTAATTCTGCCAATCAAGGAGGAACATGGAATGTCTTTCTGTTGGTCTCATTCACACAGAACCAAAACAAGATCATTTCAGAAATTCATTCAGTCATCAGCACCAAGTTTAGCCACTACCTTAGCTAAATTTCATGTAGATATTACTCTAGGAAGAGTCACAAAAGCCAGACTATCCCATAGGCTCAAAAGAAGAGGAATTCAAAACAAACTGATTTCAACAGATCTGTAAAATATAACAAAGCATCACAAAACATGGCACAACCACCATCTATGCCCCATCACCAACTCCCCTAGAGATGAATCCAATATTGCACAGAGTTGAAATGTCTGAGAAAAAAATTATAGTCTTACTGAACAAAAGAATTAACAAATATATAGAAAAGTAAAACAAACGGATACACTAATTAAAGAAATCTATCAAAGACCTTGACAAATATTCTCAAAAATGAACACAGCAGTTGATGAATGGGAGTCAAAAGTGGAGCGAGCCAGCAAAGAGCATTCTTCTACTTTCTTTGCCAGAAAAGAATTCTGGCTCCACAACTTCATCCAGAAAGAGTGACTGAAATCCCCTCCACCTCCACCTCATTTCATGATTTAGGTTTTATGAAGACCAACTTTTCAAGAGTGTATAATGATCCTAGTTTCCACCTCTCAGTTTTTCTCACTATTTGTTACTATCAAGATACCCACACTCAGAGCCCACTGTAGTGCGTAGTCTTTTGACTATGGAATTTGCTGGGGTTCTTTGTTTTGGATTGTGTTGAGTTTTTGCAGTGTTATGAGCAAACTCGATCCTTACACATGCTCCACTGGGCCACAGTACTAACTTATGACTGAATCCCAATCTCACATTAATCTTTCTGAGATCCGGCTGTCCTTCCTCCTGTTCATCAGACCCACCAGCTGCATTATGGTGACTAAGAGCATTTCTGCCCTGGAAAATGCTGAGAACTTGTGAGTTACTTTCTCATGCAACCTCAGAAAGGAGGGTTTATTTTGATTCATGAAGTAAGCAGATACAGTCATCCTAGCAGCTTGCTCTGAGCAGGCATGGGCTATCAGTATCTTTTCATCTCTACAGATAAGAAACAGAGAAATCTGGCTATAGGTCTGGGCTGTCCAGGCTAATAACCCTAGACAGGACCATCATCTTGGAACCAGGTATTCAAGCCTGTGAACCTATGGGAGACACTTTACATTTAGCTCGTAACAAAGCTATAAATTCTCTACCCTGAGAAAATTAAATAATTTCTTTGATTTTTTATTATCTTTAAATTGTTTTTTCATGCAGTATATTTTGATTTTATCCTTTCCCCTCCCTCCCCCAAAAAATTATTTCCTGAGGAAGAGTTGATCTGGGGGGCAGGTTGGGGAAGGGACTAGGAGGAATGGAGGGAGGAGAAACTGTGGCCAGGATATAATGTGGGTCCAATTTGTTAGTTCTCCAGCATGTATATGGCTCCAGCACTGTGTCCTGGGCAATACAGTCAGGTAGGGTTAGTGTACAGTTCAGTACACAGCAACTCATGACCCATGCCTGGGGTCATTCCCCTTTCATCCTCTGGCTAGAGACACAGGCCTTACTGGAAAATGTCAAGGTTCCAGTGAAACTTGTACTGTGGCATTGAGCAAGACTCTGTGTTAACCACCCGTGAAACCTTAGTAGTACCCATTAATAAAAATACATTTTCACTTTGCTAAGCCATTAAGGTACTAATAAATGCTCTGAGGTACTAACAAATACTCTGAATAATGACTAGATTTCTCACACGCACACACAGTATAGAGGGTGTGTCTTAGGGCCCATTGGGGGGAGAGGAAATGAAGAAGAAAGTAGAAGAGAACACAATGAGGTGAGAAGAGGCCAACACTACAGCTGTTGGGGCAGCAGACTAGCCATCCTGATATTCTGCGTGATCTGGTCAACACTTCCCTAAGAAGGCACACTGGTATGAAAGAGCTTTCTAAACAGCCCCAGTGATTCCTATTAACCATGTACTATTCCTCACTTTTCAATAATTCTAATTGTAATTCTGAATCTATTTCCCATAAGGTCTTCCAGGCTATCTCAAGCATCAACTTTATTGCTTTAGGCTGGAATTACATAAACTTACTGTGATAATACCAGTTTCTCATGCATTGAAATTCATGGCCAAAAGAGTTATTATGATATTCTTAGTTTCTCCGTAGACAGAGTCTGTCAAAATATGGTTGGAGGAAGGAAAGCAATAACAGTAATCTTCAATTAGGAGAATTCTGGTTATTGTGGTGCACGTAGATTCATTTCAAGTAGCAGAGGACAAAGACATTTGCTTAGCTGAGCTGTCCTGGATTCAGTTAACCTGCCTCTTGGTAACAGAGTCTAACTTCTGTTTGTCCTGTGCAGCCTAATTGCTTCTAGAAAAGATGACATAGAGTCACACCCAACAACTCACTATCCCTGGGGACTCATTTATATCTATCTCCATATCTCATCTCATTGGTTATGGGGATTGGAGATGCCAGAGGAAGTCCACCTGTTTCTGAAAAATATTTCCCCTTCCACTGAAGGTTGTTTGTGTTTGTTTGTTTGCTTGCTTGTTTATTTGGCATACCATTCCTGCTATGCTTCCTTCAGTGAAGAGATATTCCAAAGACATGTCACAGAAATAAAGAGGGCTAGATTTTAGACAAACAGGACAAACAGAGAGAGACCTTTGGAGGATTCATGAATTCCTTTATGCTTCAGAACTTTCTAGTTGGGCTTTCTATTTCTTACAAACAAAAATTTCAAGTGTGTGTGTGTGTGTGTGTGTGTGTGTGTGTGTGTGTGTGTATACCTTTATGTTTATAGTCATATAGCTAACTGTGAATATGATGAATTTGAATACTATGGTTTTGCTTAGATATGAATTTTTGTTTCAGGGCTATTGATTTTATTTAGGAGATTTACTGTAATTTGCAAAACCTTACAAATAAACTACAAAGCTTTGAAACACTGAAAAAATCTAAACAAAACATATAGCAAAAAAACTGTGTAGACAAAATCTACTTTTCTCTATTACTGTACAATTTATTTTGATTGATTATAAAATGTTAAGATCCAATGATACTCATGTATTAGTGAGGGCTCTCATTGTATATACTACAGGCTTTGGTCCAGCTAATCTAACAATGGCTATCTACCAGTGGAAAGTCCAAGAATCCAGTAGTTATTGAGTCTATGAGTCTACATGTCTTCACAGATCTTGAGTATATTCTGGAATCCTGAAGAAGTAGGCTCTAATGCTAGGGAAGGAATGGACTTGGCCAGTGCAAGTGAGGGATTGCAGGCAAAGAGCAAGAGTTCCCTTTTTCCAAATCCTTTACAGAGGATGCCACTAGAAGTTGTATCCCAGATAAAAGGTGGATCTTCCCACCTCAAAAGATCCAGATTGAAGGTAAGTTTTCCCACGTCAAATGATTTAGTTTAAAAAAAAATCTCTCATGAATGTACCAGCCCCTTGGGTTTTAGTTAGTTCCAGATATAGTTGCATTGACAACCAAGAATAGTCATCACAAGTCACCTATAGAAGTACAGGCACCATCACAATCAAAGAAATGAAAACAGAAGCAGAAATGTAGCAATATATCATAGCAACTTAAAACTAACTTCAGTGTACACAGTAACAGTGAGATCATTTCCGTTTCCTTCTGTTGCTATTGCAGAGGCAGCAAGTGTCATGAGAGTACTGAAAACACCTTGTGACACAAATTGCCTCCACATGAGATGTTCATCTCCCAAGACACCATATATCACAATGGTCTTTGCACTGTTTTCCGCACCCACAGTGAAACAATACTTGTTCACAGACTGGTTTTGTTGTCTGTAAAGCTTTTGGTCCATAGCAGCCTACTTAGTTAAGTTCCTAAGGAGGCAAAGGTTAAAATTGAATTTTCTGCTACTTTCAGAGGTTGGCAACACTAACCCCCTGTCTTTCCAAGCCTGTGTTTTGAGTAGATGCTCATAATGAGTACAGACACATGAAAGTAGGTACATGTGGGGCGTGTGTGTGTGTGTGTGTGTGTGTGTGTGTGTGTGTGTGTGTGTGTGTGTGTGTGTGTGTTCTGAGGCAGGCAGGTTATATCATTCCTTCTGTTCCATTTTCATTCTGTTGCTGTGGCCAACAAAATGACAAAAAGGAACTTCTAGAAGGAAAGAGTTTATTTGGCTGTACTTCAAGGTCACAGTCCAGCACTGGAAGAAGTCAGGGCAGGAACTCAAGCAGAAAGTTGGAGGCAGGCTTATTTCCTCTTTCCTACAGCATTACCCCTGACCAAGAACTGTCTTCATAGACAAAGCGTTACAGCAGGAACCTTACAGAATGCTGCTTACTAGCTAGCTCACAGGCATACAATTGCCTCTCTTTCTTATACAGCCCAGCCCCACCTGCCAAGGGAATGGTACTACCCACAGTGGGGTGGCCCTGCTGATACCAATTAACAATCTAGGCCATCACCATACAGAAATATGGGCAATCCCTCAACAGATAAACTAGGCTCACTAGGACAGGGGCTGGAGAGATGACTCACCTGTTAGGAGTACTGACTGCTCTTTCAGAGGCCCTGAGTTCAACTCCCAGCACTTACACAGCAGGTCAAAATTCCAGTTTGTAACTCCAGTTCCAGATGTCCTTTTCTTGCTTTTCTGGGCACTAGGAATATGAAAGGTGTACAGACACACATGTAGGGAAAACACTGATAGAATGAATATAACAAGTTTAAAGCTATCTACAATGGCCTCCCAAAAAAACAAACTTTGGGTTGTTTTTTTTTTTTCTTAAATTCTGGCTCATATTATCAACCTGAGCGTGAAGGTCCATGTGAGATAATAGGTAGCAGGCTCTGGTTGATTCTGTTACATTGTTTACATTTATAGACTGTACATTCTTTAAGATCTAATGAAAAAGAAACACACACACACACAAAACAGCATTATATCACTCAACATTTCACACAAGAAACAAAGACAAAACCATACTGCTATATAATTAAGGATTTACTAGTAAGCGGTTTTCAAAACAACAACAACAAGAAAATGGTCTACCCATCAAGGTGTTGACAGGCTGTTAACAAAGGCATACAATCCAATTCCAACAACTCCTGGGCTTACAGGTTTCGTTCTAAAAGGCAGTGAGTGGAGGCAGAGTCTTGGAATTCCTTTTGGGGACCTTCCAACAAACACCCACAGCTGTGCGATCAAGTTCCAACAGTGGCACACTGCAGGACTTTATTGACAGTGCAGCTGCCGGAGGCTCCGTCCCCTTATCTATGTGATTCAGATTCATCAGATATATTCTTTACACAGACAGAGTTGGAAGCTCAGGTCACCCTCTTAGTAATACACTTTTCCCAATACAATCCACGTCCTGTATTCCTACAGAGTATCTGAAGACATGTTAAACTGAGCTGGGATTAGGGTGAGGCAAGTAGGCGCCTAGGGGGCAAAATGTAAGGAGGCCCTGTTCTCCCAGCACTGTTGCTTAAAAAAAAAAAAAAAACCCCAGAATGCTCAAGTTCAAAGACCTTGCTCTAGAGGACAAACTGGTTTTATTTCTGTGGCAATGAGCAGGTGTGTTATATGCCTCGGGACTAGACTGTAGCTAATCTGCTTAAATCCCACAGGTGTTTACACATTGAGAGGATCTTTGATTATTAATCTCACATAGAGTCAGAGTTTGGGACTTCAAAAGGGTTTTCTACCCACAGTAAGCAAAATGGAATTACAAAGACCCACATTCTAGAAAGGAAGCATGAAAGCGCAGAACTGGGGTAAAAACAATGTAAAATCAGGATGAAAAGGAACAATTTTGCAAATAATAAAGCAGTTTTATCTTATCAATCTGTTTGACATAGGGTCTCTTGTAGCTCAGGCTAGCCTTGAAGTCATTAGGCACATGGGAATGACCTCCAGCTATTGACACTCTTTGCCTTTACCTTCTCAATACTCAGATCACAGGTATGAGCCACCATACCCAGTTTCACAAAGGTCCTGGGGATTGAACCCAGGACTCTGTGTAAGTTAGGTGAGCACTCTACCAACTGCACTATATACACAGCCAAATAAAACAATTCAGGCAAGCCAGACTGGAAGACAAAATAGCTTTGAAGCCTGGGGAGATCTAGGAGACCCCGCTCTGATTTTTCCATCTTGGATCCATACTCAAAGGCAGCCGTGGCCTGTGTTGACTGACATTCAGATCCCTCTCCAGCTTCCATATGTATCCAGTCTTGTTTCCATCCAATATGATTTATCTATAGCTTGCTCCATGTACCTATCCACAGATTGCTCTGGAAGTTCAAGCTTCCGGAAGTCAGCCATGTTGGAATGATCTTTTTCCTTTTCCCTCCTTCTCCTCACACACCACAGGGGTTCAGCACAAAAGTTGGTTTTGCTTGGGAATTTGGTTTTGTTCTTTGTCATTCTCAGCTTTTGTGTGTATGTGTCTTTTTTTTTTAATATAAATAAGAAACAAGGTTGTTTCACATGTCAATCCCAGCTCCCTCTCCCTCCCCTCCTCCCACACTCTCCCACTGGACCCCTCCTCCCTCTGCCAATCCCCACTCCTTTCCCCAGGGAAGGTGAGGCCCTCCATGAGGGGTATTCATAGTCTGTCATTTCATCAAGGGCAGGGCCTAGACCCTCCCCCAAGAGTCCAGGCTGAGAGAGCATCTCTCATTATGGCATGGGCACAAAAAGTTCATTTTTATGCCAGGAATAAATACTGATCTACTACCCAAGGCCCCATAGATTGCCTAGGCCTCCTCACTGACACCCACATTCAGAGAGTCTGAATCAGTCCTATGCTGGATTCCCAGTCATCAGTCTGGGGTTTAAGAGCTCCCCCTTGTTCACCTGTTTCTGTGGGTTAAACAAGCCCAGTCTTGACCCCTATGCTCATCAGTCCTCTCTCTCTGTCACTGGGTACCAGGATTTCAGTTCAGTGTTTATCTGTGGGTGTCTGCCTCTGCTTCCATCAGTCATTGGTTGAAGGTTCTCTGGCCGTGGGATTGTAGGCTGGCACGCCCCTGATCCATGTCTAAAATCCATATATGAGTGAGTACATGCCATGTTTGTCTTTTTGTGACTGTGTTACCTTACTCAGGATGGTTCTTCTAGTGCTGTCCATTTACATGCAAATTTCAAGATTCCATTGTTTTTTTCTGCTGAATAGTACTCCACTGGTATCTCAGAGTGGTTTTGATTTGCATTTCCCTGATGGCTAGGGATATTGAGCACTTTCTTAAGTGCCTCTCAGCCATTTTAGACACCTCTGTTGAGAATTCTCTACTTAGTTCTGTAGCTTACTTTTTAAATGGATCCTTTGGTGTTTTGGAGACTTGCTTCTTGAGTTCTTTGTAAATTTTAGAGATCAGCCCTCTGTCAGATGTGGGGTTAGTAAATATCTTTTCCCATTTTGTGGGCTGCCTTTTTGTCTTGCTGACTGTGTCCTTTGCCTTACAGAAGCTTCTCAGTTTCAGGAGGTCCCATTTGTTAATTGTTGACCTCAGTGTCCAACTCATTCTCAGCTTTTTAAATCTCTCATCCTCCAAGTTCTTTGACTCTGCCTCTAACTTGCTTCTTTCTTAGTTTTATTAACTTTTAACTTATCTTGCCTGAACTATAGAACTTATCTTTTAAGTTCGCAGTTTTCCAGGGAGTGGGAGTTCCCTGCCTTGTGTTTCCATTGTCTTGGCAGTTGCTTAAAATGTGTTTAGTTGATTGTTTCTCCATTCACTTACAACTTCTCTGAATATAGGAATTGCTTTTATCAGCAAACTCATTTTAAATGTTTAAAGTTGATCCTTTGACCCCTACCTCCTAATTTCATCAATTCATTCTCCAAAACTAATGCTAGAAAAATAACAGTAAGCCAAGCATATCCCTGACATGTGGTCTGGGTCCAACTCTTCTTCCAGCCTACTACTAATTGAAGGTTCCCAGATGCCACATTTAGAGGTAGTTTGTCCTTCAATGGTTCATGTGCTAGAAGTTTGGTTGCTGTGGCAATGTTCAGAGATAATGTAAACTTTTAAAAAATGAGGCATGTCACCTGGGCAGTCATAGAAAATACCATTAATCCCAGCACTTGGGAGGAAGAGGCAGGTGAATCTCTGAGTTGGAGGCCAGCTTGGTCTACAGAGTGAGTTCCAGGACAGCCAGGACTACACACAGAGAAACCTGGTTTTGTTGTTTTTGGTTTTGGGGTTTTTTTTGGTGGGGGATCTAAAACAAACAAACAAACAAAAAAACCCTGAGGTACTGCAAAGAAAGTAAATGACAGTGCCTAGAAGGAAGTGGCTAAATTGCTGGGGCCACAACCCTCAGAAGGGATCAGGGTAAGTTTTGAGGGACATTAGTCAGTTCCCACAAAAGTAAGTTGTGCAATGAAAAAGCCTGGTTGTTGAATCTCTCTGGTTTCCTGTCTCATCATGCTTTCTCCTTTACACATGCCCTCAGCATTGCAACATCAAGGGGGCTGAACCAACAGTGTCACCAGATCTTGAATTTATTTCCTACAAACTGATGAAGTAAATGAACCTCCATATATTATCTGGTCATAAACACATTGTTATAGCAACAGAAAATAAAGTTTATCCTTGTTTTAGTATTGTCTCATGAATTTCTCCAGATTTCTTAAGGAAGAATATGAGACTAGACACAGAAATATCTAATTCTCCTAAATGTTTTGTTGCCATTTCTTTGCCAACACTTTACAAAACCAGAACAGAGGACGGAGCTGAGGAGGAAGAGGAGAAGGGGGAAATATACAGACAAGTATGGAAGATTGCCTGGCTTGCTGAGGTCCATCAGGTCTCAGCAGGGAAAGGAGCCATTTGAAAGCACTGTATATAGTGGATTTGGGTCTTTTGAACTCTGGACATAGACACCTAGCATCTTGCTCAGCAGACTCCATAGAAAACACGCAGCTGCTTAATCTTGGCATTTCGGGTATAAAGGTCTTTTGGTACACTGGTGGTGTCCCTGTCTTCTAAAGACACTATATTCCGGATAATGGAGAACTATGGATTAACTCATAACTCGCCACATCCCCACTAGCCCTCAGTCTAATATTTCTATTTATAGCATCTGAACCTGAACTCTAATCTATCCACTTTAAGTAGTTATGGGAGACTGTGATGTCCTCATTGTGCTTGTGTGTTTTGCAAGCTTGCAGCTTCATTAATGATTTCTTATATCAGTCTTATACATGGTAAGCAAAATTAATATGGAGCAGACAATGTGTTATAATACTTCTGAACTAAAATGATGCCATAGATAGACCATGGCAGTGAATCACTGGGTGGGGGGGGGGTAAGATGGCTCATCAGGAATAATTGATCATCCAGGATGCGGATACACAAGCCTAGAGGGCCTGAGTTTAATCCCTGGGACCCATCAAAAGGTAGAAGGAGAAAACCGACTCCACAGAATTGTCCTCTGACCTCTATGTGTGTGCCATGGCATGCACAGTCACAATTACATTTTTTTATTTATTTATTTTTCAGTTTAAATTTAGATAAGAAACAAGGTTGCTTCACAAGTCAGTTCCAGGTCCCTCTCCCTTTCCCTCCCCTCCTCCCGTGCCCCCCCCCCGTTATCCCCTCATTTCCCCAGGGAGGGTGAGGCCCTCCATGGGGGTGTCCATAGTCTGTCATTTCATATAGGGCAGGGCCTAGACCCTTCCCCAAGAGTTCAGGGTGAGAGTGCACCTCACATTGTTGGATGGGAGTCCAAAGTCCGTGTGTATACTCGGGATGGGTACTGATCTGCTGCCCAAGGCTCAATAGATTCCCTAGGCCTCCTCACTGACACCCAGATTCAGGGGGTCTTGATCAGTCCCATGCTGGATTCCCAGGCTGATGCCTGGGATTCAAGAGTTAAGCTTTGTCCGGTCAGCTGTTTCTGGGGGTTAAACCAGCCCAGTCTTAATCCTTTTGGTCATCAGTCCTCCCCTCTCTGTTACTGGCTTTCTTGAGTTCAGCTCAGTACTTAACCGAGGGAGTCTGCCTCTTCTTCGATCAGACAATTACATTTTTGTAATGGAAAAGTGTCTGGTACAAAATGAATTCAAAACAACAAAAACAACAACAACAAAACTTAACGGAAGGGAGCATGTGGCAAATTAAGATTATCTTGAAATTGTTTTTGGTTCCTGTTAGAATTTCATTGAATAGGCAGTCATTATTTATACATGAGAACAGAAACTATAAATAAGATGAACAGCCAAAAATAATTGACTGTGCTTTGTCTGTGGTACTAGGGATCAAACCCAGGACCTTATGCAGACTAAGCAAGCACTATACCACTGCTTCAGAGATAAGACCACTTCCTTCCTTTGGATATGGATATGGAGGGAGGGGCAGGTACCACTCAAATGAGAGTCTTATGAGCTTCTTTGAAAAGAAAAGAGACCAGAGAGACAACCAAGGTTTGCTGATGTCCATAAAGGGAGAAAGATTTGGGTTAGATCAGTCTGAGTCTTGAGCCTCTGCTAGTCTGTCAAATGCCATACTATATCAAATGTGGGGTTAGTAGGTTCCAAACCTCCTTGTGATCTTAAAGCAAATGCAGAAGATTCGAGTTCATCCATTTTCATTCTAAATACTATTTGTTGCTACAGGCTAGCAGAAGCCAAATCAAATAGGCCACTGTGGCACAAGGACTATTTGAACTAAGGAAATTTTAAAAGCTGCAAAAACAAAAGGATGCCCTGCACAGTCTGTGTAAAGAGAAAAGAGGCATGCTCATCATCCCAGGGACTGGAGAAGTTCCATGTAAAGGGTACTTGCCTGCACCATGACAGAGAACATGTCTTTTCACAAATGCCCAGGAAGGGAAGGTTCAGACAAATCTGCATATAGGAATGAGTAACTTTGGGGACAGGAGAGATGGCTCAATGGTGAAGAGCACTGGATATTCTTCTGAAGGATCCGGATTCAATTCCCAGAACTCACATGGCAGCTCACAACTGTCTGTAACGCCAAGATCTTACACCCTCACACACACACATACATGCAGGCAAGACAAGTAAATTATTTTTTTAAAAAAATGAGTAAATTTGCCCTTCCTTTAATTGTCACTCCTTGTCCAACCTGCTGTCGAAGGTTTTGTGACTACTTGGGTCTTCATTTTTTCTGAAGATCCATATGCACATGTAAAAACCTCTGTACCTTTCTCTTACTGGTCTACTCAGTGTCAATTAATTTTCAAGCCAGACCAAAATTCTAGGACATAAGTACTTTAGTCCATTTTCTCAGCTATACTAAAACACTCGAAATTGAGTAATATATAAACAAGAGAAACACAATTTGCCTCAAGGTCCTGGAAGCTAGGAAGTCCAAGGGTACAGTCCTGGCAAATAGCAAGAAAAGCAAGAGTCAGAAAATAGCCTAGAAATGGTGCAGAAGTTGGCTCTTTTGATCCAGCATGCACTCCCAGATAGTCACCCACTCTCATGGTAATGACATCAGTCCATCCACAAGTGGAGCACTCTGGTGACAGATCACTTGCTAAAGGTCCCACCCACCTGTCCACACCGTGGCCGTAGGGCATAAGTTGCAGAGTGCTTTAACGACAGTGACAAACCATAGTAAAGGCAAAACGTTAGTTGCCTCCCCTGTCCTGAAGCTAAATTCCAGTCCCACAGCACAGTTTGAAAAGTTCTTTGCCATGAAACTCTCCTTGGATGCTACAGAGACGATCAGAAATGATACAAGTGATAGGAAAGATTCTAAGGACACTACTTAGCCCCTTCTAATTTCGGGCATACAGATGTTTCCTTTGGAAAGACAGCTAGTGTTGGTGCATCCATTTTTGGATCTCTTTCTCTAGCTTGTGTGCCGCTTCTGCTTTATTCCTGCCTCTGTTATTTTGGCAGCCTCAAGACTTTAGCTAAAAATAAGGACTCTCCTTTTTGGCATGACGGCTAATGAATATGGCTAATACTTAGTTTGGATTAGTGCCCCCCTTTTTTTCTCCCAAACTAACTGATTTCTAAATTAGTAAGGGATTGCTTTGTGATAATTACATTATCGATGATTAACTGGCAAACATTGTTAAATTCCTCCGAATTCACTTTATTTTCTCTAAACTGCCAGTTCATTCTGTTTGCTAATGGTCTACTGCACTGTGGCTATGCTAATGTGACTTCTCTTTCCTTTCTCTATGGGTTTCTTTTCTCCTCCCCTCAATGTAGTATACATCTGGCCTTCCAAGAACTTTAGGATCCTGGATTTTGCAGCAGTAAACAACAGTACACTCACTAAAGACCTTTTTCTTTCTCAGAATCATCCATACACATCTCTATTAAGAATAAAAAGCTTCACACGTTTAAAAAATAGTACAATTTCTTTACCCATTTTTGATGGCTTAAGCAAAACTGTCAGTTTTGTCAGGCTAGGGGATAAAAACCATTTTTATTTGCAAGACTCTCCGCAAATATGCTATGTGGGCTTTTATAGTTAAAAATGCATCATCTCCTCCAAGTGTAAATGTTTTCCTGGGATGAGAAATGCAATAAAACCACAGGTCCCCAGCCTTTGTGACTGGTACAAACAAACCTCACTTTCAGAGCTTTCAGTCTTCAAATGCAACAGCTACGGGTTTTATTTTAAAGGTTATACTTTGCATTTTCCCCCTCAAATGTGTTTGTAAGATTTATTCCTGTGTGGTCAAATCTTTCCAGGGCTCTGAAGTCACCTGCTAGGATCAGCCCCACTTTACATACGGGAAATCACTTACAGGAGAGAACAGTGTTCCCTTTGTATCTCTAACCACACTTGGGCTCGGCCTCACCTTCACAATTAACTGAGTTTCCAAAATTATTTTCTTGGCCTGCAATACGATTCTCTTCTCCTCTTACAAAGCAAAATTGCCATGTCCCAGCTCCATACTTTAGCTTTCAAATATCCACAATACTTCTACTCTTTTTGGTGGATGTAGCCGAGCCCTCTGGAATAAGGAAGTAATTTAAAGAATCTGTAGATGTAGGAATGGTTCCTCCCCATCTCCTTTTCCATATGTAGTGTGTACATATTCTTTTACTCAGGCATTTCTCACAAGATTTATTTCAAGTATGTGGTTATTGAAGTTGCTATACATCTTCATTTACATTCGTGCCTTTACAAACGTTCCATGATATATCCATGTTGTATATCAAAAGAGGGAAAGAGTCTTTCTCAAAATGCGACCATGTAAGGAATATATCGATTTTACAGACCAGCAGCAGACGCTGATTCCAACCACTACTAATCTTCAAAAGCAGGCTGGGTACATTCCTCACCATCCAGCCAGAAGACAGGAAGCAAAACAGTACACAGGCCTACTGTTCAAGCTGGGCACTTGCAACAACTGTTTTTGAATGGCAGCAAAAATGCTTTGAGTAATAAGGTCACAACTTGCTGCCAATCATTTGAGGCTAAATAAAGAGAGCATTCCAGAGGCTCTTGCCCTTCTTCTGCCTGGTCTTTCTTTGTCCACTTTAATGTCTTTTTTTTAAAGCAGTATATTTGTAGTACAGCTGTTCTTTGTGTCATGTGGTTTTACAGTTAACATCCCACAGCCTCTTCCCAATCTACAGTGGTCAAGTGGAAGCAAGCCTTCATTCAGAGTCATAAAACATAGGACTAAATCATCCAAGTAACTGATTAGAAGCCAAATAGTCAACAACATGAATTGCTGTAAACTTGGTGGGTGAGGAAATGGCATCTAGAACCTGAGTTCTGAGCTCTCAATAATGAAAAGAAATAGCATGGAGAGGGAGTAATAAAGCCAGGCTTTAATAAATAGTTTAAAGATTAAAAAAATAGAACTAAAAGGCCCTATTCATGGAGTTTTGCAAAGACTCCTTGGGGTCATAGAGCCTTTTGAGAAGGAAATGAAAGTGAGCGTCATTTAGGAAGGGGCAGCGTGTATAAGGAAGAAGAGGCAGGGAGCTGCGTGCAGACACCGTGATGTCAGCAAAACCATACTCGTCTGAGTCTGTACATTCCCCGTCCTACCTGTCTTTTCAGCATTTTCATCCGCTTGAACATAGTCTACTATTACTCTAGTGAGAAAGACATTTTTATCTTAGAGTCCATATGCCAAAAGAATTTCCCATTTTCCTTAGAAGTTTACCTTGCCAGAACATCAGAAAAATCTGTATCTGTTTTTCCAGGTACATACTGGTATTCACTCAGTAGTTCTGCCTTCTAATCTTTATATAGGCAGAAGTTGCCAAAGGGCTAGTTAATTGCATCTCTAACAGGACTCTTCACTCTGTACTTTTGAAAAAGTCGCTTTCTCTATTCTTTCCCTTTCTCTCCAGTACAGAAGTAAAAATTGAAAATAAAAAGGCACACAGAGAGACATCTGGACGTTTGTGTGGCTATGGAGTTGGCACTGGGATTAATAACCACTGGTGTAGAGGGAGTCCAGCATATGTGGCACACCCAAGAAGAACTGGTACTACATTGACTAAAAAAAGCAGTAAGCCAGGCTTCTAACCAAGAGGGACCTTACAAACGATCAGTGTGTTCAGGGAAGAAATCCCTTACCAGGATCAACATAGAAGCAGAACGCTGCCATTCCACTTTGTGGAATCAACACTGAACATTATACTTAAAAACAAAGAAAAGGCTGGACATGGAGGCGCACACCTTTAATCCCAGTACTGGTAAGGCAGAAACGGGCTAATCTCTGTGAGTCTGGAATCCCAGACTAGCCTACACCGTGAATTCCAGGACATCCTAGAACTATATATAGAGACCCTATCTCAGAAATAAATAAAGAGAGATGGCTCAGCAGTTAAAAGCACTGCCTGTTCTTTCAGAGGACAAAGGTTTTACTCTTAGCACCCACATAGCAGCTCACAACCATCGGCAATTCGGGCCCCAGGTAATCTAACGCTCTCTTCTGGCCTCCTCAGTCACCAGGCACAAAAAATGGCACATAGACATGTAGAGAAAACTCCCATGTACATAAAAATTAAATTTAAAAAGTTGGAGACCAAACAGTCAGGCATGGTAGTACATGAATTTAATTCTATCTATAGGAAGATCTCAAGTTCATGGTCCATCTGAGCAATTTAGGAAAATCTGGCCTAATATTTAAAGAGTGGAGGGCTGGGAATGAAACTCATTAGTAGAGTATTTGCCCAGCATCCACAAAACCCAGACTCCATGCCCATTGAATCTGCTTCAGATTATAATTTAGGTGAATAAGATTAATATCTTAAAGATAGCTTGACTTTGACAATGTAAGGGTAGGAAAGTAACACACTGGTAGAAACAATCACAGTGATAGCTTATGCTAATCCCATAGATTCAAGGAGACATACTACCAACCTAACTCATGACCAAATTAATTAGAACAAGCTTTATCCGTGTACATGGGCTGTCTCTCCTTAACACAGGATTCAAGAGATCAGCATTGGACATGGACATGGGGAAGAAAAGGATTTTATAGCTCAAAAGTATGGGTTTTCCAAATAGGAGATTTGGCAAACAAATAAGGAGGAGTCACAGAAGCAGAACATAAGCTTAACAAGTTGGCCATAAGAAAGGCATGGTTGCAAGGTAGTCACAACAACCTCCTGAATCAAAAGGCATGGTTTCTGTTTCGTGGAACAGGCAAATACAAAAGCATTTGTACTTAAGGTTATAGGTAGGGCATAGCCCAATCCTTAAGAAACAGATTTAATCATAAATAGGAAGGAACCTAGCTTGTCTTTAAGATGGCTTTCAAGTGCAAGTTTGAGGTAATTTGATTTGTCTATTAAACAATTTCTACAATTCAAACCCAGACTAGAACTGGGTTTGAAACCTATGCTTGGCTGTGAAACCTATTAGCTTGGACCAAGTATTATTCTTCCTGAAACTGCTAAGCCGTCAAACATAATCTCCAATGTGTGAAGATTTTGGCTCTTCACTTCTCTGTAAGAGAACAAATGTGAAGCCTCACTCATTCTGTCTTTTGGAATAACTGAGTTTCTAGAAAAAAAACCAAGACCACCTTCTCTTTTATTTCAAATTACAGATATTTCAAAACCAACCAACTCAACAAACAAGCAAAACTATTGTCTAGAAGAAAAAGAAGATACTTAAAACATAGAGAACTCCTGGAATCCAGATGTAGAGAGGGAGGAGGGATGAACAAAGGGGTCAAGACCATGCTGGAGAAACCCACAGAAACAGCTGACCTGACCTATTGAGAGCACAGGGATCCCAGGCATAAAACTGGGGAGCCAGCATTGGACTGAACCAAGCCTTCTGAATGTGGGTGTAGTTAGGAGTCCTGAGCAGTCTACGGGACCTCTAACAGTGGAACCAGTATTTATCCCTAGTGCACAACTGGACTTTGGGAGCCCATTCCCCATGGAGGGCTACTCTCTCAGCCTAGATACACTGGGGAGGGCATAGGTCCTCCCATAAATGATGTGACAGACTTCCATGTTCCCCATGGGAGGCCTCACCCTCCCTGGGGAGTGGATGGGGGTGGGATGAGATTGGGGGTGTTCGGTGGAGGGCATGGGAGGATGGGAGGGGGAAGGAACTGGGATTGGTATACAAAATAAGATTGTTTCTAAATTTAAAAAAGAATTAAAAAAACATAGAGAACTCTCTCTTTATCTCTCTCCATCCCTCTCTCCTTTCCCCCCTCCCTCCCTCCACTAGAGGAAAGGAAAGTGCTAGGCCTATGGTAAGTGTTGCCCATCACTGAAGATAAAAGTCTGAGGTACACTCTCTCCTATGTACACACTACAGCACAGCAGGGGAAAATGCCTTTGTTTGAAGCTCTGACTTCTGACTTCCTGAATTTCTGATGTTCTCACTCACAAGCTCCCCTCCTGCAGACCACTTCCTCTGTGTACTGAGGAGACAAAGGCTCAGTTTCTTTCCATAGGTAGATGTTAAACTCCTTCAATATGTGGGCTCCTTAACATTATTCACCAATAACCTAAGCATGCATTCCTCTGACTCTCACTGAAAAAGCCAGGCTAAGTGGGAAGAAAGAACCAGAAGATAGGGGATGAGGTTTGTTGAGAGGGTTGGGGAATGAGCTGTTACTTTTCTTAGCTTTCTCTAGCTCTGCCACAGCTTTTCAATTCCATTTTCAATGAGTAGTTTCTGTCATTTTCCTTCTCATCTTGATGTCTCTCTTCATCACTGTTAAGTTAGAAGTTAGCAGACAAGAACTCGCCTTTAAAGGTACTGCATCAACCAAATGGGCAAGGCTAGGTCCTAAGACTTCAAGCCTTGTGATCTGTTCAAGACTATAATTACTCTAGAAAAAAAAATGACCTGACAAGCTGGATCCGATGTATCCATGGTCGGCTTCACAGAAGCAATCAGAAATGCCTTGGGTTATGATGGTACAAAAACAGAACTCAAGTTATCTCCGCCTACTCTTTCTGGGATGTTTACTGCTTCCTGTCTATGCTGAAGAATGCTGGGAAACTATCCTGGAATTCACTTTCCACCTGTTTTCAATGTGCCCAACACTGAGCACATAGAGAGTGCATAAAAGGATTAAAACGGGGCAAAGATACTTCTGACAACCACTAGAAAATCTGTTAATTTGAAAGACTGCTTTCAAAGAAATCACAGTATAAAGTGGCACAGTGATTACTATTACAAACTATTGTTATGGACATCCAGCTAAGCACAGGATGGATCTGTTGTCTATAAAATGCCACTCCTTTTGCATCAAGAAGATTAACTGAAAGGCAGCTGGGCTGAGATATCTCCGGTGCCTTTGGTTCCTAAGCAAAAAAACAATTTGATCTACACAGCAAAATGAAGCTTAAGTTCAGCCAGTGAGATGGTGAAAACTAACCTTTAACTAGAGACTTTCCCCTAATATAACCCCCAAAACGACATACCAAACATAGACAAACCCAACACTCTGTCCTAGCCAAATAGGTTTCCACACCCTGTCTATGAAAGGCCACTAGACCGAAGAGAACACCCACCTCTCAGCCTCTGCTCCTGGTGTTGCTTATCCTCTTAGTCCATTTTTCAGACTTTATGCTTTCTTTTACAATACCCAAGCTCCCAAACCATGAGGATCTGAGTTCCATCCCGGCCCTCTTGTGAAATGCCAGAAGTGGGAGTACATGACTGCAATCCTAGGGCTGTGGGTTGAAGCCTGAACCTCCACGGGTTTGCCAGCCTCGTGGAATCAGTGAGCTTCACCACTAGTGAGAATCCACTTTAAAAATAAGGTGGAGGGGGTCAGTCAAATGGCTCAGCTGAGAAAGGTGCCTTCTGCCAAGTCTGATAACCTGACCAAGGCATGTACCCACCTAGACTCTTTCTCTCTCTCTCTCTCTCTCTCTCTCTCTCTCTCTCTCTCTCTCTCTCTCTCTCTCTCTCTCTCTCTCTCTCTCACACATACATTAACAAATTAAAATATAATTTTTGAAAATCTCTAAAAATAAAGTAAAGCAGAATGTAATTGAAGAAGACACCCAGCATCTATCTCCAGCCTCCACACGCCCTATGAAGAAAGCACACACACACAATGAATAAACAAAAATGGAATTTAAAGAAAAGCAGAGTATGATGTGACAAGAAGACACAGCTGTCACCTCCAGCTGTGTCACACACCTCACACACACACATGAACATGCATTCTCACACACATACACCACATACGTACATATACACAAAAAGGTGAGGATGAGTTTTGTGTCAATGACAAGAATACAAAGCAGCATATTACTGTACTTGATTCACCGGACAGGTGTGCAAGATGTTCTGTGTTTCATGAACTGTGAAAGCCACCCATTACCTAGGATTTAGGCTGTTAATATGCCTCCCTTAAAATTATCCCAACTGATTCTTTGTAGCTGCTTCACTTTCATTATTTTTTGCCATTAAAATACTAATTTTATATTCACTGTTTGAATGATTTGTATTTTATCCTACTGCCCCTAAAACTGCCTGTGTTTTCTAAGTGCTTAATATGCATCAGACACTATTCTATGCCATCTAATTCTTCAACAACAAACTCCAAGGGTGAGTACTCTACCCAGGACTTTCAGCCGGGAAACAGACAGGATAGGTTGGATCAGTTTTTCTTGCTCCAAGTCCGGAGTCTTTGATTTCTACGATTCACCATTTTCCTGAGCACTTTGGCTGTTTGTCCCCTAAACCAAAAGGAAGCAGTGTATTGCTGTAATGTGTTCTTCCAGCAACCCAGAGCCTCTTGCCTGCAGCTTCTTGCTAACTGTTTGAAAGGCTTGGGGAACAGGAAAGGTGCAGTAAGGAAAGGGAGGGAAGGGGCAGAGTGAAGAGGAGAGCATGCCGGATACTAAGACTGGCATGATTATAAGGTTTCTTTCTTCTCTCAAAACCTTCGGCTGCAGGCAACAGCACCCATTCCCCATCCCCAACAGGAAGTTGGGGATGAGGCTGGAAGGTGAACCACAATACATTTCTAATTTTCTGCATGGATGCCCTAGTTACTATTAAGATATTGTCAAAGGGAAGTAATTTCAAAGAAGAGAAGCTAGTCTGATTAAGAAGTCCGATTAAGATTGGCTTTTGAGAAAATATTAAAAGCGTGAAGGGAAGAAAACCAGAAGATTAAGATTGGACGCTCTTAAAGGGTCTCAACAGATGACACAACAACGAAGACACTGGCTCCGCAGCACGGGACAAAGACCTTCCATCCACAGCGCCCTTTGTGATAGCAATCACAAGCATGCACTGTCACCCTGTTCAAGGCCACACACACACACACTCTCTGATTCCCATAGGATTCCGGTTTCGGTTCAGAACCTGGGGAATCCTCTGTCTTGTCACTCCAGCCACCTCACCGTCTCTTGCTGGACTCTTGCTGAAACTGTCATTATAGCGCATGGACTCTAACTAGTCTTGCAAGTTGACATCCTTGGAACTAGCTTCTTTTTACTTACAGGTTTGCTGAGACCAAAGTAACCATCTATGATGTAAAGGTGATTGTTGACTGCACAGGATCTAGAATCACCTGGGAAAAAAAATCAATGGATGTGCCAAGGGCATTCCCAGAGAAGACTAAGTGAGCTAAAAAGACCCACGCTGAATGTCGACAGCCCTGCTCTGTGGGTTGGCTTCCTTGGCTAAACACAAAGGAAAAGGTCAGCTCAAAACCAGTGTTCATCTCTCTCCACCCTGATGTGGATACAATGTGACCAGTTACTTCAAGTTCCTACCTACAAGTCTTCCCAGTCATAACCGTTTGTGCACTGTAAACAATTCTTTGTGTCCTACTTTAACCAGGTGACAAAACAATTCCATTCTTAGATGTTTATATTTCCTTTAGACAAATGGAAAGTTATGTCTACCTAAGGATCATCCAGAATAGCCCAAAACTGGAAACAACCCAAAACCCACCAACATTTGCACAGCTAAGCAAAATGTGACTTTTCCAAATTAGTATACCAGTTATTAACCAAAAGTGCACCATGGTTGAGCCTTTAAAAGCATCAGACTTAGTGGAAGAAGCCAGGCATAAACGACTGCAAACATCACATTCTTTATACAGACTTTCCCACAAAGCAAACTCATGGGAAGAAAACAGATCTTATGGTCACCAGGGACTAGGGATGGAGGTGGTGAGAGCCTAGTTAGACCCAGGGGAGCTGTTTGCATTGATCAAGATGCTCACCAATATTGTGGTGCAGGCTGCACTGCTCTGTAAATTTCCTAAAAGTCATAGAGTTGAGCAGCTATAATATGCAAGTTTTATGATATGTAAATTGTACCTCAATAAAGCTATTTTTGAACAAGAGTTTCATGAGGCATATTAAAAAGGCCAGCAGGACTAGAGTATGATTGCTATCACACATTTTGGTAATAAATACAAAAGGAAATCAGAGGATGTGATTATCAACCATTTTTTTCATTTTATGTTTGTCCCAAATTACATTAATATACACTATCCCATGGGTGAAAAAGATACCATGCTAATAGATGGCCCAAATTTCCTAATTTGAGAACAGTCTCTTCCATTAGGAATTTCAGTTTCCTGAGAAAGCTCCCATAGTTAATTCTAGGAGTCCATGTGTTTGTCTCATTGGACTTATAAACGGAACTGGGAGCCAGAATTCTCTCAGAGGTTCAACTGTGTTCATCTCATCATTCAACTACCTCCATTGCATGCACGCAAGAGCTTTAGATAAGATTATGTCATTTTGGTGATTCCACCTATGAGGTAAGTGTTTTCATGGCCTCATTGGAAATTGGTAATGACCAATATAAGAAAAATAGTACAAATATATGATAATAATTTAAATTTGTATTTGTGTTGGCTGAGAATGACATAATATGGCAAATCATGACCACCACAGAGTTTCAAGAAGCAGCCTGTAAAAGCAAACAAACAAACAAAAAACACATCATTATATTTCTTTCCTTTTTTATTTTCCGTTTCTCAAGACAGCATTTCTCAGTGTAGCCTTAGCTCTCCTGGAATTGTCTCTGTAGACCAGGCTGGCCTCAAACTCATAGAGATCCTCCTGACTCTGCCTTCCTCATGCTGGGATTAAAGGTGTGCACCACCACCACCTGGCACACCATTGTATTTCAATATTCTGACTCCATCTACTTCAAAAGAAGCTTCTCTGGTGACGGTTGAATCTGTGGATATACTGATATGCTATTAGAAGTCAATTAATACTATACCCAGTTAGCACAGTTAACAGTAGTAGATTTTCCCCTAGGTCCTATGACTATTTTAGCCAGAGAATCTTTTTCTATTTAATTGTTTTTATTTCATGTGCATTGGTGTTTTGCCTGCATGTATGTCTGTGTAAGGATGTCTGATTCCCTGAAACTGGAGTTAGAGACAGGTGTGAGCTGTCATGTGGGGTTGGAAGTTGAATCTGGATCCTCTGGAAAAGAAGCCAGTGCTCTTAACCACTGAGCCATCTCTCCATCCCCCTTAGCCAGAAATTCTTAACCCCAGTCAAGGTGCCAGGTAGGAGTTTCAGCTTGTGGCGTAGGCCTTAAGTTTAGTCAGAAACTTGTTGGTTACCCTCATAACACTCATACCACTATTGTACCAGTGGGGATGTCTTATTAGGCTGGTCTTACTGTAGTTCACTAAGTTCACAGGTGGATAAAAGTGGTGACTATTTTTCTCCTCCAGGTAGCATTCATAGCACCTTCCAGCCCTATGAAAGCCAGCCAGTAGAGATAACACTTCTAGCTTGATTTTCTGTGTTCTGTGATTCAAGTATGTGGTGTCGTCAGCAATAGAGTCTTAGCATAGAGTTTTAGTGTAGCCAAGAACATCTACATTACACCTTCTCCTCCTCATGGTTCACTGCAAAAAATGTAAGAGCCCAGGGCAGTAGAAAGCAGTGTTTTCCAGACACAGCAGCTGCACATATGAACTTACTGCAGTTGTGTCAGCATGTGCATGACCAGCACAAGCTCAAGCCAGACAAAATCTCAGGATGGAATGGCTAGATGGGCACCAGGTCCCACCTGTAGCTAGCCAAGGAGCTATTGGTAACAGATAGTTGCTGGGAAAGAGAGAATTGGTTTTCTGTAATGGTTTAGCTTCCAGTGGATTGGTTGACCAAAAAAAAAAAATATCTGAGCAGCATCGATTGCACTTGATGGGCTAGCAAAATGGTGCGGTTAGAGAAGAGTAATGGGGAAAAGATCTAGTATATGAAATTCCCAAAGAGCTAACAACTAATTATTCTTTTCTAACAACTGGAAATCCAGTTTTCAAATATAGACATTTAAGACTTGGAATTCTGTTGCAAGATCAGCACATGTGAGGGTGCTCTTCTTGGCCATTAGTCTCTAGCCAAAGTACATTGTACTTTTTTTTTTTTGCTTCATCCTGTTCCAAAGGGCTTGTGTTAATATTTGTAAACATCATGCTAGTGTACTCATGTTTCCATCTATTTGATGAGGGATGTCATTCTGTATATATATTTTTCTTGTTGGTTGATGAATAAAACACTGTTTGGTCAATAGCCAGTAGAAGCAGGAAGATAGGTGTGGCTAGGAAACAAGGAGAATTCTGGGAAAGGTAGGCAGAGAGAGACCTGGAAGAGTTGCCATGGAGTCAGCAAAGGAGAAACAGGTCCAGGCATTCTCTGTTAAGCCAATACCACCTAGAAATTGGTTAATAGCCAGGTGGTAGTGGTGCACGCCTTTAATCCCAGCACTCAGGAGGCAGAGGCAGGCAGATCTCTGTGAGTTCGAGACCAGCCTGGTCTACAGAGTGAGTTCCAGAACAGCCTCCAAAGCCCTGTCTCAAAAAACAAAAAAAGAAAAAGAGAAATTGGTTAGTAATTAAGACAAAGCTAGCCAATAAGAAGCCCTAGCTAATGGTCAACATTTAATAAATAATATAGTGCCCGTGTTTATTTGAGGCAAAGCAGCTGATGCAGTGGCAACCTACAACTCTCCCTCGCCTTTAATATAGACACAGAGAGACTGAATTTGCAGACCCTGGCTTGACCACCATCACCAAGGGCCCTTATCTACAGAAAGTAGCATATGAAGTCAGTATGATTTAAGTGAATTTTTCAGGAATAGGAACCACTATCTCTAGTGACAACCCAGGAAACCAAACAATAACCAGAAGGTCAGATGAATTGTCTCCTTTGTGTGCCTACTTCCAACTTAGGACAAAGTAACAAAAACCACATATCCACTCTAACTCTATTACCCAGAATGCTCTGCTGCTAGTTAACCCAATGGCAGCTCACTCAGACAGCCTCCATTTGTGACTAACCCAAAGAATCTCTTTGCGTATTATGAAGCTCTTTGCATCCTCTGCTCTCTTTGAGTTCTCAGCCAAAAGGCAAGTCACTATAGCGGCCCTCTTTGAAGACGCCTCTAAGGTCTAAAATGAAGATATAGTGGATCCATGCAGAAAAACTCAATCTGCGGCTCCTGAAAAGCAACCCCAGCTTCATTGTGCTGAGATACTCAGTAGGCACATGTCATTTAAGGCCTGACAGAAAGCACCAGAACGAGTCTTCCTAAATCCCAGGGACCAGATCAGCATCTGTTCCTCCCTGGGCCTATAAGAAGCACGTGATTGGGTTTCTCATTAAACCAGAAGGCTAGATACTGATATTAGTTTACTGCAAAGATAATAACCCTAACTACACTTTAACAGGATTCTTTGGCAAGCTGTAGAAACCTCCTTTATTTTTGTGGATTTTTTTGTAATGATAATCTCCTATGAGCTAGAGTCTTCTCCCCACACTGACAGGCTCTGGGCCTGAGCAAGTCTCCCCTCCACCCCCACCCCTATACAAAAGCTAGGACCAGCCTATGCCCTAGTGAAGGGGGAATTCTTCTGTACTGCACATATGATTTCACTGTCCCTTCTCACCCTGTGTTCTGTGCTCAACTGTGCAACTGCCCCGCTGTCAATGCAGCCAAGGGCATTCCATTCTTCTTAATAGAGTTTGAGTCTATGTAGCCAAGGTCATTCCATTATTCTGGAGTGACAGAACCAGAAGATGTGTGATTAGTGTCAGAATCAATCTGAGAGTAGGCTTCACTGTCTGAGCTATAGGCCATTGTGCAGATTATTTTTCTGTTTAAACTCCATTTTTTCATCTATAACATGAGACACTAATATCTGACTATTATGTTTCTAGTGGAGACAGTGTAAAAACCAAGTCTGGCATATGTATTAGGCTCTACAAAAGCTTTTACTGCAGCCTGGAGATGTGGCTCAGTGATGGAGCAGTTGCTTGGTGTATGTGAGGCCTGGGATTCAGTCCCTACCTAGGAAAGCAAAACCACATAAAACAGCTACTGTTATTTCTGACTGATTATTCTGGTTATGTGTCCTGCTTTGTTTGATTGTTTGTTTGTTTGAAGATGGGGGGGGGTCTCTCTGTGTAGCCCTGGCTGGCCTGGAACTTGCTCTGTAGACCAGGCTAGCCTACAACTCAGACTGCCTCTGCTTCCAGAGTGCTAGGATTAAAGGTGAATTCCAGTACACCTAGCTGAGTCCCACTTCTTAATATTGTTATTTCTACCTAAATTAATGAAAGAGTTTGTACATTTATATAGGTAGCTAAAAAATTCATTTTAACACACACACACACACACTTCAGAGCGTGTTCTGGCCTCCACAGGAAGAATGATAATGACACCCAATGGGTCTTTTCCATTTCTAATTTCACTCATTCTACGGTCCTGCGATTACTACAGCCAACTAATCAACTAAACATAATTATGCACAATTCCAAACATATTATGAAGTAATAAGGCCTTTATTTTTCATTGTGCCCTAAATGCCTGTATCATTAGAGATATAGAAACAGAATTTAATCTGAGCTCACCGAATGGAAAGTCAGAGTAGTGAAATGGAAGACAAAGAGATCTAGAATTTTCCTGTTCACCTCGAAATAGAAAACCTGTGTCCACTCACAGCTGCCTGATCACACACAGGACTTGCCATGCTCTCATGAGTATTGTAGGAGTTTGTCCTGAGTCCTTTGAGAACACACAAATGTGTGTGTGTGTTCCTCTGTTATGGAATGCAAATGATCATACAAGAGGTTCTGGGCTCAAATGTCCCCAAAGAAATAGGAGATATGTGCCAGTGATCAGCGCTTCCGGGAGAATTGTCCACACCTCTACTCAGCCCACCTGGATGCACTTTGATCATCCCACATACTGGTAAATGTAGAGAAAGCCACAGTTTCCTAAGTTCAGACTTGGAAACGAAAGTGAGAAAATAATGCCTTATGTGTATTAATGAAACACAAGGAAGAACACAGGTTTTACAAAACACTGATAATGTCTGCAAGTACCATTAAGAGAAGTAATAAATGCACCATGCCCTCTAATCTATAAAATAATCCTCTGGAAGAATTGTTCTTATCTAAGGATGAAAGCCAGTACAGTTCACATATTGAGCCACATGGGACTGAGTTATGCATCTTATCCAACACCCTCAATCTATACCCCAGTGGAGTAGCTGCCAGTATATGCTTTGTGGCACAAAACCAGAGAAAGAAAGACTCTCACAAGGAGAAAAGAGCAGAAAATCTCACCAATGGTTTAGAATTTAAGAATTCTTTCCTGAATAAGGCACTAAAATATGATAATGTCAAACTCTGTCTCTGAAAATGAACAAAATCATAAGTTATTTGAGATTCTGGATGCACCGGGTCCCACTGTTTCCCTGCAACCTGCTCTAATTTTAATCAGCACAACACAAGACTATCCTGTGTCCTCCCAGGTATCTTTTCGTATTTGTTATTTAAATATCCTTGGAGAGCAATGAGCATAGCTTCAAGTTCATGGCTCTCTAGATAAAACCACATATGAATGTGGATTCCAAATTTTGTCACTTCTATTTTACCCTATACAAATATACATTAAATCCTAACTGGCTTTACGAGAGAGCTGTTATGAATAAGACAGAACGATTACAAGTATGCAAACCTGGCTAGCTGGAGCTGGTATTTCAGGCTACAAGAAGGAATCAGTTTTTCCTTTTATGTGTCTCTTATTTTTCTTTGTGTGTGTGTGTGTGTGTGTGTGTGTGTGTGTGTGTGTGTGGTTATAAGAAAAATGTTGAGTTTAGCACCAAGGATAGATTACCCTTAAAAGGAACATTTATCAGAGAAAATATTAATTGGCTGTTGGGAAAGAAGCCACAAAAATAAAGGGAAATAAATGAAATGAGGGATTAAAGCTAGAAAATGTAGCTAAGGAAGATCGGAATTTCCTTTTATGCAAGTTGGAGCTTGCATGAATGTGTTCATTTTACACCAAATATCTAAGATGTTTAGATGCGCAACAGCATGCCAGGAGTTTGCCAGGCATGCTATGAGACCTTTTCACCCATATCCTTCTAACGTAATGTTGTAATTCCCTCTAAATGTTGTGGATACAGAGGTAGGAAGTATATACACCCTACATACGTATCAAGTGGCTGACTGCGTGTGGATGGAAGCAAGAGGTATTAAGAATGGCAATGCAGGTTCCTGGCAGAACAGTGGTTGGGTAGAAAAATCTCAGGAGAACAGGGCAAAAACATGGACACCAGTTCCTAAATTCTGAACTATTGCCTAATAAAAATCCCAAAAGGGAGCCAAAGTTCACAGAAGTGGACACAATGGAAGCAAACTTCTTTTACTCTCTCTCTTTCCCCACATCTTGTCTTCATGCCTCTCTGCCCTTTTCGCTTTGCTCAAACACATCATGCTGGCTGAGAAGGTTGGAGTGATACAAAGTTATTAAAATGCTTTCATCTTGCTAACCCTTCATTGCATTTTGCAGCATCTGCTTATCTCAATTTGAGGACTTTGACATCCATAAACCGCATCCTTAGTGTGAACTTCATTATTAAAAATAACAGTACTCCCAGTTGATTGAATAGTCATTATATACCATGCACCATTTGTAGGGCCCTTCAAATCTTTAAATCACACATAACCCACCTATATTATCACAATGACCTGCTTGTACCCATGCCCAGATAAAGTTCTTAGAAAAAATTATAATTACCAAAGTGATGGTATTAGGAAAAATGCCTCTGGGAGATGATTAGGCTGTGTCTAAAATATCTTAAGATTTTATTTTTCTGTTCATGTGATAGATAAAATACTCTGTCGAAAGCAACATATGGGAAATGGGTTTATTTTGGTTCAAGCATACAGTTTATCATTGCAGGGAAGTCAAGGCATCAGAAGCTTGAAGAATCTGGTCACAATACATCCACAATGAGAAAGGAGAGAATCATCAGTGCTTGCAATTCCTCAGCTCCCTTTCTTCAATTACACAATCCAGTATGCCAATCAGGGAATGGTACCACTCCCAGTGACCAGGTCTTCTCACCTCAGTCAAGATAATCCCCCACCGGAATTCCTAGAGGCCACTCTCTCAGATGATTGCAAATTTTATTCAGTTAGTGATTCACAATATCACCATGAGAAGAGTCTGCAGAGCTGAGGGAATTGCTCTGCTTTCTTCCACCATAAGAGAACACATTAGAAAAGGGCCAGCTATGAATCAGAAAGGAGGATTTTACCAGGCACTGAGTTGGCTCTAACTTGATGTTGTACTTTTCAGTCTCCCGAACTATAAGCATTCAAATTCTGTTGTTTATAATCTGCCCACTTTATGGCATTCTCTTGAAGCAGTCCAAACAGATTAATACAAGCATCACCCCCATTTTACAAGTAAAAAAACTTGAAGGATAGACTTTGAAAGTACACAGTCTGTGATTGTGTAGCTCCTATGTTGGGAGGCATGGATTGTAATTCTAATTTTCTGACTTCACAGAATATTTACTTTTCATCAGTGGTTATTTTATCAATAGTCTTCACTGCTTTCTCTCAATCAAAGTTAATATCCTGTCAGGATATTAGTGAATCAGCCTATGGAAAACTCTTAGATGGTGATGACAATGCCAGAGGCTCTATTGATTTCTCTGCCCTTTCCTGTCCCCTATCATCAATAGTAGATTATAATAGGGTCCAACCTAAAAGTCCTGTTCAATTCCCAACTATTAAGGGCATGTATCAGTGTGAACAAGGGTTTGGAAAACCTTCAAGAGCATATAGTCATCTTTAACAGTTATCAATGAATAAAGGAGTCAGTCCTTGCTCACACTGGGGCAAAAGGAATCTGTAAGTGGACCCGGTTCTTCCCAGGGAACTCTCAGAAAATAAATTCACATCCACAATGTTTTGCAGAACAAATGAGTCCTCAAAATTCAGAAGTTTTCTGTATCTTAAGATAGTGTTAGGAACAAGGAGAAGCAAAAGACAACTAGGAGAGAATATGTATAGCACAGAGATGAGGCATGAAATTTCAACACAAAACATTTAAAGACTTCTTAAATTATGGGCAGCTGAGAGGATAAATGTGATTGATGTCTGATGAAGCAAGACTGATAGCCAGACTCTATCCCTGGGACCCACATAAAGGCGAAGGAGACTTCACAGAGTTGTTCTCTGACGCCCTCCATATATTGTGCCATACGTGTGCACTTGCGAACATCATGCACATAGGAAATAATAATGTTCTTATAAATTTATAAATGTGAAATATTCTAGCTAACTTTCAATAGGCAACAAAAGTAAACAAATACCACGCTAAAAACAGATGTATAGAGCTGAGAATATAGATTGGTGTACGTTACTAGTGTGTTCAAAGCTGCCTGAGAGAGAGAGAGAGAGAGAGAGAGAGAGGTGTAGTGTTTGATGGTACTAGTCATCATGGAAACAAACACTAACATTCAATAAAATTCAACTGCCTTGTGACAAAAAGAAAGGCCAAACTCAGAAATGTTGAGAGCCAATGAACTGACAAAGAAAAAAGAAAGCACATAGCCCTTACAAAGAACTGTATGAAAATACATAAAATAATTTTAGTGAGAAAAATAACCCCAAACTAGAAACATGTAGATGTTTTTCTTGCAATTTCTCTTCTGAACAGTATTTTTATCTAAGGTTCTAGCCTTATTAAAACTATGCAAACCTAGATTCAGGAATGAATGGCAGCAAGGTAAAGTGGTGTGTGTCATGACACATCACATTTGTGACTAATACCATCTTGGGCTCAAAGAAACACTGAGACTCCTTTTTAACTTGCACTAGTGAAATAAAAAGTAATTTGGAACTGGAAAGATGGCTCAGTGGTTAAGAGCACTGAGTGCTCTTCCAGAGAACCCAGGTTCAATTCCTAGCACCACATTGCAGCTCATAACCACGTATAATTCCAGTGGATCCAGGACCCTGTTCTGACCTTCACAGGCACTAGGTATGAACGTGGTGTGGTTCAAATGCATGCATGCAGGCCGGCACTCACACATAAGCATAAAACAGAACTAAAGAAATCTTTTGTAAAAAGCAAGGTGTTCAGATATCATACTCCTGCCAAGGGAGGGCAAGATCAGCATAAGCAGATCATACGAGCAGAAGAAATTTAACAGGAATGACCGAGCTAACTTACTTGAAAAGTGCTTCTCTCACATAGTCTGAATGCCATAGCTTCTGGCTTCTACTGTGACATTTTTATCATTTATCCTTTCCCTGGCTTCTCTCTGCAATCCAATTCTTACTTCCTTTGATATTTAGGAACCAGTTCAGTGTTTTAAAGGGCAGAAAATGGAGACTGAATATCCTGTTTTCACAGTTGTGAGTTCTAGGCTAGCCAGGACTACACAGTGAGGACTTCCCTCAAAAGAAAAAAATTTAACACAACAAAAAACCTCACTGTGATCATGCTAACAAGGTTTCATTCTAACCCAATTACACCCATTTGTTTGTATATTTGTGGCTACTTTACTGCTGTAATCGCAGAATTAAAATTAAGTATCTGCCTCTGTTGATCATTACTGCCAGAAGAACACAAATTATGTAAAAGTTTGATTATGATAATTATAATCAGTGATTTTGCTAGAAGTCAGGAGAAACAGGGATTATGAAAGAAACGTACAATTTATAAATTATGTATGTCTTTATTATTGACCCATAAATCTTTGACTCATGAACACAATATCCAGCCATTTGTGAAACTAATGAAATCAATCAGCTTTGATGTTTTGTCAACTTTCAGTCATCTGAAATCCCTGAATTTATAAAATCTTTCCATCTTGCCATAATGAAGCACTGTTTTTCAAGGAAAGAAGTAACTACACATCTTGTTCAATGACTCATTATTTGATTTATAGCTTGGAAATAATTAGACAAATGATATCTAGGTCTCCTTATACTTCTGCCACAGGCTCTGCACATGCAGGGAAGAAAGTAGTTCCCACAGACATGTAACCTCAAGATGCCTGTTTCTTTACAGCAAGAATCCCTAGGTAAGGGATATGTGGATCATTCTAGTGCTTGCTTTGACAGGGCAGGTCTGTCATTTATCTAGAGATTTATGAGCTGAGACAATGCCTCTTCTTTTTTCCTTTAGTGTCCATGTATATCTCCTATAGTTCATGTAGATATTTGCTGAGGGAGGATAGAAATGGAGTTGAAGAAACATTTTGAGGGTTTTCTTCTTTTTTGCATTCTATAAGCCAAGTTTAAAAAAAAAAGGCTGATCTCCAAAATTTACAAAGAACTCAAGAAGCAAGTCTCCAAAACATCAAAGGATCCAGTTAAAAAGTGGGGTACAGAACTAAATAGAGAATTCTCAACAGAGGAGTTTAAAATGGCTGAGAAACACTTGAGAAAGTGCTCAACATCCTTAGCTATCAGGGAAATGCAAATCAAAACAACTCTGAGATACCATCTTACTCCTGTCAGAATGGCTAAAATCAAAAACACCAATGACAATTTATGCTGGAGAGGATGTGGGGAGAGAGGAACACTCCTCCACTGCTGGTGGGAGTGCCAACTCGTACAGCCACTTTGGAAATCAGTATGGAGATTCCTCAGGAAAATGGGAATCAGTCTACCATAAGACCCAGCAATTCCACTCTTAGGCATGTACCCAAAAGATACACAGTCATACAACTAGGACATCTGTTCCACTATGTTCATAGAAGCATTATTTGTAATAGCCAGAACCTGGAAGCAACCTAGATGCCCATCAACTGAAGAGTGTATAGAGAAAATGTGGTACATTTACACAATGGAGTACTACTCAGCAGAAAAAAAAAAACAATGGAATCTTGAAATTTACAGGTAAATGGATGGCACTAGAAGAAACCATCCTGAGTGAGGTAACCCAGTCACAAAAAGACAAGCATGATACGTTCTCACTCATATATGGATTTTATTCATGAAACAGGGAATTGCCAGCCTACAATCCCACAGGCAGAGAGTCTCGGAGACAGGGAGGACCCTAAGAGAGATATGCATGATAACCCAAAGAAGGGGAATGGGACAGAATCTTCTGAGGGGATTGGGAGGGGGGGTGGCAAGGAAGCTGGGAGAAAGAGAGGGGGTGAAGAGAAGGGGAGAGGAGGACATGGGGAAGCAGTAAGATACATATTAAAGACAAGAATTCTGATTTATGGATCTCCATCCATGTCACCATTCAGAATGGAGACATTATTGTCCATCATTCTACAGAGAATTCCAGTTCACATCTTTTCCTCCTCCTTCTCCAGTGCGAGGCCAGATTTCTCCAAGCATAAGACATCAAGGCAATTAGAAGGGCTATCTCTACCACAGCTCACTATTCTTTCCTGACAGCTGCTCTCTCGTTTATTTATTTTTATTTATTTATTTTTATTTTTGAGACAAGGTTTCCCTGTGTAGCCTTGGCTATCCTGGAACTCATGTTGCAGACCAAGCTGGCCTCAAAATCATAGAAATCTTCCTGCCTCTGCCTCCCAAGTGCCAGGATTAAAGGCATGTGCTACCACTACCAGGTTTTATTCCAAGAGTAAAATGATAGACTCTAGACATCCCCTATGTGGAAGGATTTGGCAATAGGGTGGGAGGGAGGGTGGAAGGGGAGTGCGGGAGGAGGGGAGGGAGAGGGAACTGGGATTGACATGTAAAACAAGCTATTTAAAATTAAAATAAAAAAAATAATGTAAATCATCAAAAAAATAAAATAAAATAAAATTTTAACGTATAATATATTTTAATACTCTTTCCCCTCTCCCCACTCTGTTAAGGCCTTCTCCACCTCCCTACCCACTCAACTTCATGTTCTCCCTCCCCCATCTCAAAAAAAATCAGAAAACACAGCCCAATGAGACAAAAATAACAAAACAAAAGATACACACAAAGTGAAAATATGGAGTCTAGTTTCTTTTGGTCAACTACTGGCCCTGGGTCATGGGGCCTGCCCCAGAATATGATTGATATACCCAGTGACACTCCATTAGAAGAAATTGATTTTCCCTTTCCCAGTAGATATCAAGCGTAAACACCTTTTTTGGTTAGGGTTGGGACTTTTTGCCCACTTCCCCTTTGCCATGCTGGGATTTTTCTCCAGCTTGAACTTGTGCTGTTCCTTTAAAATGCTATCATAATCTCTGTGAGTTCATATGTGCATCTGTGTGTCTAGAAGGCAATGTTCTGTTGGAGTCATCCTACACCTCTGGCTCTTAGAATCTTCCTCCTCCTCTTCCACGTAGGTCCCTAAGCCTTGAATGGACATTTAAGGCTGAGTGTTTCAAAGTCTCTCACTCTCTGCACGCTATCCAATTGTGGGTTTTTGTGTTAATTTCCACCTTCTGGAAGAAAAAACTTTTTGATGAGGGTTGAGCAAGGCACTGATCTGTGGTTGTATCTCTGTGTCATTGTGAGTCATTTTATTGATATGTATTGAGTTTTCCCCTAGGGCCCATGACTAGTGTAATCACAGGTTCTTGGCTGCTTTAACAGTGTCAGGTATGGGTTCAACCTCGTGGGGTGGGCCTCAAATCCATTCAAAAAGTGTTTGCTTACACTCGTAACATTTTCATCAGTATTGCACCAGTAGTCTTGCAGGTGGGTCGCTATTTTAGGTAACAGGATTTGTGGATAGGTGCCAGTGACGATTACTTTTCTCCTCAGATAGTTTGCAAAGTACCAGCCTGCACCATGAATACTAGTGAGTTGGGGTAAAGCTTCTAGTGGGGCACCAGCTCCACCTCTCCATGTTCAGTGATAAAGGGAGCAGTGTCATTAGCAATGGGGCCTTTTTTGTCAGCCTGTTGTAGAGGGTAACCAATAGCAATGGGACCCCATTTAGCTCTTTATTCTTCATTATAAAAAGCCTTGAAAAATTAGAAATGTGCTCCTTCTTTCCTCACAGGCTACCATCAAATTTGTGGGTTGATTTCCACCTATTTATCTCTTTTTTAACTAAATGGAGAAAAGCCGGACTTACCGGATGCCTCAGCATGTCAAAGTGTTTGTGATACAAGCCTTGTGTCCTGTGTTTGATTCTATAACCCCCACACAGTGGGACACAGTGATGCACATATAAACAACCCCAACATTCCTGTGGCAAGATGGAAAAGGCAAGAGAATCACAGAGAAATTTATGAATGGGCTAGCCTAGAATATTGAGCACAGGTGAATCAAAAAATAAACCCATCCTCAACAAGGTGGAAGGCTAGAACTGTCTCCTGAGCATCATCTTCTGTCCTGCACATGCCCATTGTGGCACATATGTGGCTGTGAACACATACACACAGATGTACACCTATACACAAACAACTCCACATTAATAGTTAGCAAATAAAATATAGAACAAGAGAAAACAGAACACCTTTCTTATTTAATAAAAACAATACAAAGATTTATTTTCTTATGTTGCATTATAAATTATATATTTCCCACATTTTTTCAGATTGACATAATCTGACCAAATATGGAAAATACTGTTTTCTCCCTCTTGTTACCCACACTGCTAGCTTCATATGGTTCAAGCTGGTTCACTTTCTTTTCTTGAAGGGCAAGCAGTGCATGGAATAGGGTGTACGTCTGACAGATTCATTGCCAATCTAGATTACTACAAAGCTAATGGAGTTTCCTCCCTAACTCCTCCCCTATGTGAGGCTGACCCAAAAGCTTGGAAAGTCCTTTCAGAGTATTCTTGTAACCAAGCATGACTTCTGTCTGGAATTAGGCCATGGCTAATTTCCCAGGAAAAGAGGTGCTTTCACTATGTAAAAACACCCACCAGGAGAATGTAAGCACCAGAGCTGCAGACTGGAGGTGCCACAACCCACTGTTTCACTTAGTAGATTGCTTACCCCATCTTCTAACCATGAATCTGAGGTCTTTTCCCAAAGATGATTCTCCATCTTATTTAAAACGCTGACAACTTCCTAAGTGTAGAAGTAAACGGCCTTTCATAAAGTATGTTAATCTCATCTAAAAAAAATAGCATATGCATCCTCTGAAAGATCATGTGGTTTATAGAGAAATAAGCTAAGTGCCTGAATCATAAAAGTATAGCCTTGGTCTTCCAAGAAGAGGTGAACAACCTCGACATTTCAGAGTCAGCTAGGAGTGGGTTTAACTTCTTCTTCTTTGTAGTTTAAATTTTATCATTACTTCATATCCCCTGGTCTCATTTTTCCCATCTGTAAAAGGACAACAACAGCATTTGTTTTGAAAACGAAAACTACTCTGAGGATGAGATGGCAGGATGGAAGTCACAGAATCAGGTTCCTGACCACATAAAGCTACAAGCATCGGAGACAGGATATGAGGCTGACACCCACTGAAATCAAACTTTAAGCTTACATCCATGCTTTGCAGTTAGTTATGTTACAAAAATGTTTAGTTCCGTTATGTCAGTGTATGTGTGTTTCTGGTGTACATGTGTGCAAAGATATCGACACCCATATCTCCAGAGTCCAGAAGAGGACATCAGATGCTCTCTCTCAATCCACTTTATCCCTTTGAGACAGGGTTTCTCACTATAACTTCAATAAGGTTGGCAGTCAGCAAACCTCAGCAGTCCTCTAGTCCCTGGTTTTTGTGGTTTTGGGATTGCAGGCACACATAGGTGTTCTGTTTGTTTAAATGAACACTGGAAATTTGAACTCTAGTCCTCATGTTTGCTCAGCTGGAGCTTTTTACCAATTGAACCAACTCCTGGTCCTTTTCTTAATTTTATTTTTTTGTATATATGTGGCACAAATTATGAACCTCCTTGTGCCTCTGTCTCCTCATCATTAAATGGGAGTGAGAACACTACCTGTGTGAGATAGAAGTTATGGAGATTGCAGGGGCCATACCACTCCAGCACTATGAACATTGCCTTTGGCACCTTGCATGCTATATGTGTTTATATTAAATTGTCAGCTATTTATTTATTGAAAATCTTTATTCCACTAGACCAGAACTGTTCTATTAAGTACATGCTGTAGAAGAATAACCAGAGTATTAACTCTGAAAATGTGGGGACTTTGTTCTAATTAAATCCACATTTCATTGTTCTGGCTTCTTGTAGCCACGGATTTATAGTTAACTTTTGAAAGCCAAAGTTTTGAATCTATGGTAACATGTTCTGCCTTGTTACTGTACATAAAGACCCCAATTATACTACTCAGTTACTGCCTTCCAAAGTATTTTTGGTAACAGTTGAACAAAAAGCACTTCAACAAAAACACCATTGTTTTCTTTGGGATCCAAGAAAGTTTAATTAAAATGCCAACATGATCAAGCAGGCTAAGAATGTTTTCTCATTATTCCAATTAAGAGTCAGTAAGATTTGATTAATATTATTCTGACTGCTCTGGGCTCTGGCAGATCTGTATATTTTCATTTAGTTATTCATCTCTAGTATACTCTATTAATTATCTCTCTCTCTTCCTGTCTTTCTCTTCTTCAGTATAATCCTTTGTTTTTCAAATAGCCTCCAGAGCCTTTTCCTTAAAATAGTAAGAATTATTTCAAGTTCTACCGTTAATTTTAGTCAAAACTTTAAATACCATTTTGAGTTAATTCATATCTCACATTCTTCCTATAAAAGAAATGTGTGAAGTTTTTTTTTAATGGAGCCTTTCCAGGCTTCATATAATTTACTATGTATTTCAGTGTCTACCAGAGAATTAAAGTGATTATTTATGTTCCCTAGACTCGGAGAGTTAGGAAAACACTGAACTGTTCTGATTTTCAAAAGCACACAGTTGGACTTGTTTAGCAATGCTTCATTTGTATGCAAAAAACATAGTATATAGGTATGTGATTCTGTGTTGATTTCAAGAAGAGGGGAAGCTGTTTCATTATCAAAGCTTGTACATTCAATGCCCACCTCAAAACTGTAGAAACACAGGCTGTGTTTGAAATAGTAAATAGACAGAAGTCTAAAATCCAAAGTTATAACTCCCAAAGAAAGAATAACTCATTCTTTTTATATATGGAATATTAAATTCTCCTGGTTTAATACATAATTCCAAGTCAATATGTGAAATGGTTTTCTTGAGGGAAATGCCTAGTTAGTGCTCTTTTTCAGCCTAGTAATTGTGCTGGTATTTTAAAATATGTTATTACACCCAGGGGTTTAGGAAATGGTCATATGTCTTATAAAATATGAATAAGTGTGAAATAGAATTATGCTGCAATTTTTTGTGAGAACCATAATTCTGAATTGAATGCCTCTTGTGTTTTTAAACTTCACCTGCATAAACATGAAAATAAAGTATGGGCTTTAGAGAAAAGGGCATCTGTAATTACAGCACACATCTCTTATGTCAATCGTCTCATGCATGTTTAAACTACACACACAGACACACACACACACACACGCACATGCACCACATCACACTTACATATACCAAATACACCACACACACACAAAACTCACATACTCATACATACACCATACACACAAACACACGCCACATGCCACACAAACACACATACCAACCATAGATACATGAACACACACAATTTTTTTATTTCTCTTTGGTGGCCCCTGTAAAATTACAGTCAAATCAATAGATAATATAACACATGCAATTACAAGAAATCTTGCTGTTTATCTTTGATTAATTCCTCTTTTTAAACATGTTTCCCTAGTTAAGAATTCAAAAGAAGAGACAAAACATATTCATCCTGTCCCATGTGCCTATCCCATAGCAGCTGGAAGCCATTGAACATGTTTTGTTCCATGCCCTTGAGTAACAACTGATGATCATGACAGTTAGTGTTCTTGATAGGCCTCTTATCCACAAAACACCTTTCAACTTCATTTACCAGATACACAAAGTCAAAGAAGAAAGGAATTACTATGATAACAAATCATTATAATCCCGCATGATGAAGAACAATCCCCTATCTTATCCAGCTCTTTATTGACGGTGGAAAGAGAAGAATCAGTGGTGATGGAGCACAGCTTCCAAAGAAGATATGAAAAATTGAAGACCCAGAATGGCATTAGTGTCAAGAGAAATTCTTCCATTGAGGAATCAAATGCTGCGTCTAAATTCATATTCAGCAGTACAGAGGAAAATGCAATGCGCATAACAGTCTTGTGATCCTTGCAATACAAAATGGATGGGGAGCAGTCACTAACGGTGTTATATTTCAATCTTTTTTACTGTACTTTACAACCTGTACCTCATGCTTCATCTCTAAAGTAAAACAAGGGGAATATGGGTGATCACTTTCATGGCTGATGACAGACTTCAATGAAATAATTTACATAAAATGTTTAGTTAAGGCTTGATATACAGTAGGTGCTCAGCAAATGATAGCTTCTATTTCTAAACCAAATAAAAATAATTCCTGCCATCTGTATGTATGGATGCCTTTTCCTTTTTCAAACCCATACCTTGTCAGCTAATAAAGTGAAAAGGAAACTACAGTCAGGGAGAACAAGATTTACAAAACATATTTAACATGGGACTAAGTTCAAGATGTACAAGGAATTACAATATTACAACTCAATAGTAAGGAAATAAGCCAAGTGAAAAATAAGCAGAGGTCCTAAATGGGAATTCTCCAAAGACATGCACCACACATCATGGGTAGTATACAGAAAAATATTCAGTTCTACTAACCTGTGTGCATAGAAACCATAGTGAGGTCTCATCACCTTAGTTAGTCCTGCGAGAATGATCAAAGTTGGATTTGGGAGGTGGCTCAGTTGGTAGAGTGCTTGTCTAGCATACACACATCCCTGGGTTCAATTCCTAGCACCACTTAGAACCAGGAGGAAGCAAACAACTGGAATGAAGTTCAAGGTCATCTTAGAAAACATAGTGAGTTCAAGTTCTACCTGGGATACTTAAACCTTGCCTCAAAAAGACAAACCAAGCCAGGGAGTGGTGGTACATGACTTTAATCCCAGCACTTGGGAGGCACAGGCAGGCAGATAGCAACAAGTTTGAGGCCAACTTGGTCTATAGAATGATTTCCAAGGCAGTGAAACACTATTAAAAAAAAACCTCTGTCTCAAAAAATCAAACAAACAAAAAAAACCAAAAACACCAACAACAAAAATACGAACCAATGCCACATCAAAATGTACAATGGGAAAACTAAGTAATAGCAGAGAGACTACATTAATAGCCCCTACCTGATGATAAGGTTGATGACTACCTTATGTGACATCCTAGAACCTTCATCCTGTGACTGATGGAAGCAGAGACAGGTACCCACAGCTAAACACTGAACTGACCCCTTGGAACACAGTGACAGAGATGGAGGAGTGATGAGCAAGGCAGTTAAGACCGTGCTGGTGAAACCCACAAAGACAGCTGACTGAACAAGTGGAAGCTCTTGAACCCAAGACTGATGACTAAGAGGCCAACAGGGAACTGATCCAGACTCCATGAATGTAGTATCAGTGAAGAGGCCTCAGAAATCTCTGGGGCCATGGATAGTATACTAGTGTTCACCATGGCATACAAATGAACTTTGGGAGCCCATTCCACATGGAGTGATGCTCTCTTAGCCTGGACACATGGGGAAGGGCCTAGGTCCTGCCTGGATGAAATGACAGACTCTTGGAGATCTCCCCCAAGGAGTGCCTCACCCTCCCTGGGAAAGGATGTAGGGATTGGGCTAGGGGTGGGGGGAGTGGGAGTGGGGCTGGTGGAGGGAGAAGGGGGGAGCTGGGATTGATATTTGAAGCATGCATGTTTATAATTTAAATTAAAAAACATACTTAATAAAAAAATTAAGTTTTGGTGAAGATAAGGTGCAAGTTTTAGAACTCTTCTTTACTATTAATGGTTATATAAATTGCCAAAGTATAGAGGAAAATAGGATGAAGATTCCTTAACAAGATACAAATACAACTGTCATGAGCTCTAGCAAGCTCATTTACCCAAAGGAATAAAAACAAATGTGTCCAAGTATTACTTGTACCCCCATGTTCGTTGCCATTATTCCTAATAGCCAATATGTGGAATTAATCTAAATGTCTATCAACACATGAATGTAATAAAAATTATAAACAGACATAATGAAACACAGCTATGCCTTTAAAATGAAGGAAATCATTTTAATATATTTGCAATAATACATATGGATTTAGAAGATATCAAAATAAGAGAAATAATCAAGGCAAAGAAAGACAACTGTAACATGAACTCATTTTCATGTGGAGTATAAAAGATGAAGTTACGGAGGAATACAGAATGAGGTCGTTGTGAGAGGCTGGGGTTATGAGGACTAATGAATTATTGATCAGAGTGCAGACTTTCAGATGGACAAGAACAGTCTAGACAATTTTGAGATCCAAACTATGACAGAATGACTATAGTCAAACAGCATATACTATGTATTTCAAAATAAGAAAGTTTCAAATATTTCTCCAGAGAAAAATAAACAAGGTTATGAATATGCTAATTAGTTTCATTGAATCATTCAATATTTCAGATATATGTATACGTACGCATATATCAACTCATTGCATTGTACCTTATAAACATAGCTATGATTTGTTCAATAAAATACTATGAACTTAAAAGCATACCTTTCTCTTACATGCCTATAATAAGCAAAAAATAATATTGTAAACTTTTTTTTAACATTTCTTTCAAATTTTATTTAATTGAATATGGAAAATTCAGCTACTCATTTGCTCTTACATTCACAATTATAAACTATTTCTCATTTGAAGTTTCTTATTCCAGTATTTATGCACTAAACATTTTTGAAGCATGAAGTGTTTTGCCTGTTGTTTATGTCTACACTACCAACATAGGCATGGTGCCTGAAAATGCCAAAAGAGGCTGTCTGATGGGGAAGTCCTGTGTACATGTCAATAAAGCACTGTTGGCCAATAGGGAAGCAAGATAGGTGGGACTAGGAGTCAAGGAGGACTCTCTCTGGCAAGGAGAAACACAGGGAGTCATCATGTAGCTGCCATAGGGGTAAGAAGTCTGGACCCTTTCTCTGGTAAGAGAAATACTTAGATTAACAATTATGGAGTAAATACTTAAGTCAGAGCTAGCCAGTAAGAAACAAGCAAGGCCAACAGCTTCATAATTAATACAGCATCTTGTGAGTTATTTGGGGACTACAACGCGGCAGAGCCCAGGCGACTGGTGGGGAAAAACCAAAGCGGCTGGCAAGGAAAAGGTTTCATTCAACAGCTGTCCAATTCCCTTGCACCTGAGTTTCAGGTGATGGTGAGTCATCAGTTGGGTTGTGAGACTTGAACTGAGGCCTCTGAAGAACAACAAGTACTCTTAACCATTGAGTCATTTCTCCTGACCTGTATTGTTTCTTCTTATTTCTTATCTTTCTTTTTTTTCTGCCACAGGATCTCACTATATAGTCCACAGTATCTTCAAACTCACAGAGATCCACATGCCTCTGCTTCCTCAGAGCTGGTATTACAGGTGTGTACCATTACATTTAGCTTCAAAATGTCTTCTGAAATCACATCTTTATACTTTAACAAGAATAATATTAAACTACTATTTTCCTTAACCAGGAATTAACAAGAGTTTATAAAAGTTATGTAATTTAAACTTCTTTATAAATTCTTTAGTTTCATTTCTAAAATATAATTCCCACTAACCATAGGCTCCTGAACATTTAGCAATTACATTCAAAGTCAGAGTTAATCATTTTGTAAAGAAAATAAAATCATGCTTGAACTTCAAAGTTACACAGAATTTAAAAAGTAAAGATTTTAAATTAACAACGGGTTGAACATTATTCCATCTCATCTTCATCCCTTTGTGATGCTGCTTAATTTTAACTGCATCAACTGTATTCAGGCCGCATGAGCTCCTTTATCTAATCACAGGCTGCCAAGAATCTGTTTAGACACTCACCTGGGTTAATATGCATCTTATTGTTCTTCACTTTGGAAAATCCATTATGCACGTATTGGTGTGCTTGAGCAATTGTTTCCCAAAAGCATATTAATTTTGTTATTATTTTTAGCTCTGCTCTCTGTAGGTGCTTCTTCCCTGAGCCTCAGCCCAGTCCTTGAAGGAAGACAGTTGTGACAAGTTGTGGGAGGCTGAAAAATGGATTTCAACCACCTTAGACTGGAACACTAGGGGACCCTGACTAGCCTGTGAATGTGTTTAGGCCACAAAATGATAAATTCTGGGACATAATCCCTAAGATCCTGCAAAAGTTTCCTAATTATCCATGTTAATTTCCAATAGGCACTAGTCCCCCAAAAACCCAGAAACACGAGGGATCTGTGCTTTAAAATATGGGAAAGCTGTGTACTGCAACTCAATTGGAAAGTCAATTTGCATTTTGGGTCAAGAGTTCTCTAAAGGACCAAAATAGACACAACTAATATATATTAAAAGAGAATTTCTTTTCTTGGCTTATACGATATTGTCAGAGTGGTTCAACATGGCTGCCTCGCACCAGAAAAGCTCAGAAGCTGGAAGCTGTTCAGGTCACGAACAGTCTGGTGCTGAAGGACAGGATCCTTCCAGATCTGCTTATCTTCCATCCATGTTAAAAAGCTGAAGAAGTTGGCCCTAACATCAGCCTAGGAATCAGCAGTGGCAGCAACAGACTAAGTAAACTCAAGAGCAAGAGTGAGGGCAGCAGTCAAAAAAGCCCAAAGGTTCCTTTGGTTCATGTGGTTTTATCTGGGTCACTACCATCAAATGCTATCCACATCAATTAGGGCAGTCAAGATGATCCCTCACAGACATGGGGACAGTTTGACTCAGTATTGACAATTTCTCATTGCGATGCTCTTCACAGGAGATTCTAGGTGTCAGATTGACAACTGAAGCTGTCCATCGCTCATGTTAATGAGAATGAAAATGTGTGGTTTTCCTATGCTTGCTGAATGTATTTATGCGTGAAACATCATAAACATATATTTATTTTTCTTTTAACTTAGTGGTCTTTCAATAAACCACTATTACCAGACAACAAAGCAACAACTAAATAGAAAAGGAAGTATCAAAAGTTGCTATACTTCATCAAGGTATCTCTCTCCTTGCTCTCCCTCTCTGTCCCCCCATACCCTGTTCCCTCAGTTCTCATTCACCTTCACCTCCTCTTTACAGACAACTTTGCACTTAATTTACCCAGGAGACCTCATCTAATTCCCCTTCCCAGGGAGATATATGTGTGCCTCTTAGGGTCCTCCTTGCTACATAGCTTCTCTGGGGTTGTGGATTGTAGTCTGGTTATCCTTTGTTTTACCTCTAACATCCACTTATGAGTGAGTACATAGCATGTTTGTGTTTCCAAGTCTGGATTACCTCACTCAGGATGCTTTTATCTAGTTCCATCCATTTGACTGGGAATTTCAAGGTATCGTTGTTTTTTACCACTGAGTAGTACTCCATTGTGTAAATGTACCACATTTTCTTTATCCATTCTTCAGCTGAGAGGCATCTAGGTTGTTTCCATGTTCTGGCTATTACATATAATACTCTATGAATATTTTTGAGCAAGAGTCTTTGTGGTTTGATTGAGCATCCTTTGGGTATACGCCTAAGAGTGGTATTGCTGGGTCTTGAGGTAGATTGATTCCCAATTTTCTGAAAAACTTCTATACTGATCATAGAGCCTTCATCCAATAACTAATGGAACCAGATCCACAGCCAAGCACCAGACGAAGCTCCAGGACTCCATTCAAAGAGAGGGAGGAGGGTCAAGATCACAATAGAGAAATCTACAGAGACAGCTGAACCAAGCTCTTGAAAACTCATGTACTGTGGATCCTCCATGGGACCGAACTGGTGCATGAGGTACCTTGTTAGAGGCCATTCCCTATGAGGGGGATGCCATGCTTAACCTTAACTTCATATGCCAGACTTTGTCACTTTGTCAACTGCCCATAGGAGCCCTTACCTGTTAGGAGGAGTGGATGAGGAGTGAGCTGGGGGAATGGTAGGTGGGGCAGAGAGGAGGGGTGGGAGGAAGAACTTTGGTTGAAATGTAAAATGAAATAAAAAAATAAATTTAACTTTGAAAAAAGGTTGCTATACTCATGGCATGTCTGTGGAAATAATGCTTTTGACACCCTGTTGTCCTAAAACTGGACCAGAATAGAGATCTGGTTCTCTGACCTTTCAAGAATTAGAGCCACATTTCCCATCATGGACTCTACAGACTACTCTATCTCTGAAGTACTAGTCAATATTCCCCCAAAGGATTCCCAGGTTACAAACTACAGTATCATAACTGGACTTGTCAGAACGTTCAGTATTTTAATACACACAAGACTGTCCCCAAAGATATGAATTTGACAGATTCCACAAAATTAATTTGACTGGGAGTCATTTTCTATTAATAATACCTTGAGGGGTTTATTTAAAAAAACAAATATTTAAATTTTTATCTCATAGAGTGTCCAAAGACACAGAAATGAAATAAATAAAATGGTTATCAATAGGTAACCACACACCCTAGCTAATGTATGAAGCCTTGGCAACATGGAAAATAGAGAAAATTTCCAAATAATTGCCAAATAACTTGAACATCAAATGACTAGCCTGGAAATCAAGCAAGTTTGTTTTTAACGCTTTAAGAAAGACAGATAGATGCAGATAGATTATCATATATGATAGATGCAGACAGATTATATATATCTCTTATGTATTATATAAAAGTAAATTATATATAGTGATGTATAATTACTATCATAATGATGACAATGAGTTATATACAATTTATGTAATATAATAACACTTGTACAAAGACAAAATATATTTCTCTATCTTAACAAAAGAATTCGTGTGTGTGTGTGTGTGAGAGAGAGAGAGAGAGAGAGAGAGACTTTCATGTGGTCAGTATATATTCACTGGGGATCAATTCTATTTTATGATCAGGTATAGTGCTAAATATTTGAAAGTACTTGTATTAAGACCAAGAGCTTAGTTTCATTGCCCAAGATGCCATGCAAACAAGCTGAATACCATGACAATAATGGGACCGAACTATGTTCAGATAGCCAGAGATGAGAGGAAAGGGACACAGAGTCACCAGGAAAGGCAAGTGGCTGAGCTGAGCCTCACGACTCTGCCCATCACTGACTCCCCTTTGAAGATATTACAAAGCATGCAGCTCTATCCTATCAGGTTTGTCACTCTCTTGAAACCCTGGTAAGAGTTTAAGCACAACAGCCATCTTCTCAAAATTGCTATGGAATCCACATTTACCAACTGATAAATATAATCTTGTCATTAGAACGATAGATGTCTGTGCTTCAAATAGAGCAAGAAGCTATCATGGTAGCATCAACACCAAGAATGAGTTGAGGCTGTCACTCAGGTCACCCATCTTGAAGAAAAATGGGAAATCTTCTTTTTTGCTGACTTCAATTTGCCATTGAATTGAACCTTTGAACTGTTGATTCATTAATTTTTTTAAAAAATCACATTTTGCCAGCCAATTACTCAGCATTCCATGACATGATCAATGATGTTAAAGGTTTTCAGCTCATTGTATTAATCAATTAAGCACAGAATATAAACAAAAAACAGCTGTCAGCTGATCTCAACCAATTGCTGATGAACTGCTGTTTAAAACAATTAATAATGAAGTAATGCTTGAAAACTAAGGGCAAAGGCCTAATTGATTTTTCAAAAGTAAGAACACTCTAAATGCTCAATTAGTTAATAATTTGCCTACTAATTGATTTCTTCAAGGTGTCTGACTGGCAAAATTGAGAAGGGTCCCATAATCACTATTTTACTACAGAAGTCTTCTTTCTAGGCACCGGGAAGGTTACAAGATCAATTTAGATTCCCATTAAGTGGTGCAGAAAACTTTCTCCAAGGGTGAAAATCCAACTATCAAAAACAAAGAAATGAGCAACTAATAAAACTCTGGGGAGAGCTTTGTGAGATGAAGTAATGTGGTGAAGAAGATGAATACATTAGAGGAAAAGTCATGAAATGCCGAAAATATCTATCGGAAATAACAGGAATTTACCAAATGCAAAAGGACAAGTTTGAGAGTGAGAGGCTTGTGATGAAAATTCTTTTAAACAAGGGTAATGATCTAAATAAAGAGAAATGAGCACACAGGGATGCCAAGAATTCAACTAATTATGTTTTATTCCCCAATCCCTTCTTTTCATTGTACAAGATAAGTTATGTGACTTTCTCGTAATGGAATCTGATGAATGGAGTCTAGATAATGTAACAGGGACTTTAAGGGGGGCAATCCAAAAGCACCCTGAGGGTGTAGTGCAAAGATAACGGTATGAATGTTAAGAGTTAGCAGCTAGCAGGGCTGTGGTCAGCCACTGCTGAGAATTTCACAGAGAACAGCTCACTGAAACCCAAGATGATCCTGTCAGAGGTTGTTTGTTCCAGATGGTAAACAATATTTTTATATTTGAATATAAGATGTCTACAAGGCTGAAGCCCCCAATTTCTACATTGTCATCTATCAAATTGAAAGAGTTAGGGACCACCACAAGGGGACAATGGCAAAATAAAATCCAAGCCTTTACACTATTAGAATATATTTAACAGTTTTGTGATAAAATAGCAAATTAGGTGACACTAAAGCAAGCTAAAAATCCTCTGGAGTTTAAGACAGCCACACATGTACCAAACTAAAGCAATGAGGAACTGATGATGAAAAAGTCATATGTTATAAAATGCCTTGATTATTCCTGTAATCAACTCAGACATCAGATGTTCTATCAAACAAACCACAGCCTTTGTTCATAGTTGACTTAAAAATCTCCCTTTTAGGGGCCAGGAAGATTGCTCAGCATTCAAAGACCCTGCTGAGTAAGCAAGATGACAAGTGTTGAGACATAAATGCAAGGTGGCCATGGACACCTGCAATCCAGGCCCCCAGGAGGCAGAGGCAGGGGATCTACAGAGCAAGTTGGTTACCCTGACTCAAAGAATACAAAAAAAAGAGCAATCAATGAAGATTCCCGGCATCAACCTCAAGCCTCCACAGGAAGGTGTACACATACGTGCATGCTCGCAAGCACACACACATAGTCGCACTGACATGCTTTGAGGCATGAATACACATGAAAGGAAGAGGGAAGTCCTCTAATTTTGGAAGTCACAACAGCTAAACAATGTGCTTTGAGTTTTTCAATGGCTTCATGTCAATGACACCTCCAATGCATGTGTTAACAGTACCTATGTTATTTTGAAAAAAAATCTTTTAAGGCTGCTTTTTTTTTTAAATGTATTATTTATTTTCACACAAGTATACTTTGTATGTTGAGTATATCTACCTCCCTTTCTCTGTCAGGCCCCTTTGGCCTCCTGGAGAGTTTCATGTCTATATATGTGACTTTATGTCACTAATAAAAACCTAGCAGGCAACCACAAGTATGAGAAACTAAATACTCTTTGTCTTCCTGAGACTTGCTTAATTCACTTAATAGCATCACTTAATAGCATTCATCTATTTTCCTTCAAACTATACAGCTTTCCTTACTTATTTCTGAAAAAAACTACCCACTGTCTATCTACATAACATTTTTCTTACCCATTCATAGTTGCTGTACACCAAGATCAACTCCATAATTTATATATTCTGAAAAATATTGAAATAAATCTTGATGTGGAACTGTCTCTGTGACCTGCTATCTGGGAGCCTTTTGTGTAAATACCCAGAAGAACTGTGTAATCAAATAGTAGACATATTTTTAGTTTGAGCATCCTGCATACTTACTCCCATAGTAGCTGGACCAGTTTGTATTCCAGTCACTATAAAAGGTTTCCCTTTTGTCCACATCCTCAACAACATTTGCTATTTGTTTTCTCAATGGCTGCTATTCTTACTGCAGTGAGGTGCAATTTCAATGTGGTTGTGATTACATTTCTCTGATGGCTAGTGAAGTTGAACTTTTTTTCCTCTTTTGGGGGGATATTTGTATTTTATCTTTTGAGAATTGTCTGTTCATTTCATGAGCCCTCTTTTTGAGCTTTCTGAATTTCTTATTTAGTTTTTCAGTTCTTTGTATAGTATACATAGTAATACTCTGTCAAAGATTTTTTTTAATTTCCTAGGTTGTCTCTCCATTCAATGAACTGGCTCCTTTACTGTACAGCTTTTGAATTTCAAAAAGTCCTTTAGGTGACTGTTGATTAAGTCCACCTGTCTAAGAACACCTATAGCTATTGATGGTAGCTAAAATAGGATAAAGGCTTGATAACTCTGTCTTGTTATCACGTGCCCTTTGACTCTACTCAACTCCACAAATAAATGTTCTGGCAATTTGTTTCATCCACGACTCTAACACAGGGTTAACTTGGCCATTGTCCTCTGGAGTGGTCTGCTTCTTCCTCTCTGCATGTGTGCTTTCTTGAACTACCCAGACCCATACTGTGAGGCCAGGATGTTTCTGGGAGACATGGATGCCAACTGTAACTCAGCAGAGAAGAATAGTCCACCCAAATGATCCGCCAAGTACAAAGTCAGGATGACAGTATATAGGAAGAAAAAAAAACTCTTGAAACCAGGCTCATAACTAACGGATAATTACAAACATTTTTCCTCCTCAAAAAGTCAATAAAAACCGGCTACTTCCTTTGTTCCAATGAGCACCTTGTGTCTCTTGGTCAATGGTAACTCCGTTTGGTTTGGGTTGTGTGGCTCTAGGTTAGTTTCCAGTAAAGGACTTTTACCTGCCTTGTTTGTAATGTATAGTTTTGTTTCATTTTTACTACTACTGGCACTCCATAAGATCCTGCTGTCCAATATCAAAGCATTCACTCCCTTGTACTATAGCACATAATGCTCTTAGTTTATCTCACAGCAACCCCAATGTTAAATGTTGTATGTTAAATATCATATACCAATAAAAAAATTCTGACTAAGTAAATTTACGCCAGGACCACTGGGCTGGTATAGTTAATCTCTAGAAACATATAAACTTGATCATAATATACAGTACAAACAGATTGACTGGGGTTCTACCACTAAGTAACTAATAACTTTTGGTCCCCAATTATACTCCTCACTACTCTGAATCTTCCTCTAAGTTGTCCCTCAACTCCAATAAAACACAATTACTTCACATCCGTTTTCAGAGGTTCTGTGAAAACTTACTTTGTATTGTTTTTCACCTGGTTTCTACATAGGAAAACCTGCCACTTTGTGTATAAACCACGTGAAAAAGTAGTACAACATAGAAGGATGTTTACACTAGTTATGCTAGTAAAAAAATTTTTAAATTTCTAATTTATTACTTAACGTTGTGTTACAGGATCACATCCACCAACAAAAGTAAACTGAAAACACAGTTTTTATTCTTTGGAGATCCTGGAAAGACAGGATCCAGCTGGGGATCTGGGTGATGGACAAGAGCTGAGACCACAAGCCTAAGTCCTAGTCAATAAGTTCACACCACAGTGAACAGAAGTTTCTCCCTTTAACATCAAATGATCCGAATCTTTACAGAAAGCCTGTCAGTCCTTTTTCCTCTTAACTCCTCCTACTTTCTGGTTCAAAAGAAAGGTATATGAGACAACGGGGTAACAGCATTGGATAGCATACAAAACATCTAGGTTTCTTACACACTCATTCTTGAAATTTCCATTAGAAGTTTCACATTACAGTTGAAAGGTAAGACATTTAGAATTTTGTGGTTCAAACTCAAGATCCTCATTTCCTTTGTTTTGCAATTGGAATCAGCATTCTATCCACCTGGCATAGATGAGAGAATCAACCAGGCATCCCATCAAAGCTGTATGGACATAGCAGGTGCCAATACATCCTAATTTTTTTCCTGACCTCAGTCACCAAGTTCTGAACTCTTGTGTTGAAAGCCAGTCATCTTTTTCAGCTTCACAAGCCATTCTTACACAATCCAAATCTGCTGAACTATCCATGTTCTCATACTTCTGCTTCTCTTTTTCTATCACTACACAAGTGTCAGTCTGGCCTGAATGTCAATCTGGGGTCAATTTTCCTTTTTATCTGACCTTGTACCTGAATATTTGTCCATTTTTATTGATTCTGGAAAGCAATTATATTACATATGAAGAACAAAATGTCACCCAGACTTTAGAGTTCAAATTTGTTCACCAACTCCTCAGGTTAAGAAGGAGTCTTGGAAGAACAATTTTAGAATTAATAAATGTCATAGTGTATCCCTTCTCTCCATGAATTTGGTTCATACTTTTGTACAGGCAAGTTCCAAGACTATTGGGTCAGAATTCCCAAGTGCTAGCAACTAGAACAGAAGGCAGTTCGCCAGCAAGAGAATGCAACCAGCCAACTGACTAAAGCTTCTCTCCCAAGACAAGAATACAGTATCAGCTGTCTGTATGCACGCATAAGAGGGGATGTGCAATGGAAAGGAGATTTAAAAAAAGAAAGGTAAGACAGAAACCAAAGATGGTTCTGTGGGAATTTTGGTTCCTAAGGATTTTAGTGAAACCAGCTGGAGGCCAGTCTTCCATAGACATCTCCTTGACAAGCAGAGACAGAGTCAATACTGTGAGGCATCCTAAGGAACGCAAAAAAGGCATTTCCAGAGGACCGAGGCCACCCTGATGAGCTTCCTCGATCTCTGTGGAGCATGAAACAATCACCCAGAAGTGACTGGTAAATCAGAGAAGATCAGAGAAGTGTATGAGAAGGGACATCAAACCAGAAGGGAATTTTAACAAAGAGCAGGCAGGTCCTGAGGGAATATTTTAACTTGTTGTTGGCAAGGATGCCTCAGAACTGTACTAATCCAGACATCCTTTCTCTCTGGCATTCCTTCATAGATTTATTGTGCTGTGTAAAAAGTAGAAAAGCATAAGGCTTTAGCTATTTCTTCAGAGTGAAATCCTTTGTGAAGACCCTCACATATGTGTGAAATTAGTGAAATATTTATGCCTTTTTCTTGTTAATCGGTTCTTGTACTTACTAACTCCAGCTGAAGAGCCCAGGACAAATGATAATTAGTAGGTGGACAAAAGGACCTCATCTCTCTCTCTCTCTCTCTCTCTCTCTCTCTCTCTCTCTCTCTCTCTCTCTCTCTCTCTCTCTCTGAAAACATTGTGTATATACATTGAATCATTAAGAAAATATACCTAAAATGTTTAGAAGTAAATTTATGTATGTGTATTGTTTGAAATTTTAAAAAACAATAAGAACAAAAGTTATAGATTAACCAACAAGGAACTTTTTTTGGGCCCCTGGTTATATGGCTCCTTAACACAAATTGTTAGATGACCATTGTTCTCTGAAATAGAATGATGCCCTAGGCCTAAGAACTCTGCAACTCTCTTCTGATTGTGTGGACCCCAACTCCAATGCTCCAGAAAATGTACAACTAAGAATATGTATAAAGTCATCCCAGGAGATGTACAAGACTTGATATGAATGTTACTTGTTGGGAGACAAATTAATACATGACCTTGCTAAACATTTTAACATTGTGGGGCTGGAGAAATGGCTCTGTAGTTAAGAGTACCGGTTGCTCTTCCAAAGATCCTGGGTTCAATTCCCAGCACCCACATTGCAGCTCACTGTCTATGACTCCAGTTCCTGGGGATCTGACACCATCACACCAATGCACATAACAAAGTTAAAAAAAGCATTTTAACATTGTATTTGTGAATGACATGATTTTGGGAGGGAGGTTTGAGACAGAATTTCTTTGTGTAGCTTTGGAGCCTGTGTTGGAACTCACTTTGTAGACCAGGCTGGCCTCGAACTCACAGAGATATGTCTGCCTCTGCCTCCCGAGTGCAGGATAAAAGGCATGTATCACCATGCCAGGCTAGTCATAATTTTATTTTTTAAAAATATCTTTAGTATCTTAGACATCCCATAATTCCACAAAGCCTACGTACATTTATTCTTTGAGATAGTCAACCTAGATTGCCAAGTATTTAAATACCAAGTGGCTCATTTTCATTGTCCTTACATCTAAACTAGCAGAAATGTATCCCTGCCGCCTCCTCCCTGGAAAGTGAAGTCAGAATGAATCACATCGCTGCCCATTGTTACCAATTCTCAGTAAAGTAAGTCTCTATGTCTCACATATATGTGTGATTGGAATATAGATGGCTGGCATGAAAATTGGGGAGCTACTCTTAGTACTATTGAATATATTTAGTCATCATTAAGAACTAGCTGGGCAGTGGTGGCACACGCCTTTAATCCCAGCACTCGGGAGACTGAGGCAGGCGGATCTCTGTGAGTTCGAGGCCCGGCTGGATCGACAGCCTCCAAAACAATACAGAGAAACCCTGTCTCATAAAAACCAAAAAAAAAAAAAAAAAAAAAAAAAAAAACTTCTGAATTATTTGTTTTCTGATTTAAATTTTTTAATTTTAATTTTAAATAGCTTGTTTTACATGTCAATCCCAGTTCCTTCTCCCTCCCCTCCTCCCACACCCCCCCCCACCATTTCCCCCAGCCTCCCACCCTATCACCATTTCCTTCCACATAGGGGATATCTAGAGTCTGTCATTTCACTCAGGGCAGGGTCCAGGCACTCCCCCTAAGAGTCCAGGATGAGAAAGCATCCCTCTTTGTGTTATGGACAAATGATATCTGTTTGTATGCCAGGGATAAACACTGATCCACTGCTCAGGGCCCCATAGGTTGCCCAGGCCTCCTCACTGACTCTCACATTCAGGGATTCTAGATCAGTTCCATGTTGGCCTCCCAGCTGTTGGTCTGCACTTCCACTGACAGAGAGTCTGGGAAACAGGAAAGAACCTAAGAGATATGCATGGTACCCCAGAAAAGAGGAATGAGACAAGATCTTCTGAACAGGTGGGGAACACGGCGAGGGGTGGGGGAGAGTGGGAGCTGTGAAGAAGAGAGGGGGAGAAGAGGAAGAGAGAGTAGGTCATGGGGGAACAGGAAGGTTGAGTGGGGGGGTAGAATAGAGGGAAGAGGGAATCATAGGTTAGAAGACAGATCAGGTACTCGTGTTACCTCTAGTGATCTAAAGGGATGACACCAACTGGCAAGCTAAGCAATAGTGGAGAGACCACCTCGAATGTCCATTCCTGATAATGAACTTGATGTCTATAACCATCCTGGAGCCTTCATCCAGTGACTGATGGAAGCAGAGGCAAACACCCACAGTTAAACACTGAACAGAACCCAAGGAACCCAGTGACAGAGAGAGAGGAGAAATTAACAAATTGGCAAAGAATGGGCTGGCAAAACCATCAGAGACAGCTGATATGAACAGGGGAGAGCTCTTGGACCCCAGAAAAACTTCTGAATTCTAAGAGACTGAAGGTTTACATTCAAAGTGACACAATGAGAAAACATACATTTATATTTATTATTGAAGATTTAAGAGCTTATAGTATTATATGTGTTCATCTGTTGCATTTTGTTATTTTTTTAAATAGGACTTTTCTTTTACCTTCCTAGCTGTAATGGAGGAAAAACAGCATTTTATAATAAAAAGTGCAAAGCTATAGGACCTAAACATCTATATCCTTCTGCCAGATGAGCAAGTCAAGAAAGAAGAGTTGGATTTGAATGTCTTTTTATCTCTTGTATTCTGAGACCTAGGACTTCAAACACTCTACTGGGTATAGCCATATATACTGGTGGCATCAAACCACTTCAGGACAAGCCCTTCATGCTCTTCCCTTCCAACAACTTGGGCCAAACCAGTTTGACTGTCTTTATCATTCCTAAGGACCTTCACTTACAACAACAAGAAGTATCATTTCCTGAGTATATATATTTGCTATATAGCAGGTCTTGTGTATGGCAAATGGATTTTAGAACCACCTCAGATATTCATACTCTTTGCAGCTCCTGCTTTTATGAAACAGAGTCTATCTCTTTTGATCTAGGCTGACTCTGTAGTGTGATTTAGCACTAATAGCATGTAATGGGGGGTGACATACCATCTCCTAGCCTACAACTCCAAGATTGTTCAAAGAAGCACTGCCATTAACATAACAAGCAGGTCTGGAGGTGGTGGCACATGCCTTTAATCCCAGTATTTGGGAGACAGAGGCAGGCAGATCTTCATGAGTTTGAGGCCTGTCCAGTCTAAACAGTGAGTTCCTCCAAATGGATCAAAGACCTCAACATAAATCCTTCCACACTGAACCTGTTAGAAGAGAAAGTGGAAGGCACGCTTGAACGAATTGGTACAGGAGACCGCTTCCCGAACATAACACCAGTAGCACAGACACTAAGATCAACAATTAATAAATGGGACCTCTTGAAACTGAGAAGCTTCTGTAAGACAAAGGACACAGTCAGCAAGACAAAAAGGCACCCCACAGATTGGGAAAAGATATTCACCAGCCCCACATCTGACAGAGGGCTGATCCCCAAAATTTAAAAAGAACTCAAGAAGTCTCCAAAACACCAAAGGATCCAATCAAAAAATGGGGTACAGAACTAAATAAAGAATTTTCACAGAGAGGGAGGACTGATGATCAAAGGGATTAAGACTGGGCTGGTCTAACCCCCAGAAACAGCTGACCAGACAAAGGTTAACTCTTGAATCCCAGGCATCAGCCTGGGAATCCAGCATGGGACTCATCAAGACCCCTGAATCTGGGTGTCAGTGAGGAGGCCTAGGTAATCTATTGAGCCTTGGGCAGCAGATCAGTACCCATCCCAAGTATACACACGGACTTTGGACTCCCATAGAACAATGTGAGGTGCACTCTCACCCTGAACTCTTGGGTAAGGGTCTAGGCCCTGCCCTATATGAAATGACAGACTATGGACACCCCCATGGAGGGCCTCACCCTCCCTGGGGGAATGAGGGGATAACGGGGGGGGGTTGGGGGGAGGGCATGGGAGGAGGGGAGGGAATGGGAGAGGGACCTGGAACTGACTTGTGAAGCAACCTCGTTTCTTATCTAAATTTAAACTGGAAAATAAAATATAAAAAAAAAAGAATTTTCAGTAGAGGAAACTAAAATGGTGGGAGACACTTAAGAAAGTGCTCAACATCCCTAGCTATCCGGGAAATGCAAATCAAAACAACTCTGAGATACCATCTCACTCCTGTCAGAATGGCTAAAATAAAAAACTCCAATGACAGTTTATGCTGGAGAGGATGTGGAGAAAGGGGAACACTCCTCCACTGCTGGTGGGAGAGCCAACTTGTACAGCCACTTTGGAAATCAGTGTGGAGATTTCTCAGGAAAATGTGAATCAGTCTACCACAAGACCCAGCTATTCCACTCTTAGGCATATACCAAAAAGATGCACATTCATACAACAAGGATGTCTGTTCCACTGTGTTCATAGCAGCATTATTTGTAATAGCCAGAACCTGGAAGTAACCTAGATGTCCCTCAACTGAAAGTGGATAAAAAAATATGGTACATTTACACAATGGAGTACTATTCAGTGGGGAAAAAATGGAATCTTGAAATTTGCAGGCAAATGGATGGCACTAGAAGAAACCATCCTGAGTGAGGTAACCCAGTCACAAAAAGACAAACATGGTGTGTACTCAGTCATTTATGGATTTTAGACATGAATCAGGGGAGTGACAGCATACAATCCCACTGCCAGAGAATCTAGGAAACAGAACCTTCATCCAGCGACTGATAAAAGCAGAGGCAGATACCCACAGACAAACACTGAACTGAACTCCTGGAATCCAGTGTCAGAGAGAACTGATGGGCAAAGGAGTTAAGACTGGGCTGGTTTAACCCATAAAAACAGTTGACCTGAACAAGGGGGAACTCTTGGGCCCCAGATTGATGGCTGTGTGTAAAGCATAAGACTGACCCAGACCCCCTGAATATGGGTGTCAGTAAGGAGGCCTATGTAATCTATGGGGCCATGGGTAGTACTTATCCCTGGTGTACAAATAGACTTTGAGTGCCCATGCCACAATATGGGAGGCTCTCTCAACCGTAAGTCCTGCCCTGGATGAAATGACAGTCACTGGATATCCACTGTGGAGTGCCTCACCCTCCTTGGGGATCGGAGTAGAGATTGGGTAGGGGGCTGGGGGGCCTGGTGGGGAGGGCAGGGGAAGAGAGGAGGGAGGGGGAGCTGGGATTGACATGTGAAACAAGATTGTTTCTAACCCAAATAAAAAAAAAAATCCAGAGTCCCAAGATTTTCAGTGAGAAATCTTAACCAAGTTCTCCTTAAGAATGCTTTCTACTTTTAGACATGGATCAGGGGAGTGTTAGCCTACAATCCCAGGGCCAGTGAGTCTGGGAAACAGGGAGGTTCCCAAGAGATATGCAATATACCCCAGAGAAGTGGAAAGAGGCAAGATCTCCTGAGCAGATTGGGAACATCGGGGGGAGGGGAGATGGAACCAAGAAAAAGAGAGTGGGATAAGAGGAGGGTAGAAGAAGACATGGGGGAGCTGGAAGGTTGAGACAGGGTAAGAATAGAGGAGACCAGGATGAGAGATACCATAATAGTTGTAGTCATTATAGCTTTGAGGAGAGAGCTGACACTAGTGAGATTTCCAGAGAAGTAAAAGGAAAACAAACTGGAAAACTAATAGCAGAGAGACTACATTAATAGCCCCTACCTGACAATAAGGTTGATGACTACCTTATGTGACATCCTAGAACCTTCATCCTGTGACTGATGGAAGCAGAGACAGGTACCCACAGCTAATCAATGAACTGACCCCCTGGAACCCAGTGACAGAGATGGAGGAGTGAAGAGCAAGGTGGTCAAGACCGTGCTGGTGAAACCCACAAAGACAGATGACTGGACAAGTGGGAGCTCTTGAACCTGAGACTGATGACTAAGAGGCCAACAGGGGACTGATCCAGACTCCATGAATGTAGTGTCAGTGAGGAGGCCTCACAAATCTCTGGAGCCTTGGGTAGTAGATTAGTGTTCATCATGGCATACAAATCAAATTTGGGAGCCCATTCCACATGGAGGGATGCTCTCTCAGCCTGGGCACATGGGGAAGGGCCTAGATCCTGCCCTGGATGAAATGACAGATTCTGGAGATCCCCCCAAGGAGGGCCTCACCGTCCCTGGGGAATGATGTGGGGATTGGACTGGGGGTGGGGGGGAACTGGTGGAGGGAGATGGGGGAGCTGGAATTGACATTTGAAGATGTATGTTTCTAATTTAAATTTTTTTTAAATACTTAAAAAAAAGAATGTTTTCCAGAGTACATATAACTTTGAAACACAAATAATTATGTTGGAATTTTTAAAAACTCTCTGAAAACATGAAGAAAAAAGAGTGAGTTCCAGGACAGCCAGGACTACACAGAGGGAACCTGTCTCAAAAAATATAATAATAATATAATAACAGGTAGCCAAGGTACCGTCCACGAGACAAAGTACATAAAGCAAGAAACTGTTCCAGCCATTGATTTAAGTTAGTGAAAGAGCCCATCTAAGTGCAGAACCTCATTTCTGATCCACGGAGAACCAGAGATGCAGAAGGCGTAAGGGGGAACCCATGACAGTCAGAAGATGTGCTCATCTGAAGGGAAGTGTGATTGTTGCTTTGAGTCACCACATTCTCATGTGGCCTGCTGGGCAGCATCCTTATTCCAAGAGATAACAATTTTTCTCTACGCGCAGCACAGAAATTTCTCACTTCCTCCTTGAAACAGTCTTAAAAGAAACCTACTTCTACTGCACTGCTTTAGAGATAAGGAAAAAGAAGCACAGAGCGACTGAGTTGCTCCCAGTAACAAAACTACCACCTCTCACAACGGATAAACACCTCTGTGATTATTATACATACCAGTGTCTCATATACCACTTAAATAAAGACATATCCTAAATCCAATGATGTTAAAACACAAAAGAGAAATGCATCTTGGAGTTGATGAGCTATGTGTAAGTGATGGACACCAGGCCGTTAGGCTGGGTCGTTTCATCTACTTGAAATTATTTGAAATACCCAATCTTTAAGTGGAAGTTTAGGAATAGTATGACCCTTTTGTGCATTTCTAGAATAGAGGATGCTATGTTTATCTGTTCTTACAACACTTTCGTTAGTCCCATGGACTTCAAATTTTTTCTCTCCCTGTTTTGTAAACTATAATAGATATCTTATTCTCTAACTGCAACTCCTGTTTTCTTCCAAATACTTCATTGCTTGAATTATTTCATTAACATTTCTACTCCCTAAGTCCCCCGTTGGTTGGTTAGTTTTCTAAAAATTCCTCCAATTTATCTATGTCTCTTAAAAGAAATTAGATGCTCACGTACTAAATATAGTATTAACAAGACCTAATCACCAGTGCTGAATTAGATTAATTACCTTGCTTGTTTTCAATGTGACACTCATCAATCAATTAATATTACACACATGTGTAATTCCTGCATTGTATTTCATAAAACAGATTAATCTGACTAAAGCTTTTGGAAGTAGAGAGAAGAGGAGCAGGCTTCTTCTTCCACTTGTTACTTATGTAACCTTGAACTAATGTCATGACATCCTTGAGATACAGTGTCCCCACAGAAATTGCTGACAGACTCATCCCAGCCTCTGTTCCTCAGGATTTGTTCTCAGAAGTAGGAATAGTAGGAAGACTGACCAATAGTGTGTGTGCCTGTGTCCATGTAACTTACTACATGGATTTGACCTTGTATGCTTGGGAGGACTCTGGAGCATGACAGTGAGGCTGTTCTACAGCAGTCAAATGTCAGCTGGGCTCAAAGAAGAGGTGAACAGGAAGGATAGACTAGAATCTATAGGGCTCAGAGGACACCATAAGGAAGTTCTAGAATCTGAATAAGTCTCTCACTGTTCTAAAACCTGAGGTTTAATGACACAGGTGTCCTGTTGGGTGCCTCGATTTCCCCCATTGCAGAGCCAAACACATCTTTCCCCAGAAACCAGAAAAGCTTAAGGACTCTTAAAGATGTTAGATTTGTTACAGATCTGCAATTGTCATGCCCAAGGATGAATCTGGCTCCTCTACTACAGGGCACAGCAGAGCCTGGTATATTGCACTTAGTAATGTCTTATTTAGCAAAGAGAGTGAGGAACTCAGTTTTACTTTCAAGTAAATACTTTTTTGTTGTTTGTTTTGGTTTTTTAACCAGGGTTTCTCTGTGTGGTCTTGGCTGTTGTGGAACTCGCTCTGTGGTTCAAGCTGGCCTCTAATGAGTAAATACTTTTAAAGTGTATCCCTAATATTGCCATGTGTGCTTTTGAAATACACCTTTATCCATTTAAAATCCAGACATGTTCCTTTTAAAAAAATACTTTTCTGAAATTTAAACTTCATTGTGCATTCTGTATCTTATTTGTAACCTTACCTGCACTAACATTCAAGTTACAAAGCATATTATAACTTCTAAGTACAAAACATATTATCACTTCTACTTTTTGTCTGTCTTCTAATTCACTTGTACCTATGTGTCTCAGGGAAAAATCTAGACAGAGGAGGTACCATCACCTCAAAACAAGGGGATGTCAACTAACAAAATATCGGTGACAATACTGCAGAGTCAGAGCCCTGTGCATTGTTGGTGGGAACAGAAAATACTAGAAACAGGATGGAAAATAGTGGGGCACATCCTGCAGAGATTAAAGACGGTATGGCCAGTGACACATCCAAAAAAGAAAAGGAGTAGCTGTCTGGTAGCTAATGTCAAAACAACTCAGGAAAGTGGCTGCTTTGTGGGACAGAAATTTGTGTGAACAGACAGCTTTCAGTCATCACAATTGGCAAGCTTGGTCTGTGGCAAAGAAACCCAGCACCACACTTAACAAGTAGAGAAGAGAAAACGTCTAGGAAAAAGAAATCTACCCTGCAAAAAACTGTAAAACAAATGCCTACGTCTTTACAAAGGGATCAGTAACACACAAACCACATTGTGTATCAAAATATAATTAAGGTATAAATTGATAACTAAAAACATTTAAGTACAAGATCAAAAAAAAACAATTGAAATTAATACTTTTTAACGGCATAAAAATTCAATATATAAAAAGTTAAGGGATATAGCCAAATTGCTTAGAGAAGAATCAGAGATTCACATTATACATGCTACTAAAACAACGAAATTGAAAATGAAGAAGGGCCAGACTAGCGATACACATCTGCAACTTGAGCACTTAGGATCAAGTTCAAGGTCAGCTTGGGCTACATAAGAATAGTACTTCTAGAGTGGATAGAGAGAATGTGGTACATTTACACAATGGAGTATTACTCAGCAGAAAAAAAAACCAATGGAATCTTGAAATTTGTTGGCAAATGGATGGCACTAGAAGAAACCATCCTGGGTGAGTTACCCGTCACAAAACGACAAACATGGTATGTACTCACTCATATATGGATTTTAGACATGGATTAGGGGAGTGCCAGTTTACAATCCCATTGCCAGTGAGTTTGGGAAACAAGGAGGTACCCAAGAGAGATATGCATGATACCGAAGAGAAGGGGATTGAGGCAAGATCTCCTGAGCAGATTGGGAGCATGGGTGGAGGGGACAGGGAATTGGGGGGGGAAGAGGAGAAGTGGAGGGGAGAGGAAGACATGGGGGAACATTAAGGTTGAGTTGGGGGAAGAATAGAGGAGACCAGAATGAGAGATACCATAATGGAGGGAATCATTATATGTTTGAGTAGAGAGCTAATACTAGTGAGATTTCCAGAGATATACAAGGATGACACCAACTGGCAAACTAAGCAATACCTTAATAGCCCCTCCCTGATAATGAGATTGAGGACTACCTTATATACCATCCTAGAACCTTCATCCAGTGACTGATAGAAGCAGAGGCAGATACCCACAGCAAAACACTGAACTGAACTCCTGGAATCCAGTGACAGAGAGGGAGGAACGATGAGCAAAAGGGTCAAGATGGTGCTGGTGAAACCCACAAACGCAGCTGAACTGACAAGGTCCCCCTGACTGATGGCTGAGAGACCAGCAGAAAACTGATCCAGATCCCCCTGAATGTAGTGCAGTGAGGAGGTCAGGTTACATTTTATTATGAATGATTCCACGAATTTACAAAGATTGATTAGCCTAAATCCATGAATTCAACTGATCTAATCCTTACATTCAATAGGACACTTTCCCTTGACTTGGTAAATTGGACGTCACTCTCTTCTCCCCACTTGTTCCCAATCTGCTCAGGAGATCTTGCATCTTTCCACTTCTCTGGAGTATAATGCATATCTCCTGGGAACCTCCCTGTTTCCCAGACTCACTGGCCCTGGGATTGTAGGCTGACACTCCCCTGATCCATGTCTAAAATATATATGTGTAAGTACATACCATGTTTGTCTTTTGTGACTGGGTTACCTCACTCAGGATAGTTTCTTCTAGTGCCATCCATTTGCCTGCAAATTTCAAGATTCTGTTGTGTTTTTCTGCTGAGTAGTACTCCATTGTGTAAATGTACCACATTTTCTCTATCCACTCTTCAGCTGTAGGGCATCTAGGTTGCTTCCAGGATCTAGCCATTACAAATAATGCTGCTATGAACATAGTGGAACAGATATCCTTGTATGAATGGGCATCTTTTGGGTATATGCCTAAGAGTGTAATTACTTGGTCGTGTGGTAGGCTGATTCCCATTTTTCTGAGGAATCTACATACTGATTTCCAAAGTGGCTATACAAGTTTGCACTCCCACCAGCAATGGACGAGTGTTCCCCTTTCTCCACATCCTCTCCAGCATAAGCTGTCATTGGTGTTTTTGATTTTAGACATTCTGACAGGAGTAAGATGATATGGCAGGGTTGTTTTGATTTGTATTTACCTAATGGCTAAGGATGTTAAGAACTTTCTCAAGTGTCTCTCAGCTATTTTAGTCTCCTCTATTGAGAATCTCTATTTAGTTCAGTCCCCCACTTTTTAATTGGGTCCTTTGGTGTTTTGGAGAATAGCTTCTTGAGTTATTGTAAATTTTTGGGATCAGCCCTCTGCCAGATGTGGGGTTAGTGAATATTTTTTCCTAATCTGTGGGCTGCGTGTTTGTCTTGCTGACTGTGTCCTTTACCTTACAGAAGCTACTCAGTTTCAGGAGGTCCCATTTATTAATTGTTGATCTCAGTATTTGTGCTACTGGTGTTTTGTTCAGGAAGCGGTCTCCTGTACCAATTCGTTCAACGGTACCTCCCACTTTCTCTTCTAACAGATTCAGTGTGGCTGGATTTATGTTGAGGTCTTTGATCCATTTAGACTTATGTTTTGTGGGTGGCGATAGACATGGATCAACCTGCAGTCTTCTACATTTCCAATTATGCCAGCATCATTTGTTAAAGATGCTTGTTGGGGAAATCCTGTTATTTGTCAATAAAGCACTGTTGGCCAATAGCGAACCAAGATAGGTGGGACTAGGAGTCCAGAAGGACTCTAGGAAGAAGAAACACAAAGAGTCAAGATGTAATGCCATGGGGTAGGAAGCCCGGAACTATTCTCTGGTAAGAGAAATACTTAGATTAACAGTTATGGGGTAATTACTTAAGTCAGAGCTAGCCAGTAAGAAACAAGCAAGGCCAACAGCTTCATAATTAATATAGCCTCCTGCGTGTTTATTTGGGACTGATGCGGCTCTAGAACCAGGCTGGCGGGAAGGCTTCTCTCAAGGAAAAAGCTTCCCTTTACAGATGCTATCTTTTTCCCATTGTGTAATTTTAGCTTCTTTGTCGAAAATCAGCTGTTAGTAGGTTTGTGGATTAATCTCAGAGTGTTCAATTTGATTCCACTGGTCTACCTGTCTATTTTTGTGCCAATACCAAGCTGTTTTCAGGACTACAGCTCTATAATAAAGCTTGTAGTCAGGAATGGTGATGCCTCCAGATGTTGCTTTGTTGAGCAGGGTTGTCTTGGCTATCCTGGGTCTTTTGTTTTGCCATATAAAGTTGAGAATTGTTCTTTCAAGGTCTATGAAGAATTGTGCTAGGATTTTGATGGGGATGGCATTGAGTCTGTAGATTGCTTTTGGCAGAATTGCCATTTTTACTACATTGATCCTACCTATCCAAGAGCATGGGAGATCTTTCCATTTCCTGGTGTCTTCTTTAATTTCTTTCTTTAAAGACTCAAAGTTCTTGTGATACAGGTCTTTCACTTGTGTTGGGGAAGTCCTGTTATTTGCCTGTGCATTTGTCAATAAAGTACTGTCTGGCCAATAGAAAACCTAGATAGGAGGGACTAGGAGTCGAGGAGGATTCTGGGAAGGGGAAACACAAGAGAGTCAACATGTGACGCCATGGGGGTAGGATGCCGGGAACTATTCTCCGGTAAGAAACAGACTTAGATTAACAATTATGGGGTAATTACTTAAGGCAGAGCTAGCCAGTAAGAGACAAACAAGGCCAACAGCTTCATAATTAATATAGCCTCCTGTGTGTTTATTTGGGACTCATGCGGATCTAGAACCAGGCTGGCGCGGCAGAGCCCAGGCGACTGGCAGGGGATAAACCAAAGCGGCTAGGAAAAGAAAAAGCTTCTCTTAACACACTTGTTTGTTTAGTGTTACCCCAAGGTATTTTATCTTGTGTGTGGCAATTATAAGGGGTGATGTTTCTCTGATTTCTTTCTCAGCCCTCTTATCTTCTGTATATAGTAGGGCTACTGATTTTCTTGAGTTGATCTTGTATCCTACCATTTTGCTGAAGGTGTTAATCAGCTGAGGGAGTTCACTGGTACAGTTCTTTGGGCCACTTATGTAAACTATCATATCATCTGCAAATAGTGAAAGTTTTACCTGTTCATTTCCAATTCGTATACCGATTTCCTTTTGTTGTCTTATTGCTCTAGCTAGAACTTCGAGAACAATATTGAAGAGGTATGGGGAAAGGGGACAGCCTTGTCTTGTTATTGATTTTAGTGGAATTACCTTGAGTTTCTGTCAGTTTAGTTTGATGTTGGCTGTTGGTTTGCAGTATATAGCTTTTATCATGTTTAGGTATGTTCCTGTTATCCCAGATCTCTCCAAGACCTTTACCATGAAGGGGTGTTGGATTTTGTCAGAGGCTTTTTCAGCATCTAGTGAGATGATCATGTGATTTTTGCTCCTCAGCTTGTTTATATGGTGGATTACATTGATGGATTTTCATATGTTGAATCAACCCTGCATCTCTGGAATGAAGCCTACTTGATCATGGTGGATGAGTTTTCTGATGTGTTCTTGGATCCAGTTTGCCAATATTTTATTGAGTATTTTTGCATCAATGTTCATGAGGGAAATTGGTCTGAAGTTCTCTTTCTTAGTTGTGTCTTTGTGTGGCTTGGGTGTCAATGTTATTGAATTCTCCTAAAAAGAATTTGGCAAAGACCCTTCTGCTTCTATTCCATGGACTACTTTAAGGAGAATTGGTATAAGCTATTCTTTGAATTTCTGGTAGAATTCTGCACTGAAGCCATCTGGCCCTGGGCTTTTTTTGGTTGGGAGACTTTTGATGACTGCTTCTATCTCCATATGGGTTATAGGTCTATTTAAATTGCTTATCTGTTCTTGATTAAATTTTGGCAGGTCATATCTATCCAGGAAGTTGTCCATTTCCTTTAAATTTTCTAATTTTGTGGAGTACAGGTTTTCAAAGTATGACCTGATGATTCTCTGGATCTCCTCAGTGTCTGTTGTTATGTCCCCCTTTTCATTTCTGATTTTGTTAATTTGCATGTTCACATTCTGCTGTTTGGTGAGTTTGGATAAAGGTTTGTCTATCTTGTTGATTTTCTCAAGGAACCAACTCTTTGTTACAGTGATTCTTTGTATTGTTTTCCTACTTTCTGCTTTATTGATTTCAGCCCTCAATTTGATTATTTCCTGGCATCTCCTCCTCCTGGGTGAGTTTGCTTCTTTGTGTTCTAGAGCTTTCAGCTGTGCTGTTAGTTCTCTAGTGTAACTATCCTCTAGTTTCTTCATGTGTGCACTTAGTGCTATGAACTTTCCTCTTAGCATTGCTTTCAAAGTGTCCCATAAGTTTGGGTATGTTGTGTCTTCATTCTCATTGAATTCTCGGAAGTCTTTAATTTCTTTTTTTATTTCTTCTTTGACCCAAGCATGGTGCAATAGTGCATTATTCAATTTCCATGAGGTTGTAGGGTTCCTGCAGATTGTGTTGTTGTTGTACTCTAACTTTAAAGCACGGTGGTCTGATAAGATACATGGAGTTATTTCAACCTTTTTGTACCTGTTGGGTTTGCTATGTTGCCACGTATGTGGTCAATTTTTGAGAAGGTTCCATGTGGCGCTGAGAAGAAGGTATATTCTTTTGTGTTTGGATGGAATGTTCTATAGATGTCTGTCAAACCCAATTCGGTCATAAACTCTATTAGTTCCTTTGTTTCATTTTTAAGTTTCTGTCTGGTGGTCCTGTCTAGTGGTGACAGTGGGGTGTTGAAGGCTCCCACTATTAGTGTGTGAAGTTTTATGTGTGGTTTGAGTTTTAGTAATGTTTCTTTTATGAATGTGGATGCCTTTGTATTTGGGGCATATATGTTCAGAATCGATACTTCATCTTGGTGGATTTTTCCTGTAATAAATATGAAATGACCTGCTTCATCTCTTTTGATTAATTTCAGTTTAAAATCTAGTTTTTTAGATATTAGTATTGCTACCCCTGATTGTCTCTTGGGGCCATTTTTTTGGAAAATCTTTTCCCAACCCTTAACTCTATGGTAATGTCTGTCTTTGAGGCTGAGATGTGTTTCTTGTATGCAGCAGAATGGTGGGTTCTGTCTTTGAATCCATTCTGTCAGCCTGTGCCTTTCTATGGGTGAGTTAAGACCATTAATATTGAGGGATATTAATTACCTTTGATTGCTGGTTCTCGTTTGTTTTGGAATGGTTGTTCTTGGTGGAATTGTATGTGGATTTCCCACCCCTTTCTCTTTTGGGTATTGGTAAAGTGGGATTATCTATTTCCCATGCCTTTCTGGTTGTAGTTAATGTCTTTGGAATGAAGTTTTCCTTCCAGAACTTTCTGTAGGGCTGGTTTAGTGGATAAGTACTTTTTAAATCTGATTTTGTCATGGAATATCTTGTTTTCTCCATCTATAGTGATTGAAAGCTTTGCTGGGTATAGTAGTCTGGGCTGGCATCCATGGTCTCTTAGTGTTGGTAGAATATCTATCCAGGACCTTCTGGCTTTCAGAGTTTCCATGGAGAAGTCAGGTGTAATTCTTATAGGTTTGCCTTTATATGTTATTTGACCTTTTTTCTTAGCTGCTCTAAGTATTCTTTCTTTATTTTATATGCTTGTGGTCTTAATTATTATGTGGCAAGGGCACTTTTTTGTGATCCACTCTATTTGGTGTTTTGTAAGCTTCTTGTACCTTCATTGGCATGTCTTTCTTTAGGTTGGGAAAGTTTTCTTCTATGATTTTGTTGAATGTGTTTTCTGTCCCTTTGAGTTGGGTTTCTTCACCTTCTTCTATACCTATTATTCTTAGGTTTGGTCTTTTCACGGCGGCCCATATTTCCTGGATATTTTGTGTTAGGGATTTGTTGGATTTCAGATTTTCTTTGATTGATAAATCTATTTCTCCTAGTGTGTCTTCAACACCTGAGATTCTCTCTTCCATCTCTTGTATTCTGTTGGTAATGCTTGTGTCTATAGTACCTGTCCATTTCCCCAGTTTTTCGATTTCCAGCATTCCTTCAGACTGTGTTTTTTAATTGTCTCCATGTCAGATTTCAATCCGTGCATTGTTTGAATTGTTTCTTGTAATTTTTGCTTCGTGTTTTCCTCCCTTTCTTCCATTTTTTGGAATTTTTGGTTTGTTTTTTCTTCCATTTCTTTAAGGGATTTTCTCACATCCTCTTTGCGGGCCTCTATCATTTTCATGAAGGTGTGTTTAAGCTCATTCCCTTCTGCTTCATCTGCATTGGGGTGTTCAGGTATTACTGGTATAGAATCTCTAGACTCTGGTGGTGTCATATTTGTTTTTTTATTGCTGGGTGTGTTCTTATATTGCCTTTTCCCCATAACTTCTTCCAGTGGGTGTAGAAAGAGTCTCCTGGTGTGTAGACGACCAGGGTTCGCCTTTCGGTAGGTGCAAGCAAATCCAATACTCTCTGGCCTCTGCTCTCTGCTCTCTGCCCTCTACCCTGGGTTTGGGTGGAAGTGGAGCATCTGTCTCTTCAGGCTCCTGGTCACTTGGTAGTCCTTGGGGGGGGGGAGTCGACCTGGATGCTGTCCCCAAGCCAGGGGATCCAAGAGAGGGTGAGTGGGAGGAAATCGGGTCTAAGATGGGGACCCAGTGCTCACCTCTGTCCTCTGCCCCTAGTGTGGGCAGAAGTGTACCAGCTCTCTCTGCAGGCTCCTGGTTGCTTGGTCGTCAGTCCGGGGGGAGTCGACCTGGTTGCAGTCCCCAAGCCAGGGGATCTGAGAGAGGGCGAGTGTGCTCACCTATGTCCTCTACCCTGGGATTGGGTGGAAGTAGAGCAGCTCTCTCTGCAGGCTCCTGATTGCTTGGTTCTCAGTCCAGGGAGAGAGTCGACCTGGATGCTGTCCCCAAGCCAGGGGATCCGAGAGAGGGCAAGCCGGAGGAAATCGGGTATAAGATGGGGGCCCAGTGGGCCCAGTGCTCACCTCTGTCCTCTGCCCCGAGTGTGGGCAGAAGTGTCTGGACTTCACTTTGGATGGAACCCTGAGACATAAAGGTTTAATTGATTCAATATGATAACATTTAAATTTTTCCTCATTCTTAGGACTGTAAGAATCTTTAACACACATATGGCCTTTGTTTTATGGATTCAACTAACATCAATGAATATAAAAATGTGCTAAAAATGACAGTAAATATGTTCAAAAATATTTTCTTGTCCTTTTCTCCTAAACGATATAGTTTAATAATTTCTACTGCTGTGAAGAGACACCATAACCAAGGCAAATCTTATGAAGGAAAATATTTAATTAGAGCTGGCTTACTGTTTCAGAGATTTAGTTCATTATCATTATGGTGGTACATGTGTCGGAGAGGTAGCTGAGAATTCTATATCCTGATCCTCAGGCAGCAGAAGGAAAAACTGTGTCCCAAACTGGGCATGCCTTGAGAATATAAGACCTCAAAGGCTACTCCCACAGTGACACATTTCCTCCAAAAAAAACTCCAACAGGTCACGCCTCCTAATAGTGCCACTCCCTATGGGTCAAGCATTCAAATGCGTGCGTTTGTGGGGGCCATACCTATTCAAATCACCACAGTCACTCTTTACATAGTATTTACATTGTATTATTTTGTGTAATCTAAAGTGAGTTAAGGTATAGGAAAATATGCCTAAATTATATAAATGCTAGATCATTTCATATAAGGAACTTGATTATTCTCAGACATTAGTGATTGTAAGAAGATCCTGAAACCATCTTCCATGAGCTCTGTGAAATGGCTGTATCATATACACATATTAATTGCACTATATCATATAAATTTTGGTTATACAACTGATAATTTGTATTAAATTAGATACTTGCATGCATATGCACATAATTTAAACTCAACTTAAAGATTTTAATGTCTGCCACAACTCACATTTAAAAGCACCATTCCATTTATGCTCCCTTTGAGTCAGAAAATACTGAGCTGAAGTATTTACTGTTATGTTCCTATACACTTCAGCGATACGATAAATTAGTCAACAGCACTAACATGATTGAGTAACAAGAATAAGCACTTAGAGCAGCCTTTCTCCTTTGTACATCATTATGAACCAATCGTTTTTTCAGATTTATGGTGTGTCCATTGATCACAGCTATTATCTTGTTTTTGGTACTCAGATTATCTCAAGCACACCCTAAATTGGTTCTTGTGGTCTTTTGACATAACACCATCAATCTCAACATCCTCTCTTTCTGGCCCTAGATCAGCTAGTTTCTAAGAGGTTTATCCTCCTTAGGCACTAGAGCACAAGATGAACTTGGCCCTAAGCCATGCCAACACACAACTCCATTGCTTTTACCTCCAAGATCTTGACCCCAACCTTAGGGAACAGTGTGAATTCATGTTACTCTTTCCAGTTCATGTCTAATGATAAAGCTATTCTGTTTTGAATTATATATTGGTAGTGTTGGGTTTTTGTTTTTGTTTCACTGTAAATTTTGACTTGTAATGAAAACACAGGAAGGTTGTCTCATAATAACAATTTAAATTTTAATCTAAACTTTTAAAGAAGTTACTAAAGTTCAAATATTTGGACTGTTTCTTTGTGCCAATGCATTCTGTTATGCATGTGCTGTAAAGTTAGTTCTGGATTTCCTCAGCAGCCCTCAACTAAGGTGTCTTTGCTGTGTCTGTATGCAATCAATGCCAGCATGTGCACAGTGTTGTTGTTTTTTTGTGCACTTTAACTGTGGACATTGGCATTAGGAGCAATGTTGGAAAACTTTGTGCATGTGAAAATCTCTAATCAGTCTTCATCTCCTGGAGCTTGCTATTATAAGGGAAGCAAGAAAAAATCAACTCTACTAAGTCTACCATGAGTTACTAGGACTTTCTGCTTGGGCTCCATAATTCAATAGTGTTATTTCACCACAGACTGTCTATTTATATTTTACACTTTTATTTTCCAGCAATACAAACCTACATGCTTTCACACAGCCAATCCATTTTGGGTAACACTACAAACTCCCTTCTTGCTCGTAAAGCTTTAAATGCATTTTTCTCCCTCTTCTGAATAGCAAGCTCTTCTTTGTTCTATGATATACTACTTCCCTTGACAAACTGAATAAATCATTCTCTCAATTGTTATATGAAAGTTTGTAACATACAAATTCAAATAAAATTGTAAAATTGAACCTCCATGGGAAGTGATTGTAACTGTTTTCCGGTGTGTAAAAAAAAAAAAAAAACACAAAAGCTTTTGTACAATTCCAAGTGCTGAATTTATTCATGATTGTTTAGATCACAGCGCTGACTTCACTCTTTCCTAAAGATCCCATTCTGCCTGTTGAAGTTACTACTAAATGCTTCAGGGTGTACATTGGCAACTGTTAGACTCTTCCAGCTGACCAAAGTGCTTGGTTCATGCAGTGTTAGCCCCTTTATGTTTGTTATTTTAATAAAATACACACAACATATAATTTACCAACATAACCACTTTAAGTCCAGTTTATTGGTAGTAAATTCATGTTGTTGTATAACCAAAACTACTATCTACCTCCTTTTTCTCGGAGGCCATCAGTATTATCAAGATGAGCCCCATCACGTGGCTTTCTTGAGAATCAACTGTCTCCTAAAGGTTTTTCACATACACTTCCATAGGAAGTAAGAGCTTCAACTCTAGGATGTGCTAGCCAAATAAGTAAACATATTGCAGACCCCCTGAACCAGACTGCAACTGAAATTTTTCAAGTAAACTAAGTTGATAGTGCACAAAATTCAAGAGCCACTCTGCCCAGCCCTGTCCAAATTCTTAAACTACAGATCATCACAATCATAATAAACTGATTGTTTATAAGCATTACATTTGAATATTTGTTGCAGGGACACAGATGACCAGAAAAGGAGAGCATTGAGTATTTACGATAAGAATTCTGCATCTAGTAGTATCACAATCTACAATTTCTGGGAACCTCACCGTTATGAGACACATGAAAGCCTAATAGATGATGTTTTTCAAAATTATTTTAAAGGCATAGTTAATCTCACAAGAGGATAAGAAAGTTTCCAGAAGTGAGGGATCCCAGAGTGAATCTAGACTATGGATGAGGTCTTAAATCTGGCAGCAGCCCCAATGAAAATGGCTGACCTCCAAAATGCAAGAGTCTTTAGTTTGAATGACTTAGAGGCATTTTTCTGCCCCCACACAACAGGGAATTTAAATTAAGGTACTAGTAAGTCAAGAGCCCAAGGGTTGTGCCTTATAGGAGAAATAAGAAGTAAATATTTCCTCAGTTACACGTGTAACTGGGAAACTATTTTTGAAAAGGGAGGGAATCTCCTCTCAGAATTTGTTAATATCTTAACATATAGCTATATAAAACATGTCAACAGCTGGAAAAATGGCTCTGTGAGTAAAGTGCTGGACATGCAAACATGTGGTGTTAATCTCAAAGATTCAAGACCGCTGACCCAAACCATCATGGCCAAATCAATTAAAGCAGTAATAAAGAAAGCTTTTCATTCAGGTATGTGGGCCACCTTCCCCTAAGGTAAAGTTCAAGAGGACAGCATTGGGTATGGACAAGATATAAGGGTTTTTATAGTTCCAGGGTGAGGGGTTTCCAATTGGGGAATCTGGCAGGCAAATAGGTGGGGGTTACAGAAACAGAACATACCAAGTTGGTCATAAAAACCTCTTGTAAAACAAAGACATGTTTGCAAGGTAGTCATAACAACGTAGTCATAATAACCGGTGGTCATAACAAGACAGTCATAGCAAAATGGTCATAATAACCTTGGAAACAAAGGCTGTTTCCCAGAACAGGTAGTACAGAACCATTTGTAGTTAAGGTTACAGTGGGGGCATATATCAATTCCTGAGAAAATTATATAATTATAAAGAGAAATGATTCTAGTTTGTCTTTACTATAAGATGGCTTTCAAGCCTAAGATGGAGGCAGAATGTTTCATCAGTGGAACTAAGTTCAGATCCCTAGCACTTGTGTGGAAAGCACGAATGCATTTTGAATCCCAATACTGGGAAGGCAGAGTGTTAGATTATTGAAACAACTAGACAAAGAGAAGGGGGCAGAAAGAAAGAGATGTTTGGCCTGACCTTAGACTAGACCATGTTTATTCACAGGGAGGGGGCACTTTTTGTTACCTACATGCACAGATAGTCAAAATGCCTTCTGAGTGGGGCTGGAGAGGTGGCTCAGTAGTTAAGAGCACTGGTTGCTCTTCCAGAGGTCCTGAGTTCAATTGTCAGCAATCACATGCTGGCTCACAACCACCTACATTTGGATCTGATGTCCTCTTCTGGCATAAAGTTGTACATGCAGATAGCCCATAAACATAAAATGAATTTTTTAATGCCTACAGATAAAGATGGAATGGGGCCCATTATAGAGACAGAAGATTTCCATAGTCCACAAGGGAAACCAGGAAGTGTTCTTAAGCAAGAAGCTATCATTCCTAACACTGAGATGATACAAAAAATGCAGGGCAAGAGTGCAATAATTCTTTTCTTCTGTATCTTTATGGGGGTGTGTGGTTTGGGCCCATTGAAGATGATGTTCTCTGCTCATGGAGAAAAGGAAGGGTCTAAACTTGATAGGTTGCATTTGATAAGGCGATTGCTCGTCTGTATCCCAATGAGACTTGGAAAATAATTATTAAAGTACTATAAGCGGCTGATTTGGTTACCGTGTAGAACTGAGAGATTTTTCTGGGAAGGCTGGGGGAGGAGGAGCAAAGGTGGAAAAGACAGAGTGGCCAGTGAGAGAAAGTAGGCAAGAGTTGATTCAGGTGACACTGACTGCTTCCCTTGCCAGGACTGCTGCACCAAAACGAGCTATCGGAAGTAGCTGGGGGCAATCAAGGCAAGGGGACAGTAGAAAACAGAGGACTAACATAGAGAATTATACCGGGCCTAGGCTGCAAGGGATGAAGGTTCCTTTTAGCCAGATTTTCCACAGCATCTGAAAGGTCTTTTTGCAGATGTATCAGGAACAAATGTACCTGCTGTAGAGTTAAGAGCTATTGGGAGAGTATACAGAACATTTTATTTGGGTAAAGGGTGAAGTTCAGCGAGTAAGCTGGGTAAAAACATAAGCAGGAGGATAAGGAAGAAAGGAGTGATGGGGGGGGAGCCAGAGTGGAAGGGACCCAGAAGCCCCCACACACAGGTAACTGGTGGTTGAATTTTTCTGTTTCTTGTCTCTAGGCCCCATTTCAAACCAGTAAGGACTTACTGGCCTGGAAGCAGCTTGTTTTCAGAGGATAGCACAGCACAAATCATTTCTCCTCTATGAGGAGCTGTATCTCATCCTAACATGAATAACAAAAGTGTCCCTTCAGCGTGAATAAACATGGTCCTGACTAAACATCCTGACTAAAGCCTTTCTTTCTCTTCATCTTTCTCTCTACAATCACAAGCATGTGTTTGCACACATATTCACATGCTAATGTCCACGTATCTTCTCAGACACACATGCACACAAACCCACAATGTTCCCTCAAAGGTGCCTACAAACATTACCTGTCACTTCTAAAAAAAAAAAAACTAGCAAAAAAAAATAATTTCACGTGAATTTAAAATTCAAATTCAAATTCAAAACTACATGAATGCTCGAACACTATAAAGTTAATTTAAAAGTGGCCTGACCTTGGGATTAGTTCCAGGTTCCCAGGAAAAACAAAGGGAAACTCCTCCTATGAATGGACTGTCAATCACAAGGTAACAGAATTGATATACAGAAAGGTATATCTGTGATACAGTGACTTTTAGCTGAGCATTCTTGTTTGAAAGCAGTTAGAATGGTCCACATCTCTTCACCTGTTTACACTCAACAGTGTCAAATTGAATGTTTGAAACTGGCTACCATGGGAACATTTACACCAAAGATATTGGCAAACATGATCCCTTCCCCCTCCGCCCCCCTGCCCTGCCACTGACACACACACACACACACACACACACACACACACACACACACACACACAAACATAGATAGGGTTTCTCTGTGTAGCACTGGCTGTCCTGGAACTTACTCTGTAGACCAGTCTGTCCTGGAATTTACAGTGATCCACCTTCCTCTGTCTCCTGAGTTCTGGGATTAAAGGCCTATGCCACCACCATCCAGCTGGATTGGGCTCATCTTAATTAGAGTCATTCTATGAATACAAAAAGCCCATCCATATATGTGAGGTTACTATTAGAAATCCCACAAAACAAGGCCTGAGGTGGGCGTGGCTGAAGCTTAAAGGCTTGTTTAGTTTATTGGATACCCTGGTTTTTACTTGGCAGCAAAGCAAAAAATAAAAAGTCAACAAAAGAAAATCAGCCCTGCTAAACCTCTAAAGACTTCATCTGATTGAATTATCTGGTAAAGAAGCTTTCATAAAACAAGAACAAAATAAGCATGGGCAAAAATAAAATACTGTAAAATGATAATAGAGACATAAAAAAGAATTGCAACTAGAAGAAACAATAAGATAAGAAGTCTTGGGAATTTCTACCCAATAACGCAGAGCTGTCCACTGACATGTAAATATAAGGGGGCAATTCAACCTTAGAAATTATACTGACTACAAGCCTACACAGTCACTTGCTTTATTCTAAAATCAAGCCCCCATTGCTATGATCTTACCTTACGACTCAAGTGGCATTATATACCATATATGAGAAGTTTTACAAATGTATCCTGCTGTTCTGTTGTATTCATGTGGGGTTTTCCTTGTTCTTTCCTTATTTTCTAGTAACATTTATTACTATTTAAAAACAAAAACAAAAAAAAACCCTACTAATACAAATATACTCATTGTCCCAGTGTAAGGGTACAACACAGTAAGCAAAACAGAGTCAGTCTTCAGTCCCAGTGTCTGACAAGAGTCTCTAAATCCCCAGGAATATTGTAGTCAGATGCTTTTGGTCTAATGAGGTTACCCTGGTTGACCAGTAGATAGCTTCAGGCTGGTAGCCAGAAGGAGCCAAATTCAAGAGAAAACTAGAATTTTTGTCTCCAGGGAATACAGAGGACCTGGAGATTGACTTAATAGTCATGGCGATGTGATGAGCCACTGTAAATACTCCTGCATGGCTGGATTCAGGGGTCTTCTTTGTAAGTACACACACACGGGTGCTAGGAAGATGGCACACCTCAAAGTCACAGAAACAGAAGCTCCTGACTGAAGCCTGTTGAGGAATGCTCTGCGAAATTCAGCATTTGCAATCTTTTAAATAAATCAAAAATACAAAAAAAAAGTGTTTTCCCTAGTTCTATGTCTATTCTAGCAAATTCCTAAGCACAAGGAATGGCGGGAGTCAGCAATTTATTCATCTGCAGTCAAGAACAGACAGCCATGGGACTTCTGGTTGACCCCTGAAGTAGGATAATCTATTGCATTAAGTGTCTCAGTTAATTTCAGGCTGTTAGGTTGAGAATTGAATTGAACTTAAGCACATACTGCGTGTTCTGAAACATGTGAAATTTGATGATATGAAAATCACCCTCCATTATATTATTATATTGGAATATTTTGAAAAACAGATCATGGTTGTTATTTTCCATACTAGAAAAAAATATATCAACCCTACAAAAATTATGAACATCCAAGTATTCCTACTAAATATCCTCCCCCACTTTTCTACCCTCTACAGCATCAACCAAATTTCATATTTGTATATCAATTCCATAAATATTTTTATCCATTATTATACTTGTATGTATAATTAATTTATTATTCTATTTTTAATGAACTAAACCTTAAATAGACTTAGAAAGTTGCCTTTTTCAATCATTAGTCCTTTTTAGACTTACATATAACAAAATTTAAAAAACTTGTTTTATTATATAACTTATTTAAATACTTTGAAAAATAATTTTCTGGTGTCTAGTAAAGTCTAAGATACACATTCTCTTTGACACATTAATTATATTTGTTTGTCAATCACAAATCAATAGGAAGAAAAAAATCAATGGGAAAGATTTGAGAGGAAAGAAACAGCCACAGACATCAAAAGTGGTTAGAGATGCAGATGACAGAATTATAAGGAGAAAGAAATTCTCAGATCCCTTAGAAGCCCTTATACATATAGAAGATCCCCAGTGGCTTGGTTTATCAAACACTCCTACATTCCACTGGACTTCATCTGGACCTAATCTCAATGACCAGATGCTTAGACTGTTGTTCAAGCAATCAACCTCCAGTCAGAGCAGATTCCCACACTTCACATACATTTCACAATCCTCTCTCTCTCTCTCTCTCTCTCTCCTCTTTAATCTGAAGACAAATAAAATGAGATATTTCCAGCTAAAACTTCATCATCAAACCATCTTTTAAAACAACTTTATAAAGAATGAGTTTGACTGTGATCAGATGTAACTCTGTCTTTAAATGAGTTTAAGAATGAGATAACTGTGTACACTCCTGGAAGCCCCAACATCATCAAGACACAAAGCGGTGTCAGTCTGAACATCTTCAAATGGCCTTTCCATCTGTCCATTTTTGTCTTTTAATGCTAATACTCAGTCTCTAATCCTGAACTCGGACACTAAGGGTTTTATTTCTGTCTTCTAAGATCATGCATTTTCTGCATATTTCTACTTGGAATCTTGGTTTGTATTTCTATCTAGCATCTTTCTTCTGGGCATACCCTTCTCATTGTTTATCATAGTTCTTTTCTTCTCAATATGGAGTAGCGTGCCTAAAGTATTTTGTTCATTCACATGTTGGTGAACTACTTGATTTTGTATGTAAGTCTAGCTTGTGATAAAAGGCAGACCAAAACCAAACTGGGGAGAAAAGGTCTTAGTTTAGCTTGAGGATTCAGTCCATCGTTGAGGGAGGAAGGCGGGAGCTCATGCAAGAATGGGAGGTAGAAACTAAAGCAGAGACCATGGAGACAGTAGTGTTCACTGGTTTGCTTTCCCTGGCTTTCACAGCTCCTTTTCTTACACAGTCCAGGTCTACCTGTCCAGGAATGGTAGACCACACAATGAGATGGGCCTGTCTACATCAATTAGCAATTAAGAATATGCCCTCAGCACCAGAGTGACCTCGAGTGATCTAAAGGGATAACACCAATTGGCAAGCTAAGCAATAGTGGAGAGACAACCTCGAATGCCCATTCCTGATAATGAACTTGATGTCTATAACCATCCAGGAGCCTTCATCCTGTGACTGATGGAAGCAGAGGCAAACACACAATTAATCACTAAACTGAACCCAAGGAACCCAGTGACAGAGAGAGACGAGTGATGAGCAAATTGGCAAAGAATGGGCTGGCAAAACCAACAGAGACAGCTGATCTGAACAGGGGAGAGCTCTTGGACCCCAGACCAACAGTGGGGAGGCCAGCATGGAACTGATCTGGACCCCCAAAATGTGAGTGTCAGCGAGAAGGCCTGGGCAACCTATGGGGCCCTGAGCTGTGGATCAGTGTGTATCCCTGGTATACAAACAGTCTTCGTGTGCCTATAGCACAAAGAGGGCTGCTCTCTCAGCCTGGACTCTTAGGGGAGTGCCTGGACCCTACCCAGAGTAAAATGACAGACTCTAGATATCCCCTATGTGGAAGGATTTGGCAATAGGGTGGGAGAGTGGGGGGGAAGGGGAGTGCGGGGGTAGGTGAGGGAGAGGGAACTGGGATTGACATGTAAAACAAGCTATTTAAAATTAAAATAAAAATGATATTAAAAAAAACAATATGCCCTCAGACATGCTCAAAGACCAGTCTGATGGAGGCAGCTCCTCAATTAATATTCTTGTGTCAAGTTGTAAAAATGAAAAAAAAGCCTAACCAATACAATCCTCCTTTTGTCAACTTTGATATGTAAGTGCCTCACCTTAAATCATAGCAAATACTTTCTTTTTTTGTCTCCAAGAAATCATGTTAATATAATGCAAATTCCAATAAATAAATAAATTTAGTGCTTTAAAAGTTCACTGTCTCTTTCAAAATAACAAAACAAAATAAAACCCAAAGCCTATTAACTGTGGGCTCTTTTAAAATCTAAAATAAATTATATACATTCTTACTCTAAGAAGGAAGACTCAGGGCACAGTAACAATCAAAGCAAAACCAAATCCAATAGAGTAAAAAGCTCAATATCTGACATTTAAGAGTTACTTATTGTCTTAGTTGAGGTTTCTATTGTTGTAAAGAGACACTCTGACCACAGAAACTCTTATAAAGGAAAACATTTAATTGGGTGCTGGCTCATAGTTTAGAGGTTTAGTTCATTGTCATCATAGCCATAGCAGGAAGCAGGGTGACATGAAGACAGACTTGGCCCTGGAGAAGAAAGTGAGTTCCACATCTTGACTCAAGTGCAGTGATTAAATGACTGCCACACTGGACATGCCTTGAGCATGGGAGTCTTCAAAACCCATCCCCAGTGACTGCTTCCTCCAACAAGGCTATACCTCTAATAATGCCATAATGAGTTATGGATATGGGGATCATTTGCAGTCAAACTACCACACACTAATGATCTACTGCAAAAGAAAGGGCTTAGATTGCCCCACTTCTATGGCTATGTCAACCAAACACACACACACAACTTGTCTCCTAAACTCAGGTCAATTCTCTCCACACATGCCATGTCCTTGGTGCCCATCTCACAGTCCTGGTATCACCAGTCCTCTGGGTTCTTCACTACAACTAAGACTGCTGTAGCATGAATAATAAGAATCCAAAGACAGATATTGGGGTTCAAGCTGAAGATCAGAAAGCAAAGCAGCCAGCCAATAGTGTTTACCTCTCCCAAGGATGAAATGGAGATACTGTCTTCCCTGTGACTGGAAATGGAATCCTCCCTGTCCTCAATGTGGCTGGAGACTAATTCCTGAGAGTGGCTGGAGACTGAATGCCTAAGACTGAATGCCTCTCTGAGACCCTGTTCCTCTCTTATATGTCTCTGTGGAACTTGGATTAAAGGCATGAGCTCTGTTTCTCTTTTAGACTGCTTCACCAGGGTAGTCTTGGACTTGAAGAGATCCATCTGCTTCTGTCTCCTGAGTCCTGGGATTAAAGGTGTGTGCCACCACTTCTCAGCTTCTGTGGCTATCTAGTATGGCTGCCTTTGCATTCTGATCATCAGTGGCTTTATTAAATCATAAACAATATATCACCTAAACAATATATCACCACAGGCTCTACTTTTACCAATGACCTCTTGCACCCTCTCTCAGTTCTAAGACTCAGATACTCTCTGTTAGGACTTCAAGCCTTCAAAAGTGGTGCCATATGGAAGACTCTTACCAAGTTCAGCTTCCAGTTGCAGTCTTGAACCTAGTTGGACCATGTCTTCTGTCTGCTGTTGGTCTCTTGTTAATCACAGTTAGTTTTCCAGTCCCAGCTAATCAGCATTGATTGTTCCAATGAAGAAGAAGTTTCATTTCCGTGGTTTCATAATAAAAATGTCACAGAAATTGCCCAGATAGACTTTACATCTCTCTGAAACTCCACAAACTAGGCCTCCATCATCTACATTGTACTCAGCATCATCTCTCAAGTTCCCTCCTGCAAAATCTCATTAATTTCTAAGCATTCAAAAGCTTCCTTCCACAAAAAAGCAAACAAACAAATCAAAAAGCAGAACAAAAGAAATAAACACAAAACATGGTAAGGTGCATCATAGCAATTGCCCATATTCTTGCCACCATCTTCTGTCCTAGTTTGTTTTCCTGAAGCTGTTAAAAAAAGACTGACCAAAATCAAAATCAACTTTTGAGCTCAATGGAGTCTTCCTCAGCTCTTAGTGAAGTTAACTTGGGACGTTAGTGTGCCCTGTGATTGTTCAAAGACCACCAAAGCCATCCTGAGCCAAGAGCATTCAAGTTCATTGTTTCCTTCCCAAGTCAAGTTAGGTAGGCAACAGAGTAAGCAGAGTAAACATAGATTTATTAAGAGAAAAATGAAAAAGAATTACAGAGTGGGAGACATTCCACAGGAGGAATACTGACACGCTTCCTTTCTAAAACAGTCAGGAAAAGCATAGACCAATTAAACAATCTTCCCATTTTCACACCGCTGATAAGAAGAGAAGATGGAATTTGAGCCTACACAGGAAGACATCTAGATCTCATGTTTTTACCCACAATCTGGTGGTCATGTTCTGTAAACGTACCTGTATTAACTAGCCAAGGTTGACATGGCAAACCAACACAGAGTGATTCAAACAGCAGAAATGTATCTGCCTGGGGTAGGAACATAGGAAGCACAGGAACATGATCAGGTTTTCTTTCTCCCAGGCCTTGCTTGGCCTGCCTTAAGCTGTGTCCTTGTACGACATTTCCTGTTTACACAAATATGCAGCATTTCACAGGCGTCAGTTGAACTGGATTTGGGGAGTAGGTTTATGATCTCACTTAATCTCAATTATCTCTCTAAAGGCCAAACTTCAAATACAGTTTCAACAGCAATGAAAGGTCTACATGTCTGCTTGCAAGGAACACAGTACAGTTTAAGTCCCAAACCTAAGTTCATGAATGGCACCAGAGGAAAACATTTAAGTGAGCCAGTTTCCCAAACTACTGCAAGGAACCACACACGGCTAGTTATACAAATGAGAAGATACTAATCTGATTATGCATTCAAAAACAACACACAGATCGAAGCTCCTACACAACCTATAAACTAGAAGAGCACACCTGCTCCAGCCTAATAACAATAAAACACAGTCACAAACATGTCCAACCTCATGTTTGCCTTCTTGTTCAGAGACAGGGTCTCACTAAGTAGCCTTGTAGACCAAGTTGGCCTAGAACTCAGAGAAATCTTGTCTTCCTCTGACTCTAATGGTGGAATTAGAGGTGTGTGCCACAATGCCCAGCTGTCTTTTATTTTTCATTATTCAGGAAAAAAGTATTCATTTTAAAATGGATTCTCTTCCATGTCTAAAAAAGGAGAAAAAGAGGAGGGAATGAGAAAAAGAAAGGAAGGAAAAAGGAAGACAGGAATAGGAAGGAAGGAAAGAAGAAGTTCATTTTATTGTGTACAAGATTTATTGAACTGAAAATTCAAGTCAAAATTGTAGAGTAAAACTTATAATAATAATAATAATAATAATAATGCTCACAAACCTATTATTGCTCCAAGTTATACATCTAGAGTCTTGAATTTTATTATTTGAAAATCTTTGCAAAATAAAGGACAATCTCAGGAACAATCTCACTTTTGTTTATGTTTTAACATCATTTAGTAAGTTTTAGATTTGCCCATCATTTTTCAAATTCATTATTTATCTATTTTTTCTATTTTTTATTTAAATTAGAAGCAAGATTGTTTTATATGTCAATCCCAGTTCCCTCTCCCTCCCCTCCTCCCCAGCTCCCCACTAGCTTCCTATACCATCCCCCTTCTGCTCCCTAGGGAGGGTGGGCCTTCCATGGGGGATCTTCAAAGTCTATCATATCCTTTGGAGCAGGACCTAGACACTCCCCCGTGTGTCTAGGCTGAGAGAGTATCCTTCTATGTGGAATGGGCTCCCAAAGTCCATTCGTACTGATCTACTACCAGAGGTCCCATAGACTGCCGAGGTCCCCTCACTGATACCCACGTTCAGGGGGTCTGAATCAGTCCTAAGCTGGTTTCCCAGCTATCAGTTTGGAGGTCCATGGGTTCCCCCTTGATTTATCTATTTCGTAAATATGAATACCCTATGCGCTGAACTTAACTCTCTGACCTGTAAATTCACTATAGTTTTTAGTTTTTAATTTTTAACTTTATTTGTATGAGTGTTTTTCCTACGTGTGTGTGTGTGTGTGTGTGTGTGTGTGTGTGTGTGTGTGTGTGTGTATGCATCATACATATCTGGTACCTGGAGGCCAGAACAAGATGTTGGAACCGGAATTAAAGGTAATTGTGAGTTGTCATTTGGTTTCTGGGAAGGCAACCTGGATCATCTGCAAGAGCAGTAAGTGTTCTTAACTGTTGTGCTTTCCAGCCTCTAGAGATTTCCCTTAAATAAATACATGATACCCTAAAATGACCAGGTTAAAAACAAAAATCAAAACCAAAAATACTCATGCTCACCTAGTAAATACAAACCCCAGGAATCCATTACTTATTTCAAAGTCATTGCAACTAGTAATTAACTACAATTCTAACATTAAGTAAATTGACATATTCTATTGTAAATTTTCATTTCTTGAAATAGTTATAAAAAGAAATTGACTTGTTGCAGAATGTCAGGCTTTGGACAGCCATTGGAATTAATGATCCATGAATCACAATTAATCTTATTTAGCAAATTAGTTTGTATAATTAGTTTACATACACATGATTGGAACAATAAAATGGTCTCGGTTATATAATTGTTCATAATTAGATTATTAAGTCACTGCTTTAGTTTTTAAAAATTCCAAACAAGCTGATTCATAATTACTTCATATTTACTTAGTTTAAGGTTTTATCATTAAATTGGGATCTACTTTTATGAGACTTGAGGAAAGAAGTTGATAAAACATGTAGGTAAATGTAGATGAGTGTAAAAATAAAAACAAAGAACCTGACTCCATCCTGACAATGCCCTAAAATCTAAAACAGAAAAACAAACATATCATCTTAAAAACAATACCCAAGCAGAACACGAACTTATTAGAGTTTTCTTTGAATCTGTCTTTAAAATTTATAATTCCCTATCATCATCTCTGACAGCCATCCCACCAGGGAAGAATCTCCCAGAAAACCACATACTTCCTCCCTTCTCCTTAGCTTGTTTTCTTTCCCTGGCTCTACTTCCTCTCCGCGTCCTTCTCTTCCTTTTCTTTATTGCTCTTTCAGTGCCATAAAATGTACGTATCCACCTCCAGTGACTGCCTCACCATCCTAGAAATTCACCATTATAGTTTTTTCTTCATATAGTGGCTGTGGCAGAAGAGAGTTACTTTAGAATGTAGAGCAGTGAGTTAAAAGCAATGTAGTTTCTAGCGCTGAGCACAAAAAGTTTAAAAAGCAAAAATTTTGTCATTTTCTCTATTTTATTTCAAGTCTGAAGGGCATTATAAGATGTGTATTTTGTTTTGTTTTGGTTTTTTGTTTGTTTGTTTGCTTGCTTTTTTTTTTTTTTTTTTTTTTTTTTTGAGGCAGAGTGTCCTGTAGTGCTGCCCTGGAATTTACTATGCAGCCTAGCAGTGACCATGAACTTTTTTCTTTCTTCCTCAGCCTCCCAAGCACTGGGATTCCAGGCATGCCCCAACAGGCTTGACTGGAAGTGTCATTTTCATGTTTGTTGTTTTAAGACCGCTTTAAGGCTTTGCCTAAGAGCTTTAAAAAAATTAATCTGATTGACTTCTCAAACAGTAGCTCAGATTCATACTTTAAGTCCTAGTCTTTCGGATCAAAGAATGTAAATTTATTTGGAGGCATACCTTCTTGGCTAGTCAAGGTAAAAGGATAGTTTTTGGATATGCCCGAATTCTGCATGGACACAGTGACAGGCACATGGGGAGAATGCATGTAAAGATGGAGGCAGATGTGATGTTGGGGTGGTACTTTTAAAAACTCTTGGGTGACAGACCTTAAGAGAACTGTGTGCTGCAGCCCTGGAGGATTTTGCCACTCTCTGAGGGCTCTCCCTCTGCTAGGAGAGCTGACCAACAACACCCGCTGTGACCTTGCAGCTCCTTTTCCTCCCTCCCCCCTTTTTTTGGGGGGGGGCGGTTCGAGACAGGGTTTCTCTGTGGCTTTGGAGACTGTTCTGGAACTAGCTCTTGTAGACTAGGCTGGTCTCGAACTCACAGAGATCCGCCTACCTCTACCTCCCGAGCGCTGGGATTAAAGGTGTGCGCCACCACCGCCAGGCTCTCCCTACCCCTTATAACTTCTAGCAGACCCCACCCCACTGAATCCCAGACCTAAAGCCACTTGAATTGTAATTGTACCACTTGTATCCTGACTTCCTAGAACATAATGCTAGGTTTTATGACAAGTAAGCTCCACACACCCTCCATACACACTGCTTACAGAAAGGAAGGCTTCCTCCGTTGCAGGCCCCATCCTCCCCGTCTAAGATGAGACCATAGTGCTTCTCAAGCACCTTCTGTCTCAGCACCTTTCATTGATGATATAGTATCTTTAAAAATTCTAGTGCAAGCCAAGGAATGCAAAGCAAACCAGAACACCAGAAGCCATGCATGATCCAGAAAGCCCTATTCCTGTCTCTCTCTCCAAACCCCACCCACTCAGAGAGTCTCCAAACAAAGGAAAGGCGCCAAAAACACCCCGTTCCCAGAAGCCCAGTTGCATATTATTGATGGCTACTGCAGCTTCCTCCCCTCAAGCTGCCAACTGCCCAAGTCTCTGCCTAAAGTGTTCAGCTTTTGACTCTATCTGGGCACAAAGCCAGGTTGTGGTAGACACGTATGTCATCATCCCTTGCCTATAACCTATATAATCTGCCTGTTTTAGTTTGGGCATGCTGCTTCTCGGGCCTCAATCTCTGGGACTGGAAAACTTGCCCAGGAGTTGCTTGACTCAAATAAACCTGCATATATATATTTCAATTAAGCTTGATCTGGCTTATTGTGTCAGTACAGAAACCTAGTGTCGGGGGCAGAAAACCTATTAGCAAGGAGACAAGCAGAAGATGAATTCTTCCCCAAAGCCCCCATGTGTAACTAAATTTGCCAACATTCTGCCCTGGCCTTCTGGCCTCCAGGATAATGGCACAATGCATCTGTGTTGTTGCAGCTCTTTTGTTTGTGGTGCTTTACTACAGACACTAGCAAACTGAAGCAGAAGCAGAGGCTGTGCCCTTTATGCTTCTAACTTAGGAGTTGGGATTTGGATAGTGTTTTCATTTGAACTTAGATTCATGGTATTGCAACTCACAGCTAGATTATCAAGATAGATTCTGCTTTTAGCTTAGAAAACCTCAGGAATCCAGGCATCATAGGAGGAATGCTATGCTGGTACAATAAGCTATATGTCACCATTGATATCTGTTACCATTATTACGATAAAGAACACAGTCTCAGAATCTTTATTATAAGTGTGTGTGTGTGTGTGTGGAGGGGTGGTGCATGCATACCAAGGAGCTTGTGTGGAGGCCAGAGGAGAGTTTGTGGGAGTCAGTTATCTCCCTCCATCATGTGGGTCCTAGGGATTGAACTCAAGCCAAGAAACTTGGCAGAAAGTATTTTTTCCACCCTTCCTGAGAGCAAGGTTGACATGGCATCTGTAAAGCAGCTACTGTGATATGCCATAAATATGAATACAATAAACGGCAAAACTGTAAGATTACATCCTGTAGATAAAGAAAAAGCATTTCACAAACTCAACATTGTTTTGTTGTAGAAACAATAATGATAGTGTCCTAATTAGTGGTGGGATATTGAATGCTCAGTCAGTCATGCTCCAAAGTTCATAAATTTCCTTCAAAGCTACTGGTGAGATAGTATGCTACAACAGGCGAGTTAGTTCCTAAAACAAAGAATCTACTTTTAAACCTTTATATTGGTAATTAAGTGATTTCTTTTTATCAAGGTGTAAAGAGAATGCAACTAGTTAGCAAGAAACAGTCTTCTGGCACCAAAGAAAGGCCTGCAAATGAGGGAATGAAATCAGAGCAGCCCTTCTCACGATTCCAGGCTACAGTAGTCATGATGTCACCAGCTCTTTCAAGTCCCTGCCTTGACTTCCCCAAAACGATGGACTGCAACTTAGAATTGTGAGTTAAAATACACTAAGCTGCTCTCGGCCCGTGGATTTTAGCACAGAAATATGAAATGAAAACTCAGACATTGTGTATACACAAGCCCCTTTTTGAGATTTGCCTTGTGCAGGAGAAGAGCCCTGTGACACTCATGAAGGGAAGATAACACACCTTGGTGTTTAGCAAAGGAGGAAAAAAACTAAGCCACCTTATCAAAACTAGCAGCCTTTCGAAGCTGTGGGAGTGAACATGGAAAATGCAGGCTGCCAGCCACATCTTGAGAAAGCCCTCATTGCAGCCCTAGCTGACTGCATGCCACTGCTCCCAGAACTACCTTGAGCCAGACGCATGCAATTAAGCCACACCTAGAGTCCTGCCCCCAGAAATTATGAGATAATAAATGTTTGTTTTTTCCCTTTCCCTTCTGCTTTGCTGGGAGTTTTCCTCCGAGTTGGCCCTGGATGCTGTCAGTTTACATTCACAGAAGTGCTGGTATGATTTTGATACTATATTTGACTGATATAGGTGATTCCATTGCTTTTTTTAAAAAAAATAAATCCCTCATTATTATAAAACTTTAAAACATAAAATTCTAAGAAGCCTATTTAGGCATCCATTTAAGAGAAGCCAGAGTTTTGGCCCAGATAATATTAAGAACTTGTTACTTAAGGATTTTTAGTTGTAACTCTGGGATACTGACTGGGTGCTGTGGTGTCTCCCAGTTTCCCACCTGGAAATACCCAGATCCACATACTTCTCCACATTCTCTACAGACAGCTTTTCAAAGATTGCAATTTCTCACCTTCATTTTAAATGTGTCCTGAGAGAAATGGACATGGTGAGAGGCAGACAAGAACAATTTTTAAGTACCAGAAACTATAAACGCAAACAGGATTTGACATCTGTAGGTGCTGCTGTGACGTTTACTTCATATAGTAGCTCTGCACCTATTTGTTCTGTGTCAACATGAAGGTATTTGAAGCTAGGTTACCACATAGTATCATCTGCTTCTTCCAGGAGAAAACTGTCATTTTACAAAGTATGCAAATCCAGGGTCACATTTGTTTGCACCTTGATTTGCTGGTGGCTTGTGTCATTGCCTGGGATCTCTGGCTCATTACACAGAGCAGACGTTCCTTGAGGTAGGTAGGTCTGTGTGTGTGTGCGTGTGCGTGTGTGTGTGTGTGTGTGTGTGTGTGTGTGTGTGTGTGTGTGTGTGTAAAGGCATGGTTGTTTGCATCACATGAGTTCGGGAATTTATAGACCCAGAAGGTGAGTGCAAGGCAATTATTTCTCTGCAGTTTCTGTACATAGACTTTGGCTATAGAGGTGTGTTCATAAGGAAACCAGTGTCAGCCAACTCACAGTCATACTGAAAATCAACTAGGAATTGTAGTGCATCCTAAAGGGTGACAGTAGTCTGTGTTCCAGGTGCTGGAAGAAAAGAGTGGGCAGAGAAACTGGAACTGTTCTGACACATCTGTTGACAATTTCACATACACATGATCTCTATGATAATTGGAAATGTTTCAAGTCTGTTTTCACACAAAGGTGCTGTCTTACTTTCCTCTGGTTGCTATAACAAATTTAAAACACTAACTTCAAACAGAAAATTGAATCACAGTTCTTGGGATACAAAGAAAAAAATCATCTCCTCTAGGCTAAAGTGAAGAACTCAGGACATCTATGCTCACAATGAAGGCTATGGAGGAGAATACATCTCTTAACTCTTCTAGGTTGAGAAGAATCCAATAAGCATGCCTAGGAGTCAGGATATCTACCACCCTTCAAGGCTAGCATCTTTATATTCCATGTCTGGGAAGCCTTCTCCTTTGTATGTAGGACAATCTCCTTCTCTTACCTTTCTATAAGAATATATATAATTGTGATTTAGATCTATTTGTACAATATAGGGTGTCCCCTCGTATCAACATTCCCAGCTCATTCATGTCTACAGCAACTTTGGCAGGTTAGGTAGTAATTGCAAGTTCCTATAATTAGGAAGTTCACATACCTTTGAGACAAACATTTTTAATAATAACATATACATTGTATTTCTGTAATAGCATAGTTTTTCAACAGTTTTTACCAGAGTACTGAATGTGGCATGAGACGCACAATTGAAATTCATATTTCAGGTTTTTCTAAAGTTATAGAAAAGTTCTATATAAAATGAGAACCTGGGCTTACATGACAATTGGAGAATTTCCAGCAAAGATCCAAGTGTTCTTGAAAATACCATCTTTCTCCCTTTTCTTTAATCTTTTCCTCCTTCCAGTGCCATTTGGGTATTTGCTTTGTAACAGGGCAAGGCCTAGGGCATCCTGAAGAAAAGATATAATGACACTATAACATAGAAAAATCTACACTACTGGAAAAATTCATTAAGTCAATTTGCAGATATAGGAATACTACCTTCTCAATGGTTTCTGCTCAGTGTTTGGTTTGGTCACTCTAAATGACAAGCAACAAACTGGATATCACACATAAGGATAAGCTGTTCCATCGAGAAACCTGCCTAGACAAGTACTTTCTTTCTCCTATGATTTCATTTTGTTTAATAAAGTAACTAACACATTTATCAGTTATTATCTCATATTATTAGTTCTGATTTGCCATACGAAGGCTTGCACCATATAAATTATCCACCATAGTTTCAATATTCCTATTCACCACAAAATTAATATTGTAAGATTTAAAGTGATGTTTAGTGGCATGATTAGTTGCCACGGCAGAGCATTTGTGATGGGATTAGTGTTCTTTTAAAAGATTTCCACAAGACATTTTTGGCCTCTCTACAAAGTGAGAACAATGATGTAAGATTTCATTCAGAAACAGGAAGTGTGCTGTCACTAAACAACACATCTACTGGCTACTTGATTTTGGATTTTCCAGTCTCTTAGAACAGTGAGAAATGAATGTTTGTTGCTTACACATTGCCTTCTTAATTGAATTTGTTATACTTGTCCAAAATGACTAGCATGACTTCCCAATTAGTGTTATCTTGACCCTGTGACAACACAGTAGTTTAAATATGTCATGTGTTGCCTATGAATCTTTGATACTCCATCCCTAAAAGTTAGGAATTAATTCCTTTCTCAGGAAATTGAATTTGGTGACTCATTTCTAGAAAATGGAATATGTGCAAAATGATGCTGTGCAATTTCTAAGACCAAGCCATAAAAGGTATTGTGCCTCTGGTACTCTAGTTTGGCTGATTTGCTCAAAGGGATGGAAGCAGTCATATTGAGATGACTTTCAATAGACTCCATTAAAAGAACATAGCCAGGAACTGCTTGTCACAGTAAGGACTGCTGTCATGTGTGCGCTACAGCAGAAACATAGAAAAACATACTTGTGTCTTTCCACAATGTAAGCATTTATTGAATAACCACAAAATCACAATGTTTAGTAATCTCAATGATAGCATTGCATTATAAAATCTGCCAGCCTTGGTAGCTTGGCCCAGAAAAGTTCAAAAATTTTTTTCAAGTCTTCACACTAATATTAATTTTCTTATCATACACACTACAAAGCACATAGTACCTATGTCTATATTCATCGATACATATGCATTGGTTACAGAATGAATACAAGTTTGAAAGGCTGCTACAAAGTTCAAGAGGCTTCAGAAGTTGCCTGACAATTTGTATTGATAAGATAATGAACCAGACAAGTGCTGGAAGACAGCTGCAGAAGTCAGACATGATAGTAGTGTGTGACAATATTATAGGGGAATAAACAAATGTCTACTCACCCTATACATGGAACTGATGACAGGTCAAAGTAAGGATGCCAGCATAGTCCAACTTGGTGAAACAATGAGTTATAATAGGGTTACTCACAGGAATATGGTTGTCTTGGTTGTGGTTTGTATTGCGTGAAGAAACACCATGACAATGGCAACTTTTATAAAGGAAAAACATCCAATTGTAGTGACAACTTTTTTTGAGGTTTAGTCCATTATCATCATGGTGCAACGTGGTAGCATGTCGGCAGACATGGTGCTGGAGAAGGAGCTGAGAGTCTTATATCTTGACCCACAGGTAACAGGGAGTGATCTGAGACACTGGGTGTAACTTGAGCATAGGAAACCTCAAAGCCCATACCCACTGTGACACATTTCCTCCAGTAAAGCCATACCTCCTAATAATGCTGCTCCTTAAGAGCTTATGAGAGTCAATTGTATTCAAACTACCACAATGGATGCAGGGTTACTTATAGGAGCAGAAATGAGTCTAAGGCAGCTGCATCATCAAAGCCAATCCCAACATGGGTCACAGCTCATGAAAGCTGAATCCCCAAGTTTATTACACAACTTACAGACAGCTCAACAGATACATGAATTTCTTTTTTGGCAGATCAGCTAGATTGTCTCTTCCAGGCAAGTCACCTAGTGTCTTAGTTAGGGTTTCTATTGCTGAAATGAAACATCATGACCAAAAGGCAAGTTTGGGAGGAAAGGGTTTATTTGACTTACACTTCTGCATTTCTCATCAATATTGAATAAAGTAAGGACAGGAACTCAAACAGGGCAGGCTCCTGGAGGCAGGAGCTCATGCAGAGGCCACGGAGCACAGCTGATTACTGACTTTCTTCCTCTGGCTTGATCAGTCTGATTTCTTATAGAACCCAGAACCATCAAACCAAGGATTTCTACTATGGGCTGGGTCGTCCTCCATTAATCGCTCATTGAAAAATGGCTTAAACCTGGCAAGAGGTAATTCCTTAATAGATGTTCCTTCCTCTCTGATAACTCTAGCTTGTACACCTAGATTCTGCCTCTTCCTGGAAACTTAGTCTTTGGTTCTTTTAGGTAGGGTAGCTGGTCTTATCTCAATCTCCTCCTAGCAGCTTGGCTGGTCTGAGTATCTCTCAGTAGTTCTTACTATATGTGTACAATTGGGTTTGGAGAAGGCTTGCATTTCAGATCAGCTTTAGGGAATTTCTGAAGCTTTTGAGTTGTTTATTTCCTAAACTTAAGGGGCATCCATGCAGGATGGAATGTTGTACCTCCCTTTAGAAAATCCTTAAAAGCTTTCCATGGAGGATAAAATGTCTTCATATTAGAAAAAATTGCTATGTTACAAAGTGAAGTTTCAGAATTCAGTTTGTGGGGTGAAAAGGCATATCAGGAGCAAAATATGTCCATATCCAGATCCAAATGGGTGAACTGGGGGACAGACAGGAAGTCCAGTAGGCTACATCAACAACAGGGGACAGAGTCTGGTCTAGGAGTCTTCTGTCCATGATACAGACACCAGAACTCAGATGATAGGTGGCTGTGGAGCCATGGTTTTGCAATGGTAGGTATGAATTACTACAGCGAGTCCAGGTAAGGGAGTTATACCCATTTCTCTGTATATCTATTAAGTTCCTGGGCCTGATTTCCCTGATAGGACTTTAATATGCTTGTGTGTTTCTATAGTTTTAGTTCTTCTAATAAACTTCGGGGTGGTTTCCTATCTATTCCCAAGAATATGTCATTTATTCATCTGTGCTGGGTAGGTTGTAATGGACAGATTGCTGCAGCATGGAGTAAACTAGAGTGGGGAATAGCCTACTCTTAAGAACTTGGCATCCAGTCAATAACTTCTTTGGTCAGATGTTCAGAGCTGGATTCGGTAGTCTCTATCAACCTGCAGATGACTATAGACCTCATGAATCCTCATGTCACAATTATGATAGACTTTGAGTCGAGATCATATACCTAAGCTACTCCAAGATTTCAGATTCTCAGAAACTATCAAATAAACAACTCTTTTTTGTCTTTACCTATAAAATTTAGGATAATTTGTTCTATAAGAGTAAGTAATAAAAGTAGGTAATATCTTACAAAGTATGATACAATTGTATGTAAATAAAGTATAATTTTCTAACACTGGGAATTATATGAGATCGTTCATGTGACTCCCACCTAATTCTTATGTTTAAGTCCTATGTCTTAGAATCAAATAATATATCTATATTTGAAGATAAGGTCTCTAAAAAGTAAACTGTAAGTAAATAAAGAAAGCAAAATGAACCCAAATTTAAGTTGACCAATTTTCTTATAAGAAAATGAAATGGTGGTATATTAAATATGACACAGGAGAAGGTGGCCATCTGGAAGTCACAGAACAAGGTCTCAGAAAAATCCAAACCTGCTGACATCTTAACCTCGGGCTGCTATCCTCTAGAACTATGGTAAAACCAATGTGTGGTATGTATGCCACTTTATGGAATTACTTAATATCAGCCCTAAAAAGTTAATTTACATAACATGAACAGTCAAAATGACATTTTTCTGTGTACTTCTTATACTTTCAGAGTATCTAAATCTTGCTCGAATATTTTGCATTAAGTATTAGAGACAAGGCTGGCCAATTTTGAGCTATTACAAATGCTGTCTATAATTAAGTATGAAAATACACAAACAGGAGTCATGCTAGTTTCATCCATGCCTCCTCTTCCTCCCACCCACATTATTCCATACTGAACATCAGCACTTTTACCAGCAGGAAAAGTTTTAGGGATATACTTGGTGGTAGAGCACTTATTTAGCATAGCTGAGTCCTTGGGTTTGATAACCAAGATGGTTAAAAGAGAGAGAGAACAACAATTGGTTATCCAATAGCCAAATGGTCAGACCTACAAACATACATATGAGTAACAGTATACAAACTGACCAGATTATATTTAGATAAACAAAAGTATCTAAATATATACATGCACATATATTTATGTCAGAGCAATTAATGAAAAAGGAGGCCACACTGGGTAGTGGTGGTACACACTTGAATCCCAGCATTCAAGAAGCAGAATCAGGCAGATCTCTGTGAATTCAAGGCCAGCCTGATCTACTGAGCCAGTTCCAGGACAGACTCCGAGGCTACAGAGAAACTCTGTCTTGAAAAAAGCAAAACAAGAGAAAAGAAAAGGAAGAGAGAAAGAGAGAGAGAGAGAGAGAGAGAGAGAGAGAGAGAGAGAGAGAGAGAGAGAGAGAGAGAGAGAGAGAGAGAAAGTAGGCCATGAATATGAAAGAGAGCAAGGAGGACTACTGTATGGAAGTGTAGGGGGGAAATGATACAATTACAATCTCAAAAAAGAAAAAAAACACTGCTTTTCCTCTCTGTTTATGGCCATTGTGTAAGGCAACTAGTTAAAAATTAATAGACTTGAAGGTGAAGGTCACTGGCAATTGATCCCTCTATACCATATGCCTTAACACAGTAATGCTGCCAGTGTAAAATGGTGGTAGATAACTAGGAGGAAACTGGGAAGTCATCTCTCCTTGATATTTATTTCTAATTTTTTACATGTGAGTGTTGGGGTGGTGAGGCAGGGCATTCCAGAAGTCACAGGAGGATGTGGGGTGTCTTCCTCGATTGCTGTCTTCCAGATAGGCTTGAGACAGAGTCTCTCGCTAAACAGGAAGCTTGCCTTCTTGGTTAGGATGACTGTCTACTAAACTCTCAGGATCTGCCTATATCTGCTCCTTTCTCCCCAATGCTGGGCTTACAGGAACCTGCAGTTATGCTTGATTTTTATATAAGAAGCAAGAAGTTGAACTCAGGTCCTGTTGCTTACACAAGCACTATTACTCATCCAGCCATCTCTCCAACTTCACACTATTTAAGATTTAAAGAATTAAAAGATAGACACAGGTTAGACAAGGGAATGATTTGGAGGTAGTGGGGCTTTTTTAAACTGTCAATTAAGGGTCAGCTACTTCCTTCCGGTAAAGCATGGCTCTTTTTATAGACCTTTTTCTTTAATTCTAATCTGCCTTCTTGTTACATGATTTCCAGTAGAAATAAGATCTGAACTGTATCTCTGCCCTGTGTGGAGAAGTGATGTTCTAAAGTGCTAGGAAGATTTTAAGATTAGTGTGGCTGCCAGGCATTGGTGGCACATGCTTTTAATCCCAGCACTCGGGAGGCAGAGTTCGAGGTGAGCCTGGTCTACAGTGCGAGTTCCAGCACAACCTCCAAAGCAATACAGAGAAACCCTGTCTCGAAAAACCAGAAGGAAAAAAAAAAGAGATTAGTGTGTATCAGAAAGCTCTCTGGTAGAAAACATAGACACACCATCATTTTCCCTTAGGAGCTAATCCGATTGGTCCTGTCAGTCACCTGAACAGGAAACTGCCCCTCAGCAAAGTCTCTTCTACATGGAGGCATAGTGGTCCCTTAGGGCATTGTCTACTCTTACCCCTAAGAGTTTACCATATACAATGGTTTTGTATACTGGGCATTGTCCACTCTCGGCCTGGGAGAATGCTTTTCTACACAATGGTGTCTTTAGCCACTGAATTGTTTTCCTCTGCAATGACACCTCTGACTGTTCTCCACTCTTTAGCCATTGCCTACTCTTACTCTTGAGAGAGACTCATGTTTATACTGCAATAACCTCTGCTTCTCTTCAGGAGTAAGCTTTGTGTCTCCCCTTACTCATTTTATTGAAATCACTAGAGCTGAGCAAAACCTGGGCATGCTCCTGTAAAAGCTGCAACCCACGCCTTTTAGCAGTTAGCTGGCCTGTGATTTAGTCTTAGAGACAAATTTATTACATAACTTTAAAACTTAGTAGAAAAATACTGACTAGGAGGTAGTGGTACATGCCTTTAATCCCAGAATTCAGGAGGCAGAGGCAGGCAGACCTCTGAGTTCGAGATCAATCTGGTCTAAAGAGAGTTCCAGGACGGTCATGGCTACACTGAGAAACCAACCAATCAACCAATCAAACAACAACAACAAACTTGGCAGGAAAATAATATTTGAAAAAAAATGCTTAATTCTAGGGCTGGAGAGATGGTTCCATGGTTAAGAATACTGGCTAATCTTGAAAATGATCCAAGTTCATTCAATTCCCATCTCAAAGGCATCTGAAGCCCCAGTTACAGGGGATCTGATGGTCTCTTCTGGCCTTTGTGGGCACTGCAAACATGCAGTACACAGACATACATGCTGGAAAAACACTCATACATGTGAAATAATCATTTTTAATTTAAAAAGGAAAAGGTTTAATTCTTATACATTTAAAGAATCACACAGAGAAGCCCAATGTGACACTATGTAACCACCTGTTGTCGCACCTGCTGTGCGGCCTGCATCCAAGAATGTAGCGAGGTGGTCGGGATAGATGACACAGAGACCGGTAGGTTGCTTTAAGAAAACTTTATGCTTCCCAAGTCAGCTTAGGAGGAGACCCCAGTCCGCTTAGAAGAGCTCTCAGGAGAAGTCTCTCCGAGAAAAAGGAGCTTCCCTTCTTAAGGACTTCTGCCATTCATCTACATACCATTCTTTCCTCCTGGCTGGTGGTCTAATCTCCGGCCCCAGAATCCCCAGAATCAGGGAGACACCACAGGGAAACAGGAAGAGGCATCTAGCCGTAGGGGGTGTGAAAGGCATGGTATTTCAGTGAGCAAGCCCTATCTGAGCCCTAAAGCACTGAATTGTTTTCAGTAAACATTACATAGATGCCTGCTCCCAGGCCGAAGGGGAAGTGGGTTTCTGCTCAAGGTCTGGTGTCCCCACACCTGTTTTACATGATCCTGTTTCTTTGCTTTTTTTTTGCAATCCAAGTGGCTCTATATTTACCAGAAACACACTGAATAAGAACTCAGTATCACTTCTGTGATCTGAGAGTTCCAGAAAAGCTGCTACAAATGCTGTGTTAAAGACTCTACAAGGCTGATTGACAGGCTAGAATACCCTTGGTTGTGGATAATTGAAATTGTGTAAGTACACGACTAAGCTAATATGGGCTATATTTCACCTCCTTAATAGCCATTTACTCTGATCACCTCTGTATTTTGCCCAATATTCTTGATATATAAACTTAGGAAACCAGTAGCTTTCACCAACAAGAAGCTAAGAATGTCATTAGATAGCATCTGAGTCCCATAACAGAGATATCTTTGCTTTATAATAACTAACATAGCTGATGTTTCCAGTAATATTTATTCATGGTGAGGGGGCATCTTTGTCACCTACATGTGTGGATGGCCAAAATGCCTACCAGGGAAGATGGGATTGTGGTCTGATAGAGGCAGAAAGGGGTGGGAATGTCTTCCACAGTCCACATCGGAAGCTGGGAAATGTAGTCCTTCAGCCAGAAACTATCATTACTAACTCTGAAGGGATATGAGAAATATAGGGCATGATTGGCTACAATGCATCAGGCAGTTGCCATCCTGTATTCATGAGGAAACTTGGAAAATTATTATTAGAGGGGCTGTAAGCAGCTGATGTGGAAACAGAGTAGAACAGAGATTTTCTAGAAGCAGGGCAGAGTTGATTCAGGGAGAAAGTGACTAGTGTCCCCTGGCCAGGACTGTTGCACCAAAATGAGGTAGCAGGAATAAAGAGGATCTACAAAGCATCATACAAAGGGGGCAGGAGAAAACAGAGGACTAATGTAAAACTGTATCTGGCCTGGGGTGAAAGGGATGAAAGTCCATTCTAGCCAGTTTCTCCACAGCATCAAAAAGGTCATTTTGCAGATGTATCAGGACCAAATGGAGCTGTTGTAGGGTGCAATCCCTTGGGACAGTTTATGTGAGGCACCCCCCCCTTTTTGCTACAGGGGGACGTTCAGTACGTAAAACATTTAAAATACAGGGTAAAAATGAGAATAATAAGGAGGAAAGAGTGGCTGTAATAGGCTGTTGGTTTAAAACAGACTCCTACATAAGGAAAGGCCTGGAAGCAGTGTGAAAGGAGTCAGCCAAAATTGGCATCCAAGGAAGGAATCTGAATAGAAAGTGTTTAAGAGATAGTCGTCGTTTTCATATATGGTGAAGTTCTTATACTTTTTATATTTGCTTTAAATATTAACACTATCAGCTAGTATTTAATGAACAAAAAAAGTATCTTAAGTAAAACTAATGTTTTGGTTAGAAACAATTTGATAAGGTATTTTTTAAGTGCAACTATTACCTTAAAGAACCATGCCTATTATTTGAAAACATGACTGACTTAATACATACTTTGTCAACATCAAATTTTTATGCCTATATTCCAAGAAGAGAATTTCATTCTAAATTACATTCCCTGAAAAGAAATGATTTCACTTCCAATTATAAAAGTATGCTCCCAGAGACAGTGTCTACATTGTCAAGAGTAAATGATTCACTTTACAAAGTTCTTTTTTTTTTTAATAACCCTATTAACAGAACCTTTAAAAAAATCTCTACAATTTCAGCTGAAAAACACTTAAGAAAGTGCTTAACATCCTCAGCCATCAGGGAAAATGAAAATCAAAACAACTCTGAGATATCATCTTACACCTGTCAGAATGGCTAAAATAAAAAACACCAATAACAGTTTATGATGGAGAGGATGTGGAGAAAGGGGAAGACTCCTCCACTGCTGGATTCCACTCCTGAAATCCAGTTGCAGAGAGGGAGGAGTGATGAGTAAAGAGGTCAAGACCAGGCTGAAGAAACCCAAGAAACAGCTGACCTGAACAAGGGGGAGCTCAAGGACCCCCAGACTGGTAGCTGGGAAACCAGCATAGGACTATTCCAGACCTCCTGAACGTGGGTGTCAGTTAGGAGGCCTGGGAAATCTATGGGACCTCTGGAAGTGGATCAGTATTTATTCCTAGTATAGGAATGGACTTTGGGAGCCCATTCCACATAGAGGGATACTTTCTCAGCCTAGACACATGGGGGAGGGTCTAGGCCCTTTTTTAAATGATATGACAGACTTTGAAGATCCCCTATGGAAGGCCTCACTCTCCCTGGGGAGCAGAAAGGGGATGAGATGGGTGTCAGTGGGGGACAGGGAAGAAGAGGAGGGAGAGGGAACTGGGATTGACATATAAAACAAGAAAAAAAATTCAGATCTAGGAAAAAAACTCTACAATTTCATTCCATACATTTAACCAACAGGTGAATTTTGAAAGCAGTCAGCCATGTCAAATCTGTGACAAATAATTTACATGTAACATAGACTGAATTAATAAAGAAGGCCAAAGCCCACTCTTTGTTCCTTCTGCTGATGGACAATTGTTTAGGTCACTACATACTGATAGCAGTAAGCATATTTCTTAACACTGTTCTACTTAAAAATAGACTGGTTGTTTAAAGGTATAATTTATAAAGCCAGATAACTAAATTAAGTGAGTTTTAAAAAATACTGGCTTCTGAAATTTCTTAGAGAACATCCACGAACATCACTGCCGACGCTTGTATACTCCTTGTAGGCTTTAAGGTAAGAGAGCAAGCACTGGCCCTGGAAGTTCTCTATCTGGGTAGAGAGTAGAGTATATTAAAGACACTTCTTGGATATTCTGTATAGTTTTCCAAGGCTGTCACTTTGGTGACAGAGTTTTTAGTATCTTTTTCTAATGAGGGAACTTGGGTGGTTTAGGGTACAGACCTGAAATTTAGCTTTCTCTAAGAGGAAGAATTGAAAGCCAGGGTAGAGGGCATGACCAATTGAACTAGCATGCTGGTCCCATAGCAGCGAGGTAGTAGGCTTAGGTACCCGGTTCCCCTGTTCACAGCATCCTCATATGTCAGTTCAGGAGAAGGGGCAGGCAATTGCTTCTTGCCTCTCTGTTGATTGAGACATTTAGGATGTGAGTGCAGACTCTGAGGTCCTCCATTGAGCAAGAGAATCCATGACCCTGTCACAAGAGACAAGAGGAGTAATTTATCTTTAGATAAGGAGGAGTTGGGTTTTTGTTTAGTTTGTTTTGTCTACAGGGCCACAGCTGGTCAGGCCTTCACAGCTAGATCTTGTCAGACCTATGCAGCCGGAGGCAGAAACAGCAAACTTCTGGCAGGTCTTATTTCCCAAGCATCCTTGTCCTGTCAGGAGATAAGCATGCCAAAAACTCAAGTGGGATGGTGGGGAACTTGTGCTCTACCCAAAGGACCTACTTGAGTCTGTGAGTCATTCAAGTGAATCATAAATTTAACCGGTTTTACTCAAGCATTCACTCTTTCATAACTAGTTTTTAAATACCCATGAGTTTGAATATTAGTTTATATTTTCAGAAGGCTATAATAAAGAGGCATGAATTGGTCTCTCCATCTAAGCTTGCCTCTGTAAATAAATTACATTCATACTCAGCAGGACTGACCATTAACTTGCATATCTGAATTATCTTTAAGGGTTTACAATAACTTGGCAACTTTTTTTATAAATTAGAACATTACAATTCTATCCCTGTTTGAGCCTTAAAAAAATTATAGTTCTGGAATTACAGATCCTGTCATTGGTAAACTGAGGAACACCCACATTCTAGAACCAGGTGCTCTCTGGGTCTGCCTTCAGTGACCTAACATCAGCAGCCATATCATTACCAGCTCGACACATTTCTCCTATCACCATGAGTCACATATTCTCTGTATGTGCATGCACTATGCTCCTTTGCCTGTCCCCTTTTTTCCTCCATCCTGGATCGGAGGCAGCCTTTGTATACCCTTGCCCCATAAATCTCTTTCATGAGGTAGATGCATGGTGTGACTTTGTGGTATTTCTTGGTCTTCTGATTGCCACAAAACTATAACATTAAGTTGCCCTGATGTTTAGTATCAAAATAAACTTTGAATGATAAATACAGTCTACAAAGAGACTAGGAACCTCACTTTCCTCATCCTTTTATAATGTGGTTTTATAAAATACCAGTTGTATTTTTAGATAACTGAGTTTCAAAACACAGTTCTTGGAAGGCTTGTGTTGCATCTTTAGTCTAATAAAAGAAAAACACAATGATAAGCAGAGGGCTGAAGAGGGTTAGTTGTTTTATAGATACTACCTTAGTAGATACATACCACATGGTCACATTCCTCAAGATGGCTGTGAAGTTCACACGGCATGCTCTTTCTTTAAACTCAGTAAAGATGGTGGATGAGGTACATGCCAAGATGGTGACAAGCCACATGGTTGTTATTTACTCTAAGGTGATCCTAGGCCATCAGCCAAGATGCTAGCAAGCTACGTGGTACTCCAAAGTGAGTCCATCAAGTCACACCCTTTTCTTAAGCCAGAGTTCAATCCAAGTTACACAGATAGTACATAATAGCAAGTTAAGATTATCTACGCACACTTTTTAAAATTACACTCAGTAAATTTACAAATCCTAAAATACAGAAAGTTAAAGTTTCAAAGAAAGCCTTAAAGGTAGTGAACAAAACCAAGAAGTGGTTGAAGAATTAGAGTGTTAAGCACCTTGCCATTCGTAACCCCCACAGAAATAGTTTCTTAATTAAGTGCAGTGTCTTTTCCTGGGCTTTTGCTTTTCTTTCCTCCTCTCTGTCATAAAGTCAGGTGGCTGGCCTGATTCAGGACAGAGACATTAGAAGAAACTTTTAAACATATTGGGTCTGAGAAGATGGGCCAAAATCTAACTCTAGAGCCTGCAGCAGACTTTTTCTTTGGGGCCACCAACGGCTCCCAAATCGTGACACAGAGACTTGGTTTTGAATGCTCAGTCTAGCTTAGGCTCATCTCTGGCTAGCCCTTTAACTTAAATTAATCTGTTTCTGTTTATCTATCTTTTGCCTTGGGGCTTTTTTTATTTATTTTTCAATTTAAATTTAGATAAGAAACAAGGTTGCTTCACAAGTCAGTTCCAGTTCCCTCTCCCTTTCCCTCCCCTACTTCCGTGCCCTCCCCCCAATCCCCCCATTATCCCCTCATTTCCCCAGGGAGGGTGAGGCCCTCCATGGGGGTGTCCATAGTCTGTCATTTCATACACTCATACACCCAAGAGTTCAGGGTGAGAGTGTATCTCACATTGTTCTATAGGAGTCCAAAGTCCGTGTGTATATTCGGGATGGGTACTGATCTGCTGCCCAAGGCTCAATAGATTACCTTGCCTTGAGGCTTTTTACCTTTCATTATTTCTGTATATCTTACCTGCCTGCTGTATCCATGTCTGGCTGGTGGTGCCTGGCTCCTGCTTAGGGAGTAGTCCTCTCTTTCAAACCTAGATTTCTCCTATGTATTCTCTCTGCCGGCCAGTCCCGCCTATCCCTCCTCTGTCTAGCTTTCAGCCCTTTGGCTTTTTTATGGGAACAATTGGGTGTCTTAGGCAGACATGGTGAAGCAAATACAACACATCTTTACATTATTAAACAAATGCAGCATAAACAAATGTAACACATCTTTGCCCAGTTAAAATAATATTCCACAACAAGAGCCAGCCTTCTCAGTAAGTAGAATGACAGGTAACAATTTTTCAATATTATTCATATCAAAAAGACATTTGAATCTCTGTAAGACTGACCAGTGATCTATATACCCATAACTAATTTGTGAGTATCTTCAAATGGACCAGACAACCTGAAATGTTTTCACTTCTTAGCAGTTAAAGACACAAGCAGTAGTTTCCAGGTTTGGAGAGGCAGAAACAAAATCATAAGGCAAAAGAGATATAAAGCAAGATCTATGCTATCTCTGAAATAGACATAAGTTTGGTGGCCCTGAAGAAACAGTGGTGGGCATCCTGGCTCTGGTGTGGTTGTAAACCTTAAAGTGAACTGTAAATTTGATGGGGAAGGGGGCCTTGGACAATGCTACCATTCCTTCTTATGGAGTTGCCTAAACCAGTTTAGGTATTAGAAATTAAAAATTCCAAACTTGGGCCATCAATGGTCATTTGCACAGTATATATTTAGGCCAGTTCTACACTGAAAGATGAGCGAGAGTCACCAGTTCCAAGTCTCTAAATAGCCCTCAAACAGGTCAAAGAAGTGTCCTTTGGTACAGACAATTTGGAACCCATGGCTGGACCCAGGAAGTACAAACAGGGGTCAATGTCCAGTTGTGTAGAACATCCTCTACTTCTGGAAATGACTAAATGTGCCTGGAGTGAAAAGCAGCATCCACAACCTATACAATTTCAAGGTTAAGGAGTCACAAGGCCAGTGCCAGTTGTCAGAGCTGGACAAGTGGTCTCTCAGCCAGTTGAAAAATTCTCCTGTATCTTTAACATAGTGGGCAATAAAAAAATGTTCCACAGATCCCAAAACCTACTATCAGTAGTCACTTATATTTGACTCACAAATAAACCGTTGCTTTTCTTTTAAGTGAGAGCTGTGGTTTTGCATGGACAGTAGGTAGTTTCTAAACAATACACAGATGAAAAATGTTAATCGGGTTGATTTATGGCATTAGAATTGGAAGAGCTTCTTTTCTATCATCGATGCTCATGAGCAGAGCAAAGGAGGTTGGCTTCAAAGGCACAAAGAAGCTGAGAAAAGCAGAAACAAAGCAAAGAGGCAGATTGGTCCTCTCAAAGCTCCCTTTCCCACAAACTTAAAGCGGAGGGGCATCCCTAGCTGGTTGTCAAAAGCTAACCTGTTCCGGGGTATGGCTTTTGGGTCCCTCTTTCTTGATCAGATAAACAACACAGTTTGACATGTGATTGTAGTGGGACTTCAATGTGAGGGATGTTTTCTCTTGGTACGTTGGGCCTAGAGCAGTTTTTCAGTCCATGCCAATGGCCTCTAGTAACTGTTATTTAACAATACTCAATATGAACTGTACTGCAAAAGCAAAAACATTCTAACAAGACAAAGGTTGGAGACACCCACCTTCTCCCTGCACCCCACTTTATATCATCAAACTTGAAAGCTTTTTTGCTTTCTTTAATTTTTTTTCTTTGCTGTTAAATGTTATTTGTTTATTTTCAGTTGAAAGATTGGTATCTGAGCTGTGTCTGAATCTCCATGCCTACCTCAAAGCATTATGGTTTTCTCTCTTTCGGTCTCCCTCCTCCAGGTAGAGGCAAGGTTTTTTAAACTGTCAGTGAGATGGTACGATTACTACCCAGCATGTCCAAGAGATCTTACTCTTTTTAAGATGTTTAGTGAGCTACGTGTGGCTGTACTTATCTCAAATCCCAGCACTCAGGATGCAGAGGCAGGGTGATCTGAGTTTGAGGCCAGCCTGGTCTACATAGAAAGTTCCAAACCACTCATCCGGGGCTGCATAGTAAGACACTGCCTCAAATGTGTGTATATGGGGGAGTCAACAAAAAACCAAAACCCCGATTCGTCTAGTGAGTCTTAGGTCTAGACCCGAGGAAAGCTGAGAAAATGTGGCATTCATTAAGGTATGGGAGGAACTGTAACTTATCATCCTGAGTAGACAAATTTCAACAAGACATTTGAAAGTATTCCAGATTTCATATAAAATCTGAGAATTGTATAAGGTAAACACTGAGAATCCATGTTACAGTATTTAGCAGAAATCATCTATAAAGGAGTCACATGACTGTCTAGAGAGTACAGCACACTAGCTCCTGATTCTGAGATCTTTCAATTTTAGAGTTTGGTTGCATAGGAATAGCTGGTTTTCTTTTGACTGTTCTCTGTGGAGTTTCGTTTTCTCGAGTAAATTGCATCCTATTTAAAAGTCTTTGAACTCAGGAAGTTTCTACCAGGAAAAGTGAATTCCTCAAATGCAGGCCTGCTCAACCAATGGATAATTTAATCCAGACTCTTGCACTAGCAATACAATAATGGGAAAGCATTGAGGGAAATTCTCAATGTTTTACAATTTATAAAATAATGTGGCTTTCTCTCTGAGGTCAACCTAAACATGTGTGTTTTTTCAGGCTTGACCACAGATAATTGCGTAGGCTAGCAGACCACACATGAAGAAAACTACCCTCCCTGTTACAGTGACACTGGAGACCCATTAAGAGAACGCTATTTCCTCTTGGACAAGCAAAAGGAATCTACACCTCTCCCGGGTGGAAACCTGACATTCCAAGCTGCAGGAAACAGAGTTAATTCCCTTGGGCTAGTCAATTACCTCAGTACACAGAGTAGCCTAAAGCCATGCTAAAGAGACAAGAGGAATGATTATCCTTTAATGAGATAATGTACTTTTCCTTCCCAGAAAGCCTGCCTCTAGTAGAGCTGTCATGAGATGCTGTTAAATTGGCCTCCCTTCTGGAGTTCTAACTCAGAAAGGTGTGACTTTTCCTCTTCTTTTCTGTCTCTTTCAGATGCTACCCAGGGCCCAAGTATGTGACCCCCCCACCCCCACCCAACACACACACATTAGGCTTTTGGAATGCTTTCTCTGGAGCTCCCTCTCTCCCTTTTGTCTTGTGGCTACTTGCTGAATCTCCATGCCTACCTCAAAGCATTATGGTTTTCTCTCTTTCGGTCTCCCTCCTCCAGGCAGCTGCCAAGATTTACAGCTGTGTTTATTCTAATAGCTAATAAAATTGTCTTCAAGTTTCCTTTTGATTTCACTCTTAAATTCTTTTATTAACAAGACTCAGAACCCTTAGAGGGTAAACCTCCAATTCCCCAGTAATACCTGGAATCCATAAGGGGGGTTCCCCCACAGTTTCTGGTAGCATCCCACATTGGACTTGTATTGAATGGTAGGCTCGCTCTGAAGGGAGCTTCAGGCAGGCACTCCGGTCCATGTTCTGTACAGACTGTAATTCTATCCCTTGCACACTCACTCTTAAGTCTCTTCATCTGAGGCCTTGTGCAAAAGTAGTTCCAGATGCCTCTGCCAAGGCCTTCATTTAAGGGAGAAAAGAATAGCTTAAATGTTTCTGCCCTCACTCTGCCTAAGGACTTGGTTTAAGAATACAAAACTTCCAACTTACTCTCTGCCTTTGTCTTGGTGTCTCTGTCTCTGTCTCTGTTTCTGTATCTCTGAAATCAGACTACATTCCCTGCATTCTGTCCCTTACTACAAAGAAATGACTCTGCCTGGCTGTGGCTGTCACAGCACCCAAGCCTAGGTCACAAAAATAGCCCAGTCTCCTCAGTCCGCTCTCCAGTGTTAATATCACAGGCGAGATTAGGATCACTACCACATTTGAAGTCAAATTAAATATTGGCCAGGTTGATAGGCTCTGGCCAGGTCCATCTCTGGGTTTCCAAGTTTTGCAGGGGTTTGAGAAGGCCAAACCCACAATTCACATTTCCCATCAGGTCCAATCAGGGAAAGCATACATGCTGACATATTTCCTGCCTGTGAACCCCCCCCCCCACCCACAGGTGATCCAGCACGTGCAGATGGGTCAAACAAACTTGTATAGGGCTTGTTCTCTCCCTTAAACAATAGCCTCCAGCATTTCAGGAACCATGTGTCCTTGGGAAAGGGGCTTGCAGATCAGAGGCATTTTTGTTTCATGGGTCTCTATGGCATAGTAATTAAAAATTTAAATGTAACTTTAGCTCTCATGATAGGACCAAGGCAGCTTTAAACTATGATTCTAATTACTGCCACCTGCCTCCATGCCTCTGGGTTTGTAGGCCTGGTCTTGTTAGGAAGCTTGCTCAATCCTCATCCCCTCAAAAACATCAGAAACTCTATTCCTCCCCCCCCCACCCCTGGGATTTGAAGGGAAAGTCCTATTCCTTTCTCTTTTAATAGTCCCATTTGAATGAAAAAAGAAAAGAAAGAAAAGGGAAGGAGAGGATATAACCATTCTAGGTATGGTGGAGTGTTAAGAGAAGCGTTTTCCTTTAGAAGGAGCCGTTCCGCCAGCCTGGTTCCAGAGCCGCTTTCCCCGCCAGCCTGGTTCTAGAGCCGTATCAGTCCCAAATAAACACACAGGAGGCTATATTAATTATGAAGCTGTTGGCCTTGCTTGTTTCTTACTGGCTAGCTTTGACTTAAGTAATTACCCCATAATTGTTAATCTAAGTATGTTTCTTACTGCAGAATAGTCCCGGGCTTCCTACCCCATGCGGTTACATGTCGACTCTCTTGTGTTTCTCCTACCCAGAATCCTCCTCGACTCCTAGTCCCTCCTATCTAGGTTTTCTATTGGCCAGACAGTACTTTATTGACAAATGCACAGGCAAATAACAGGACTTCCCCAACAGTGGAGGAGAAAGTTTATTGTGGAGAAAAGGGAGAGCATACACAGAGGCAGACACATCTGGGCAAGTCCAGAGTGGACATGACCAAGCTAAGCTGGGTCACACTGGAGGAAAAGGGAGAGGGAAGACAGGGGAACCTTAGGTAGCAACCAGGAGGCCACAAAGTACAAAAGGAGTAGGTAAACAAAGTGTCTGGATTACACAGGCAAGAGTTCCTGGGGGAAGGGCAGCCCACTAATCCCTACCCCAGTCCACCCCACTCCTAGGCTGGAGAGTCCAAGGTTTAGGGTGAGGTATGCCAGTTTTGCTTTGTAACAGATAGGGACTAAGGGATATTTTGAGAACCTGGAGACCAGATTGGCTTTGTTATGTTAAGTAAGCACCTCAGCCTTTTGTTCTGGGTTTGAAACTTAACACCTTTATGGCTGGAGAAGGCCTAGAAGATATAGCTTTCCTGATATAGCTTTACAGGAACTGAAGAGTCTGCTGGGATCACTACCTAGCTATGTCTTGCCCTACTCTTCCCCTTCTTATCTCATAATAAAGTTCATCTGAATGGTAATTGCTGTATCAATGCCTTTCCTTGAGCCTGTATAATTTACCATACTTGGGGCTTTGTCCTTGCTCTCTCTACACTCTTACCCTAACAGCAAGGTTCATAAAACACCAGGACCTTTTGTTTAGTGCTCCCTCAACAGAGAGCAAAACCCACATCTGTGATGATCCACAGGATCCTGGGTGTAAGTAAAAATGGTCCCCATAGGCCCATAGGGAGTGGCTATTAGGAAATACAGCCTTGTTGGAGTAGGTGTGGATTTGTTGGCCTTTGTTGGCCTTTGTTGGTGGAGGTGTTGTAGTGGGGAGGGCATTGTCATTGACTCCTTTCTACCTTGACTTAAAGTCAGAGAGTTCAAACCTACTCTTATTCTTCAAGGTTAAACAACAGGATGTTTGGCTTAAGGTGTGGCTACTGGATGTTTTGACTCCAAACTACAGGATGTTTGATTTAGGGTGTCATGGTTACCAGATGTTTTGAGTATTGGGAAGGTAAATACATTTGTTGCTTGTATCTTGGTAAGAAGCCTTTTTCCCTCTTTTGCTTGGGGTATATAAGATCGATGAGTAATAAACTTGAGGCATCTGCAGTATTCACTGAGTGCCCTTCCGACTCTATCTTGTGTTTCTTGTCTTTTTCTTTTCTCAATCCTCACTCCCCACTTCAGGTACATTGGAACTTGTCAACTGGACCTGACAAGGCATGTCACTAGGGAGTGGGCTTTGAGAGCTTGAAAGCTCAAACCTAGCCAGAGTGTCACTGTCTCTTCCTGTTGCCTTTGAGTCCAGATATAGAACACTCAGCTATGTCTCAAGCAACATGTCTGCCTGTATGCCACCAGCTTCTTACCTGATAATGAACTGAACCTCTAAACTGTAAACCAGCACCAATTATATGTTTCCTTTATACATACTGTGGTGGTCATTGTGTCTCTTCACAGCAATAAAACCATACGACACCAGGCTTATATATTAGTCACTTTCATGTTACTGTGGTCATAGAAACCAGTCCTCCTTAAACTTTTTCTACTCTCAACCGTTTTAGTCCAAGTAAGTTTACAAGTTCTCAACCTTTACACATACACACACACACACACACACACACACATAAAACACACACATATATATGAAGCATTACTGATAATCCAACCTTTCTTAATTTTAACATTTATTAAAGACAAAATCCAATTTGCATGCTAATGAGATGGATATGCTTGTTGATTTTACACAAAGAATTAAATCTCTTCTATTTGATAATGTAGGAAGTGGAGCAACTCTGCTTGGTTTTATAATTGTTAACACTGAGGATGACACTATGTAAAAATACATAGAACAAAACAGAAAAAGTATGTTCAGGACTGAAAAGTTTCTACACCCTGATTGTTGTTAAAATGTCTAGGTTTATCCAGTAACGAGACACAAACTGTGACTCAACGATCCCACGTGGAGTTTTATTAGTAGACAGGGAGGGAAAGGGGGGGTGAGAGGTAACCAACACGTGCAGAGCTGAGAGATGAGAGAGAGAAGTAAGATATGAGAGAGAGAGAGAGGATGAGATGGAGAGAAAGACGAGAGTAAAAGAGCGTAAGCGGGCAGGGGTCAGTCCTTTAAAGGGGTCCTTTGCACCTGCGTTGTTCTCACAGAACTCTGAGTTGGCCAGAGTGCTGCCTGAGTGCATTTTGCCAGGTAACAGGGCAGGCCAGCGTAATGCCTGAACCTTTCACTGATAAGCAATCCAAATCAGACCAAATCAAACCAAACTAGAAAAAAAAACCCACATTTAATGAATACAGCACTCCTGGGTGGTCATCCAGCCCCCTAGAGAGGAGACTGGAAAGGAAGACTAGAAAAACCACAAGTCTGTTCTCTGGAGGACAGTTTAAATACCCTGAGGGACACTGCCAGAGAAGCCAGGAAACAAGGAGCACCGTAAGAGAGACATGCATGGTTCCCCAGAGAAAGGGATAAGATCTCCTAAGCTAATTGGGAGTATCATGGGAGGGAATTAGAAGAAAGAGAATGGGAGAAGAGGAGGGGAGAGGAGGACAGGAGAGAGCAGGAAGATTGACTCAAGGGAAGAATAGAGAGCAAGAAAAGAGATACCAACCATAATAGAGCTATTATAGATTTAAAAAGAAATCTGGCACTAGAGAAATGTCCAGAGATCTACATGGTTGACCCCAACTAACAATTTAAGCAATAGTCTGAGAGGCTACCTTAAATGCCCTTCTCTGATAATGACATTGATGCCATCCTAGAGCCTTCATCCAGTAGCTGATGGAAGCAGAAGCAGACACCCACAACTAAACACTGAGCTGAACTCTGGAATCCAGTTGCATAGAGGGAGGAGTGATGAGCAAAGGGGTCAAGACCATGCTGGGGAAACCCACAAAAATTGCTGACCTGAACAAGGCATTGCTCATGGAGCCCAGACTGATAGCTGGGAAGCCAGCATAAGACTGCTCTGGACCCCCTGAATGAGGATGTTAGTTTGGAGGTCTGGTTAATCTATGGGGCTTCTGGTAGTGTATCAGTATTTATCCCTAGTACACGAATGGACTTTGGGAGCCCATTCCACATAAAGGGATACTCTCTCAGCCTAGACATATGGGGGAGGGTCTAGGCCCTGCTCCAAATGATATGACAGACTTTGAAGATCCCCCTTGGAGGGCCTCACCCTCCCTGGGGAGCAGAAAGGGGATGGGTTAGGGGTCAGTGTGGGGCAGGGAGGAGGGAAGGGAGAGGGAACTAGGATCGACAGGTAAAAGAAGTTTGTTTCTAATTTAAATTTAAAAAGGCAAAATAAATAAATGCCATGTGGGAGTGGTCTTGAGTATCTCTGGGGGAGGGGCCATCATTTGGCAGGCTTTCTGAGATGCAGCAGGGTTTGGAGGGAGATGGGGGAGTGGGTTGAGTGAAACCTCCACCATAACATCCATTTGGGTATATGGATGCCAGGGGTAGGACAAAGCTTTCACCATAAAAAAGACCATTTCATAAATTTTTGAAGGTTTTCCCTAATCCCAAGCCAAAATTCATTTAAGGACTTTTTTTTTCCTTCAAGAAACTCAAATGAACAGTTAAAGTAACAATAAATTCAAACTTTCTAATATAATAGATTTAAAACATATATTAGCTTGATTCTTACAGATTAAGAAATAGTGTAGAAAATATTAACAATCTATTTTCTGTATTAAATGACAGTGTTTCTGTAAGAGCAGAGAACTTAGTGCACACACTTAAAATCACTATAATCCTGACAAACTGAAATCTGAGTCTGGGTGCTGTTGGTGTTTTGTGACATTATGCATTGTGACGTGTGTGTGTGTGTGTGTGTGTGTGCGTGTGTGTGTGTGTGTGTGTGTGTGTGTAGTACAAAACACGGGATTGTGTGTTTGGAGTGGAGACTACAGTGAAGTGACAAGATACAATATGGGTGAGAGCTACCAGAAGCATCTTAGATTCATAATGCATTTGATTGTTTTAAAATTAAAATTTGTTCATTCCACATTCAAAGACCTTTTGTCATTTTTAAATTATCCATGGCCTTGACTTTAAGTTATATGACTCTACATGGGGGTTACAGCCCATAGTTTAAGAAACTAGGACATGACAATTTATATGAGGAAGAACTTACTTTAGCTTGTGGTTTTGGAGTGTTCAGACCATGTTTTTGGCTTTATGCCCCTATTCAGAACATAGAGTGCTAGCAGAATGTGATGGATTGTAAAGGGCCACCTTTTCCTGCTCATAGACCGGAAGCAAAGAGCAAGACAAGACGACTCCATGGAAAAGGTAGCCCCAAATGCCACCCAGGTGACCCATTACCTAGAGCTAGTTTCTAGATCATTCTGAAATCATACCACCAGCTGGAGATCGAGGATTTATTTAATGATCTACTGGAGATGAAGTTTCATATTCAAACTTTATCTGGCCATGTGCTTCTACAGGCTGGCAATGGAGCAGGGAGTTGGGTGCCTTCTCTACTTTTAGCCTTTGCCTATTCCATCTTCTTGATTGTAGACACAGGTTTATTTTTATTTTGGTTTGATGTTTGTATTCAGTAGTTTGGTGATACCTGGCAGTTCAGCTTTCCAAGCTCTGCTGAGCTTTCTGACATCTTCCATTGGCTATACCTCAAACAATATAAGTAAATCAAACCTGAAATTCCCTATGCCAGTTTGTCAGGAATGATATAACAAAGAAACCAGAATTGACTCTGATCAAGGGAGCATTACCAGCAAGTATCATAGTGTAATCTATGGAGCAGAGACTCTTTATGTGACTTCATATACCAGCACAATGCATCAAATATATTTGTATTTAAATATAAAAAAGAATATAGTTTCACAATCAATTTTATCCACAAGTCATTCATTAATATGACTCCATAAGAAAGTTGTTGGTTTCAAGTAACAGCAAAGTCAGCACAGTGCCTAAAGTAGTAAAGAGAATGTGGCTCATTTACATGACAGACCATAAAGTAGAAGAGACTCTAGGCATGAATAAAATATAATCAGTCAGCATGTCAGTCCTGCTGTGATTCTTCAGACTGTCTCCTTTTCTTTGTGTCCTTCTCATCTGTAGGTAAACTTTACTAGTACGCAAATCAACTTCATACTTGTAGTCCAGCCCATGTGGAAAAAAAAAAGATGGTGGCTTTCCCAGCCTTTCAATCTGTCTGATTATTCTAGATTTGGTCATAAAAAAAATCGGAACTGATTCCTTTGGCCAAAGAGTATATTGTTCCTATTGCCTTGCCTTAAGTTATACTCATTGGTTTTTGCTTGTTTCCTAGAGCTAATGAGTAGAGTAATTATTGTCCCAGAAAACACACAAAAGGCAAAGTAGAAGTCAGAGGCTATTGAGAAGTGAATGAAGACTGTGGAAGCAACCTATAATGTCAAGTAAATGGGGGGGGGCGGCAAGGAGGGCAACAAAGAATCAACTGTGCCTTTTATTTGTCCAAGAAATCAGTACATTTTTGTGTGTGTGTGTGGTGAAAAGAAGAATAGAACTCTCTTGGTGGTTGTTTTTCCACAAAAGCATCAGTTTGAAGGACTCTGCACATATGAACATCCTTTCACAATAGCAAGAAGAAAATGGACTGAAGAGGCTAGGAAGAAACGTTATTACCCTTACTACATAGTGCTCAACATGAGAAACATAGCAAGAATGGATTTGTCAAATGATGGGAGTGAGTGTAATTAGAAGTACATATGATCAAAGTTATTAGCGTAAAATACCCTATAAAAATTATTTTAAAGGTGGTCAAATATTATAGGGGATACATAAGAAATAAAAAATAGCAGGTATGGTGGTGCACACCTTTGATCCCAGCACTTGGGTGGCAGAGGCAAGTAGATCCAGGTAAGTACTGGGACAGCCAAGGCTGTTAAGCAGAGAAACCTTGTCTCAAAAAAATAAAATCAAAACCAAAAGCACAAAACAAACAAAAATAAATAACACCAAAGCTGGGCATGATGTTATATACCTGTAATCCTAGAACTAGGAAGGCTGATTCCAGAGAATTCCATGTGGTGTTTGAGGCTAGCCTGATATCGTGGTTTAAATAAAAATGGCCCCGTAGACTCATATGTTTGATGGCTTGGCTCATAGAGAATGGCACTATTAGAATGTGTGGCCTTGATGGAGGAAGTATGTCACAGCAGAGGTGGGCTTTGGGGTCTTATATGCTCAAGCTATATCCAGTGTGACACAGTCTCCTTATGCAGAACTCTCAGTTCTGTCTTCAGCATCATGTCTGCCTGTATATTGCCAAGCTTCCCACCATGATGATAATGGACTTAACCTCTGAAACTGTAAGCCAGACCTAATTAAATGTTTTCCTTTATAAGAGTTCCCATGGTCACGGCATCTCCTCACAGAAAACAAAACAACAACAACAAAAAAAAACTAACTAAAACAACTGGGATATATACTGCGTTCAAGGCTATCCTGGTCATATTGTGGGTTTCTGTCAAAAAAATTAAAAGTATCATGAATAGTAATAACAATAAATAAGTAAATAAATAAATAACATGTCACTAGAGAATATCACTTGACCATACACACAAATATAAGACAGACACATAGAAAAACAAATGGTATTTAACTACTATTTAATAAATATAAGTATTAACTATTTATCTATTGATAATCACATTGAATACAAACAATTAAATTATTCCATCAAAAGTCATATATTGGCAGAATGGCTTGAAATACTTAAAAAGACTCAGCTACATGCTGCCCATAGGAGACTCCTTGTTTGGGAGAACATACATGCATAGGAAGAAAAGGATATTACAATGAAAGTAGAAACCAAGGAGCATAGAAATAGTTATATTTGTAGTTTATATCTGTAGCAGATAAAACAGATATTTTAGTTTTGAGACTAAGACCTAGAAGTTCTTTTTTTCTTTTTTTTTTGGTTTTTACGAGACAGGGTTTCTCTGTATTGGTTTGGAGGCTGTCGGTTTAGCCTGGCCTCGAACTCACAGAGATCCGCCTGCCTCTGCCTCCCGAGTGCTGGGATTAAAGACGTGTGCCACCACCGCCCGGCAAGACCTAGAAGTTCTTATGCTACAAAATGAAGAATGAGTCAATTCAGGAAGAAGATAGACTATATATGCATATGTATGCACCCAGCATTAAAGAACTCAAATATACCAATCAAATAGTAATGGCTGTAACAAGAAAGCATACAATACAGTTATAGCAAAGAACATCAACACTTCACTGTCAGCAATGCACAAATCATCTGGATAGAAAACTAATGAAAGTCTTTTAGGTTAAACTAAACTGCAGACTCAATGGCCCCTAAGATATAACTCATAGGTAAAGAATACAGATTCTTATCAATTCCGTAGGATCTTCTTCAAACTGAAGAAGACTCAAAGTCTGTTAAGTATCTTCATTCACCACAACCAGGTACAAAGAATTAAGTGCAGATTCTTTAAGCAATCCATAAATACATGGAAATTAACCAATGTACCACAGAAACACCAGGAGCCTGGTGGTTAAAGAAATTAAAAGGTAAATTTAAAATATTCCAATGAAAATAGAACCACAACACATCAAAAGCTATGAGACACAGAAAACACAATTATTTTATGTGCATTGATGTTTTCCTAGCTGTATGACTGTGGGAGGGTGCCACATCTGCCGAGCTGGAGTTACAGACAGTTTTCAGTTGTCATGTGGGTGCTGTGAATTGAACCTGGGGGCCATACTGATATGAATGGCCTGTGCTGCCACCTGAGGACATGTGGATGTCTGGATCTGTGCTGCCGTCAACAACCCCTATCCATATTCCACCACCTACACCCTAAAGAAGGGTAACAGCTTAAACAGGAAGCCAGAGAAGAGGAACTCTTAGAAAGTGTGATGCGGATGCTGAGCTTGGTTTTCCACAGTTGATGGTTTGGTGGGCAATTGGGAGGGGAATGACTCGGTTCTTCTTAAGGGGTAGGCCACTGAGAGTTTGACTCCAGTGAGTGTATGGATAACACAAATTAAACTTTTATTTGTTTTTTTGTTTGTTTGTTTTTTATTTCAATTTTGGGGGGGCAAAGTTCACAAGGTAGGAAGAGGCAAACATGGAAGGACTGGAAAATGAGGGTGATTGGGATGCATGACCTAAAATTCCCCAAGAACAATAAAAATATACAAAAAAAGTTATTGGGAATGGGACATTTATAGAAAAAGGATAGAAGACATCCATTAAGCAGCATACTGTTATATCTTAAATTGCCAAGAAAAGAAGAACAAAATAAGTGAAAATTGGTAAAAAGGAAATAAAATAATCAGATAGAACTAAAAGTAGAGATGTGAAAATTAATTTTAAGAAAACAATTAAGAATAAGGGTTGGCTTTTAGAACAATTCACAAAGTTAATAAAAATTAGTTGGTTTAAGACAAAATGGGAGGAGAGAAATAGAAATAGAGAGAGAGACAGAGAGAGCTCATAAAATCAGAAATTATTAAAGAACACACTAAAACTGATGCAACAGAAATACAAGATCATAAGGGACCATTATCAGCAACTATACATAAGAAAACTGGATATCTTAAAATATGGATGAAATGTCTAAGCACATACAAGTTACCAATATTGAATTATGAAAAAAATTGAAAATCCAAGGGGTTAATAAAAAGGAATCTTCTATATAGCAAATGGGAGAATCAAGAAACTCAAAAGTCAAACTGTAGAATGAAGGGAAAAAATTTCAAACTGTAGATCAGTAGAGTTAATATCTAAAACACATAGAAACTCAAGCTCAGTAGTAAGAGAAAAAGTTCACCTAATTAAGAAAATTCCATAGCACCTGCATAGGCTTGTCTCAGAAGATGAAAAAACAGCCTGTAAACATACAAAAAGATGTATAACACAGAACCCCCAAGCTGTTAAAATGGCTATTATGGAAAAGTTAAAAGACAGTGCTATTAGAATAGGGAAATACATATTTTTTTTTGGTTTTTCCGAGACAGGGTTTCTCTGTGGCTTTGGAGGCTGTCCTGGAACTCCCTTGGTAGTCCAGACTGGTCTCGACCTCACAGAGATCCGCCTGCCTCTGCCTCCCGAGTGCTGGGATTAATGGCGTGCGCCACCAACGCCTGGCAGGAAATAATTTTTGCACTCTTCATGGAAATATAAATTAGTAAAGCCATTATGAAAGTAGTATGGACATTTCTTAAGCAATTTAAAGCAGAACTGCTACAGGATCTTGTTGTTGACTTTTTTTTTTTTTTTTTTACTCTTACTACTCTTTTGGGGCCTACCACCCAGTTTCCAAATAAATACATAGAGGCCTTTTTTGTTGTTGGTGTTTTGTTTTTTACTTTTAAATTCCCAGCCTTACCTTGGCTTATTTCTGGCCAGCTTTTCTAAACTTAAATTATCTGGCCAGAGGGTTTTTGTTTTTCCTGTTTCTTACTTCTGTAACTCTTATTTTCACTCTTACTCCAGGTCTTACTGTGTAGCTGGGTGGCTGGCCCCAGATGTCCGCCTCTCCTTGTTTTCTCTTGCTCCTCCTTCTTTCCCAGATTTCTCCTCCTATTTATTCTCTCTGCCTGCCAGCCCCATCTATACTTTCTCCTGACTTGTTATTGACAGTCAGCTCTTTATTATATCATCAGGTGCTTTAGACAGGCAAAGAATCACAGCTTCACAGAGTTAAACAAATGCAGCATAAGCAAAAGCATCACATCTTTACATTGTTAAACAAATGTTCCAGAGCATAAACAAATGTAATACCCCTTAAAATAATATTCTACAACAGGATCAATCCAGCAAGCCCACTACTAGGTATATGTCCAACAGATATGAAATCAATATGACCAAGAGAATTCTGCACTACTGTGCTTAATCTAGCATTGTTCACAATGGTCAAGATATAGCATCAGTTATGTGTGGGTACAGAAAATATGAGTACCTCTTCAGTGGAATGCTTTTCTGTTTAAGGACATCCTACCATTTGCTATGACATAGATAATGCTGGTGGACATTGTGCTAGGTAGAAAAGAGCAAATACATACACAAAAATGTATCGCATAATCTTACTTATAGACAGAATTGCAGCTACTGGAAACTGGCATGGTTAAGGTATTAAAGTTTAGAGAGATGGAAAAGGGATAAAAATACATGTGGATGAAATCCAAAGATCAATTATAGAGTAAGGTGAGTATAGTTAATAAAAATTTTCTTGAAAAATCCTATGTATTCACCACAACACATAAGAAACTATATAAGGTACAACAGAGGCTAATTAGTTAGCTGTGGTCATTTCATAATGAGTACACTTCAAAATACCATGTTGTACACAACAAACATAAATTCACCTGTCAATTTTGAAAGTATAATAATAAAAATAAATTTGCATGTAAACTACAAATTCCTTCATTGCTTCTGACTGTTAATTATCACAAGTCCATTTTGTGATGACTGTTATATCATGGTTGGTGCCCGTGTAATAAAATTAAGGAAAATTTCTTTACCATCAACAAATTGTTCAAACATATCATCACTGTAACTACTTTCTACAATTAAAAGCCTTAGTAACAGTAAAGTGTTACAGAATAAATTAGCTGGGACAAGATCCCAGTAACTTCAAAAATATTACATATTACCATTCCTAAAAATAAGTTGATGACAGTGAAGTACAGGTTAGCCCCTTTGCAGATTTGAAAATAAAGCAAAACAAAGAAAGTAGCAAGTATCAGGGACCAAAATAAAATATCCAAAAACAGGACTGCAGAGAACCAAAATAGAACATCCTAAAATATGACTGTAGGGACCAGAATCTGAATTCTCTATCTGCCTTTTGCATGAGTATTATTTTGAGCTGATTATTTTAAGAAACAGCCTACTAAGGCCAAGCTTTGAGAAGAGAGAGTATCTGTCTTTCAGAAGAGAAATAATTTGCAGTTGTAAAGGAAGTCATCAGTTATAAAAGTGCCTTTCGGAGTACCAAGCCAAGAAGTGAACTTTAATTCTCTCTCTCTCTGTGTCTCTCTGTCTCTCTCTGTCTCCCTCTGCCTCTCTCTGTCTCTCTGTCTCTCTGTCTCTCTGTCTCTCTCTCTCTCTCTCTCTCTCTCTCTCTCTGTGTGTGTGTGTGTGTGTGTGTGTGTGTGTGTGTGTGTGTGATGGGAGGGGAGATAATCAGAGGGCCACCTGCAGGGGTTTGAATTCTCTCTCTACCCCAAGTTCCAGGGATCAAACCCAAGTCACCAAGTTTGGGGTGCAAGCACTTTCACCAACCAAGCTATCTCACTGGTCCCAGAGATGCTTCATAGTACAGAAAGTACTAACTTGAATTTGCAGAACAAAACATATTCTTGAGTACATATTGCTTGTTACTTTTTCAAACTCAGTATTCCACATTTGTTTTTTTCTGTTACTCAAAGTTATATTTTTAAATTAAACTTTATTATTAAAAAGTTCAAATTTTAAAATTACACATGAAAATTAGTGAGACCCAAAGACTATGCAATGCAATAAATTTCTATACAGATAAAGTAGCCACTCAGAATGCAAGCTTAAGAGATTCACATCGGATTTTATACATTTCGATTATATTACACTTCTTACTAACAAGTGTAAATGCACCCACCTTGTTGGGGTTATTGCGGTGATTAGATATAATATTTATAAACCTTTCAAGAGTTTTTGTCACTATCATTATTACTCAGAGTACTAGAGAAGAGAAAATCCTAAGAAGCATCCTATGTTTTTTGACATCAAAACGTTGGCTTCCTGCCAGTAGATACAATGTGACCAGATTCCTTATATTCCTACTGCCAGGACTTCCCTACCATATAAACTGTACCTCCAAACCATGAGCCAAATTAAACTTTTGGTTTCCTTAAATTACTTTTGTTGGGTGGTTTAATGCACTAATGGGAAAATGACTAATGTAGTCACTGTGTGTATTTTCCTCCCTATAAAAGTCTTTAGCATAAGTTCCCCAAGGTGCAGTTGTGTTCAATAGACTTCCATCTTCCCGTATACCAGTCTTTGAATAAACAGGATTCCTACCAACTCTAGTACCTGAAATATTGACCATCAAGCAGTGAGGAGTCCAGGCCTTTACCTGGAAAAACAATGAGGTCGTGAACTAAATTAAGTGAGTGTGGTTCTTGGACACAAGCATGAGTTCATTCCCATAACTGTAGGATATCAAATCAAACCTCTCCAAGAACTGTTAAAACATGGTCAAGAACCTTGGAGAAAGTATCTGAAGCTTATAATACAAAGTTGAGTCATTTCATCTTTGAAGAAATTATTGTTTTGGATTTGGGCGATGAAGAATCCAGAATCTACAAGAAGCCAGAAGATGCTTCAAAACTTTCTAGTTCTAAATGGAGGTGATACATAACCTCAGAGCATACGTCCATGTTGTCCGACACAGACAACATATCAGGCAAAGCTTATTTAACTCACAGGCATGTAGTAGCAACAAGCAAACCCTCTGGTAGTCCAAGACCAAGGCAGGATGCACAGGATAGATGGATACATTTCTGTGCATACTTTGCTTCACACCACAGCTGAAAACATTCTGTCCTAGGTATTGCATCAAGACGTCACTGGAATCACCGTGTAGCCTTCACCAAAAAGAAGGAGAACACATCATATGCAGACATTCCCTCCTTTTGCTAGGATATTTCATTCCTGATTTATTCTTCCCAAGAGCTGCAGGCAAATGAGAGAAGTGAGAGTTCAGCCAAGGTAACCGAGGTGCTTTCTCCCTGCAAACTCCTGCTCCAAAGTCCCACTCTGCACTGAACCTATCTGCTTAAGGTTAAGAGTTGTCTTTGATGGGGACAAAACCACAAGTATTGCCTTGGTCCATTTTGTCTGCTATAGACACTGTATATGAGGTAGTTTATGAGTGCCCAATACTGGGTTTAGAGGCTAGCAACTTGAGGATGAAAAGTCAGGTGTTTTCTGATTCAGTGCCTGGTAGGGGCTCTCTTTCTCATAGATGGGACTATCTTGCTGTCTCTTTATATGATAGAAGGCATAAAAAAAAAGCTCCTGTGCACATTTTTGTTGGGTTTTGCTTTGTTTACAGATAGTATTGCACCAGGTCAACCTGAGATTACATGCTGCTGAGTCCCTAACCAGCACTTTGTTTGCTTTTTATTTTGATGCCCGTGATCAAACTCAGCTGCCCATACACTATTTAAGCAATCTACCACTGAGCTACCACCACAGTTCCTTAATGTAACTTTGTAAGGAGTGTGAAGCAAAGGACTCAGATAAGACTCAGTTCCTAATGCAGAGAAACTATGTGGTGAGAATGTTCTTTTAAGTGATTGCCTTTTGAGGCTCCTTGCTATACACAAACAGCTGCCCAATACATATTTAAACTCTAACCTTGGATATCAGCTGAATTCACTGCTCTCAAAGGCAGATTGCCCCACTATGCCACCATAATACTTCTCAGTTTCACTGGCAGTAAGAGCCAAGGTAGTTAAATCAAATGCCAACGTGGTCCTATATGATCACCTCTCCTGTGTGTTCTCTGACTTGCTCTTTTGTGAGTCTATAATATCTTCGCTTCAAAATAGCCTTTTGATTATTGTGAAACATGAGCATATGCCCCCATCATTCAAGAGTCTCTATATTGCACTTTCACCTGAGGCTTTCTCCAGACACTTACGTTGTGGTGGTTTCAATGAGATTGTGCATTTGAATACATAATCCCAACCCAAGTTGGTGGCACTGTTTGGATAGGCTTAGGAAGTGTGGCCTTCCTGGAGGAAATATATCACTGGGGACTAGCTTTGAGATGAAAAGGATTTGCACCATTCCTGCTTTCCTCTATTTTCTTTTTTCTTGAGGTTGTAGATATCTGCCCTTAGGAAGGCCACAGTATCTTTTGCCATCATCATGGACTCTTATCCTTCTGGAACCATAAGCACAAATAAACTCTTTCATCTCTTTTGTTGCCTTGGTCATGGTGCTTTATCACAGCAATAGAAAAGTAACTGAGACACATGTGACTTGCTCTTCCCTGTTTAGTCTTCTTCTCCTCAGTCAGGCGTTCATTGGCCACCTTAAAGGAAGCCGAAATTATTTGTCTGTTGTAATACCTTGCTTCCTTCCTACTTTGTTTCCTCCCCATTACCACATCTAACCACTGCCTTCACTTGTACATTCCTGTCTGTCCTTCCATTCTCTATCAAAATTAAAACTCCAGGGAAGAAAGGACAGATGGATACGCTGCTGTTATTCCCAGCATCAGAACAGAACTCAACATACAATAAACACACAGTAAACTCTTGCCAAATATATGAATATTCTTGCTGTCCTTTAGCAGTAGAACCAGTACATGTGACAGCTGTAAACATTTCATGGGGGAAATGAGGATGGTGCAGGGTTTTATTCAGAAACTATACAGACCGTAACACAACAACCACCACAGGAACATGAATTACCATTAACAACCCACCATTGGTTAGGAGACAGAGCAAAATTATAATTCAGTGCTATTATAAACTAGTAATTTTTCACATAAAGAAAAAAATCTCTTCCATAATCACAGACTGTACCCCTAACCTTGGCTAATCATCTTGCAAATGCATGTGATTAGTCACCGTGGGTAATGGGAAAAGGAGTGCCAGGAGCTGGGGCGGCACAATCCATCACCCACACAAGGGAAATAGCTCAGATTTTGTGCCCTCCTAATGGTGGGTCAGTAGCATCAATTCTATTCTTGAAGGGCAATCCAAACCAAATTCCCTAAAGTGCACCAAAATTTGGATAACGCCTCTCTGTTAAAGTAGTGTTATCTAGCAAAACAACAGATTTAGCATTAAGACCATTTGTAGCAGTTGGGAAAGCAACAGAATTAAAAGCATAAAAACAAATGGTGCAAGACAATCTTAGTGTTTTAAAAGCAGTCCTGACTATATAGCTATATCTGTTTAAGGGGATAATGTTTTATCAAAACGTTATGAAACCTTACTCATTGCTTTATGGAAGCTAATAATTTGTTTGAAGTTGCCCTACAGTATGGGTACCACATATTGAAATCAGGTAGAAAGGTGAGTTATATTGCCCCACATGGAGTCATTGTTGCATCAATTGTGTGATACAGTGTTCTTAGGCTAGAAGTCTCAGAGAGTCATTGTCTCAGAAATTGAATGCAAAAATATATCACTAACAAAGATTTATCAAGAATGCAAAAATTAAGAAAGGTACCTAAATACAAGAAAGAGGCTGAGTGGTGTTTTTCAAGTGGTGATTTTCTCATGCATATCCACGTGAATCTGCGTGTGCGTGTGTGTACGCGAGTGCATGGGTGAATGGTATAATGCTACAAGGTGACAGCATTCTAAAATATTTCTATTTGGTCTCCTTCAAGTTTAAAAAGGGCCCAATTTTTAAAAAAGGATTCTGGCTCAAGATAGTGGAAAAGATAATAAGAAAAAGCACAGAACCACTTTAAGTGAATGTAAGTCTCCAAACCAAGCAAATTACATCCTCAGAAGTTGAGGGAATTTGTAGATAGAATCTCAGCACTGTTATTCAGGATGAAGAATGGTGTGGGAGCCAGAAACTCGAAGCAGCCTCATGCTGCTGCTTTTTACATGGTATGAAATATAAAATGTTTGTTAGAGATAGACATAAGTAACAATCAGGATTGAATTTTGGAATCACACTTTAACCACCTAGGAAATGAAGCAATGGTTCTGCCCTGTGGTGGTTTATGCTGACTGTCAATGTGACATGCTCTACAACCACACTGGACATGAATCTCTGAGCAAGTCTGTGAGGGATTATCTTCAATGGATTAACTGAGGTTGGCCCACCCATGTAAAGAGAAGCTTTTCCTTGTGAGAAGCCTTCCCGCCAGCCTGGTTCTAGAGCCGCATCAGTCCCAAATAAACACACAAGAGGCTATATTAATTATGAAGCTGTTGGCCTTGCTTGTTTCTTACTGGCTAGCTCTGACTTAAGTAATTACCCCATAATTGTTAATCTAAGTATTTCTCTTACCAGAGAATAGTTCCGGGCTTCCTACCCCATGGTGGTTACATCTCGAACTCTCTTGTGTTTCTCCTTCCCAGAATCCTCCTGGACTCCTAGTCCCACCCATCTAGATTCCTATTGGCTCAACAGTGCTTTATTGACAAAAGACTTCCCCAACATCTCCTCTTTTCTGTTTAAACAAAAAGAAAGGTCTTAACTTTAACATAGTCAAATTGTATAACAGAACAGTTATCAAGTAAGAACATAGTTACAATATTTTAGCAAGATTTAAAGAAAATATCCATCCCATTCTTGTGAGTCCAAAGTTCTATATGTAGCTTATCTTTTATCATAACTAAGGAAAGCTATAATTATAACTATCTGTCTTCAACTCCATCAAAGACCACAGAAGGATAATATGTAAACACTAGGATTGACAGAGACATCTTGCCACCTGGACAGTCACCCAAAGTTCCTCTGTAACATTGGGGCATCCATCTTCAGCCCATAGGCCACAATGTGTCCAGAAGATTTCTCAGCAAAGCAGGAAATTTCAAACTGTCCATCTGCATTGGCAGTCTGTCAGTCATTTTTCTTTGTCCTGCAGAAAGTCTCATAGACTCTTCCATGAAGCAGGAACCCTGTAAGACTGAGTTCAGCAGTCACTTTCCTGTGGGTCCTGCATGTCCAGATTATACAACAACAGTCAAGTAGTACAGGCAAGTGCAGTTTCTTGCCCAAATGGCTAATCTTGCCATGTTGAAAGCAAACTCCATACCAAGTTTCTTCGATGCCCATCTTCCTCTCAGACATAATTGGTGCTGCTAGGAGCAGACATTTCTTATTGTCAAGAAAAACCCTAAACCATTTTAAATGACATTTTCTGAAGGTCTTTGAGAGGTTTGAAGACTGTTTATCTATCTCAAATATATTTCTGTATATCTAGAAAACCTAACTTACCTAACTATAAATTCTATTATAAGTAGCTATCTATAGTCTGTATTCAATTATGCATTACGTTTTAAAAGATCAGTATATGCACAATACTTAATCAAGAGGAGAAATACACATCACAAAATTGACCTTGAATTTGTATCAATAAATGAAAAACCATACCCATACCATAATTCCCCTTTTTACCATTACAAAAGATTGGTTGTGATCATTAACCAATTATAAACAATCCCATTTAAATGAAAACAAAGATTTTTAACAAAATGGGAATTAGGACGTCACTCATTCCAAACTGCTTCGTGCTGGAAGGGGGCGCTGTCCATACCATGGGGATCATGACAAAACTCAGAAACCTGTATAAGTCCTTATTTTCGTGGTCTGTAAAGCTGCATCATCTTAGCTGTTTTAGTTGTTGGAACACCTGGTTCACTGCTTCCAGGGGCTTGGTTCGTCAAACCACAGAAGCCTGGAAGGAATCCTCAGCTTTTCATTTTCTGTAGAAACATAAGCAAAATCTCCTTTTCCAAGTACCATATCCTTATACTTAAATTTTGAAGTCAAGGCATTTTCAAAAGATAGAAGTCGGATTAATTCAGCAGCATTTATAATCAAGTGTACTTTATCATTTGTTCCTTCCTTAGCAATGAAAAAACTGAAAAACACAATAGCGTACAGTATCCAGACTCTCTGTGTATTTTACATCTTTACGTGGCTTATTTATTTATCTATTATTACTTTATTTATTTTACTTTTATTTATTTTTCTCTGAGACAGGGTTTCTCTTTGGAAATCCACCTGCCTCTGCCTCTGCAGTAAATCCTACCGGCGTGCGCCACCACAACGCCGGCTTTTGTATTTATATACCACTTTGCCGTTTCATTTTCTCTCTCAATCTCACGTATATTTTTAAACACACTGTAAACCTTTGGAGGTTTTGTTCATCCAAGTCTGACTTTACTGTAAATCTTTACTTTTTCTGGCCACGTGTCTTATCTGTAAAACCGCGGCTGTTTTAAACTGACATTTCCAAGATGGCGGGCGTAAGCGTGACTCCAGCTTACCGCCTCAGTCCATGTTGACATCCAGCCAAAGCTGCCACTTCCAGCTGTACGTACACACCTTTCAATCGTTAGCAGAGTCTCTTAAAACAACCTTGATTTTTTTTTCTTTTTATGCAAAGTCAGGAAGACTCCAGTAAGCGAGCCATGTGAATCTCGGCTTGTCGATAGCAAAACAGAACCCAACTGAGAAAATGCTGCTACCGAAACTCTGTGCTTCTCTCTGTTCTTCTGTTTCTAAAATTCCTTTAAAGCTTTTGTTATTTTGCATGGAAATTCAATCCCGCTCCTGACAACCATTCTGTAAAGAGAAGCTTTTCCTTGTGAGAAGCCTTCCCGCCAGCCTGGTTCTAGAGCCGCATCACACCCACTCTAAGTAGCACCTATCCTTGCACTAAGGTCCTAGACCACATGAAAAAGCAAAAGTTGTAACACAAATAATAAAAATCCAGAAACAGATATTGGGGTTCAAGCTGAAGATCAGAGAAGCAAAACTTCTAAGTCACCAGAATGCTCTCACCTCTACCAATGCTCAGACCAAAGGGGCGATTCACCAAACCTCACACTGCATCTCCAGACTGCACTGCTCCTCACCAAATTGCAGACTGCACTGAGCTCCTTATAGTCTCTCTAGTTCTAGGATTAAAGGCATGAGCTCTGTTTCTCTTTTAGACTAATTCACTCTCACATAGCCCTGGGTGGCCTTGAACTCACAGAGATCCATTTACCTTTGTCTCTTGAGTTCTGGAATTAAAGGTGTGTGTCACCACTGCCCAGTTTCTATGGCTGTGGCTAGCTTTGCATTCTGATCTCCAGGCAAGCTTTATTAGATCATAAACAATATATCACCACAGAAAATGAACTGAACATTGGGATTCCTCACTCTACTTCAGATTTGGCTACGGTGTGACAGGGTTCCTCATGTTCCTGCACGTATGACTTCCCCTCTATGAGAGACAGTGTGTTCATCATGAACATTCCCTTCCCTTCTTAAGATGCCTTTTTCAGGTATTTGTCCCAGCATTGCATAACATAATTAATACACAAATCAGCAAGGTGTTTATAGCCCAAGGTCAGAACAGAACTAGTGATCATTGTTGTTGCTTTGAAATTGTTCTTTTTGCTTTTTATATCCAGAAAGAGCAAATCTGGAAATAAGGCCATCTGCATATCAGAGTCAGGATAGATTGGAACTCAGGCTCTACCTCCCTTCTCCCTCCCTCCCTCCGTCCCCCTCTCTCTCTCTCTCTCTCTCTCTCTCTCTCTCTCTCTCTCTCCTTCCCTCTCTCTCTCCCTCCCTCTCTCTCTCCCTCCCTCCTATACTATCTCCTTCTCTCTTTACTATTTACTCATGTGGGGGGGGTTGTGTGCATGTATAGGTGTGTGAACTCACTGTGATGTGTGTGGTGCATTAGGATGTCTGTGGAGACCAGAAGAGGGCATCAGACTCCCTGGAACTGGAGGCACACTTTGTCCTCTGCAACGGAAGGAACTGGTCTTCATAGCTGATCTGTCTATCTCTCCACTCATTAAAGGCTTTTATAAAGATCTCATGGACAAAGCAAAGTAAAAAGCAAAGCAAAAAGCATATCAAAGCCCCCTGCACTATTTCCAACACATACCGGACTTAGTGGCATGAGTCAGTGGAAACACTCCATGTCTGTAACTCTGTAATCCCTTGAAAAAGACTTGACACTTGGCCTGTCTTCTGGTTCCTCCTATTAACCTTATTGACGGATATAAGAGAAGGAAGTAACTCTGGCCGGCTCAGACCCTCTTCTTGCCTTTCAGAAGCAGCTTATTGCAAAAATGCAATCATTCTTATGACCACTTCAGCAAGGCAGACAACTTATCAGGGCAGGTTTGATTCATACTAGGAGGAGATACTTGGTTGACCAACACTGCCTGTCTTAGTGTTAGTATTTCTGTGATAAAATACCATGACCAAAGCAACTTAGGGGATGGCAGGCTTTATCTGCCTTACATTTCACCATCATGGTTCATCATTGTGGTGGTCTGAATGAAAATGGCCCACATAGACTCATTCAGAGTGGCATTATTTGAAAGGATTAGGATGTATGTGTGACCCTGTTAAGGTAGGTGTGGCCTTATTAGAGGAAGTGTGCCACTGGAGGTGGACCTGGACGTTTCAGAAACCCAAACCAGACCCAGTTGTTCCCTCTCCCTGCCTGCTGCCTGAGGATCTGGATCTGGAGCTCTCAGCTACCTCTTTAGCACCATATTTGCTGAGTGCCACCATGATGATAATGGATCAAACCTCTGAAACTGTAAACCAGCCCCAATCAAATGCTTTCCTTTGTAAGAGTTTTTGTGGTCTGACTCTTCAGAGTAATAGAAACCGTAACTAAGACAATCATCAAAGGACAGGAACTCAAACAAAGCAGGAGCCTGAGGGCAGGAGCTGATGCAGAGGCCACTGCAGGGTGCTGCTTACTGGCTTTCTCCACATGGCTTACTCAGCTTGCTTTCTTACACAGCCCATGCCCACCAGCTCAGGGATGGCACCACCCACAATGGACTAGACCCTTTTCCATCAATCACCAATTAGGAAAATGCCCTATAGGCTTGCCTACAGCCTGAGCTTATGAAGGCATTTTCTTCAGGTTTCCTCCTCTCAGATGACTTCACCTTATGTCAAGTTGACATAAAACTATGCAGTGTACTGCCTGTGACTGCACAGGTAAAACTACTGTACAAAGGTATCAGGAAGACTTCTGGAGGTAGATTACACCCGGCTTAGTTTTATCAACAAAAAACTTGACATTCTATTACAATCTGATCCCCATGTTTCTTTCACTTTATGGTCAGTTTAGGGTAGAATCTCAGGTGTTTAAATGTCAGAATACCCTACTGTGTTCTGATAAAGAAAATGGTGAAATGTACATTATTGGCTAAGTAATAAATGTCCTAATGATCATTGATGCTGCATTAGCCTACATATTCTTTGCATCAGCCACATGAAACAGTTATCTTAATTCCCCATTTCACAAATGAGGTGATTAAGTGACTTAGTTGCTTATGGTCACAAGGCTACAGAGGACTAAGAGTTTAAAAAAATTAGGATATAAACTAATCTATCTAATTTCTTTCCTTTATTTTTTCCTTGGGAGTTTGGTCACAATGACACAAAAGTCTAACTAGTATACATATACATACATATACACATATACATACATATGTACATATACACATACATACATATATATATATATACTTTTCTTCCTAGAGTTTCTGGATTGATTTCAAATTACTAAAAATTCTTCAAACAGTATTGCTTGACTATACCAGATTTGACCTTTTGAATGAACCAATGTGGTGACTAATGAATATGAACATTAGGAACAGATTCTAAACTAAACGTACAGAGATTTACTTTCAACTTTATATTGCAAAGATTTTCAAACTTATATGGTTGTGAGCCTAGCCTTTAACGGCTGAGCCATCTCTCCAGCCCTCAAACTTATATGGAAGTACAGTTGATGCTAAGATGCATGCATCCATTTCCCCAATTCAAAATTATCTACATTGAGGCTAATCACATCTAACTTATAAGCTAGCCCTATCTCATAACTGCCATGGGACAATTTGATCCTAGTAGTAGGCAGTATAATCTTTTGCCCATCAACATTAAATTTGACATTAAAACAGAGAAGAGTACTGCTGTAAGAAGGCATGAGCATGTAAGAGCTTTCTGTACTCTAGAATCAACAGATCTGCAAGCATGGACAGACTGAACATCATAATAATTTTATCAGTTACTTCTCTGTTTATAGTTCTGTGATAAACTCCACAATGAAATACAATTTAGGGAAGAATTTCTTTTGGCTTATGGTTCCAGAGGGATGAGTCCATGTTGGTAGAGTGGGAGCATGGGGGCTGGAACAGGAAGCTAAGAGAGCTCACACCTTCAAACTGTAAGCACAAAGCAGGGAGAGCCAACTGGAAACTGGGTGAGTCTTTAAACTCTCTGAGCCTGCCAGGATTCTCTCTCTGGGAATATAAAAAGTGAGCTTATTGGCTCCTTATGAAGGCTTAAGGTATCTTCACAATTGTTATTGGGAGGACTTTTAAATTTGCTTTGCTGTTGTATGTAGTATATACTGTACAGATGCTGTGAACTGAGTTTTGGCAAAGGAAGAGGAAGGGACACACGGCCATCTGCGGATCTCTAAAGCCCTTTTGAGTGAATAAAACTGTCTGTTTCCAATTAGCTTCACAGCCTCAGGTGCCAGACAGTTGCTTTGCCTCAAATTTCTTCAGCAGAATTTCTCATGAAGAAAGAGCGAGGGGGGGGGTGTGTCAGTTGGCTGAGGGAGAGATTACAGCAAGTTTGTCACTTAAGGAAATTTTGTGACTTTCAATGGTCTGCCTATTAGCTTGATATCCTTTTCTTTAACTTTAAATTATTTTTTTAACTTTTCTTTTTGAGATTATAATAAAGTCACATCATTTCTCTTTTACCCTCCGAACCCTACCATATACCTTTCCTTGCATTCTGTTCAATTCTTGCCTTCATTTTCATTAATTGTTACTACACGCATATATGCATACCTATGCATATACATTCCTAAATGTTACCTGCTTAGCCTGTATAATGCTACATGCATGCATTTTTTCAGGTTTATTCATTGTGGAGATGCCACGAGCATGCCAAGGTACTTGTGTGGAGGTCAGAGGACAACTTGCATGAGTTGGTTCTCTCTTTCCATTATGTGGGTTCCAGAATGTTGAACTTATGTTATCAAGCTTGGTGGCAAATAGCTTTTCTTGTTAAGCCATTTCACCAGCCCTTAAGGTCATTTTTGAAAATAACCAGGCAGTGGTGGCACATGCCTTTATTCCCTGCACTTAAAAGGCAGAGGCAGGTGGATCTCTGTGAGTTCAGGTCAGCCTGGTCTACAGAGTGAGTTCCAGTGCAATGAATGCTACATAGAGAGAACCTGTCTCAAAAAAAAAAAACACACCTCAAAAACAGAAAAACAAAACAAAACCCTAATACCTTGGGCAGCAATGGGCCTATAATGGCTATCCCTCCTGACTGCCCCACCTAAAACAGTGTCTTACTGTATAGCCCCTGCTGGCCTGGGACTCTATTATGGGCTATGGCTGACTTCAGATTTGTGAGACTCCTCCTGATCCAGCATTCAGTGTACCATGGTCATAGTCATATGCTGCCATGCCCGGTGCTGCTATTGACAGCTGTTCCCACAATTCTCATAAGCACTCACTCTCTGATTCACCTTCAAACCGTGCAGGCAACTGCCAAGCTTAGCTGCCCTCAGTGTGAACAGCAGCTCCTTTCGCTTCTGCTATAACACCAGAGGAGTATTTGCTTCACTGTGGCTGATCTCATCCAAACCAATAGAACTGAGGACGTACAGGTTGCTATGAGACATCAGGATTTAAAGTATATGTTTTTAAACTTAATTACATTGCATACATTCCACATTGAAGTCTTTAAAAGAGGCTGAGCAAGGGAAAGTATAGGGAGACCGAGAACAAGTTCCCTTGGGACATGGCTGTCACCTAGTCAGTCAGGGAGTTTTCTCAAGCTTCAGGAATCTACCAGTCTGAGGTCTGAGTCTGAGAAGAACCAAATTAAGTTCTTCTGAAATTTAAAAGTTGAAATCCTTACTCCCAGTTGTGAATGTATATGGAATGTATATGGAAACATGACTTTAAAGAAGGTAACTAAGGTTAAATGGAGTTCTAAATGTAGAGCTCTGGCCCAATGGGCTCAATGTGCATATAGGAGGTGGATCTCTCTCTCTCTCTCTCTCTCTCTCTCTCTCTCTCTCTCTCTCTCTCTCTCTCTCTCTGTCTCTCTCTCTGTCTCTCTGTCTCTGTCTCTCTCACTCTCTCTCTCTCTCTTCCTCCCTCTTTCCTGCCATTCTTCCATCTCTACATTTCTTCTACCTTCCACTTCCTCTATTTTTTCCATGTGAGGACTCACTGAGAAACCAGCAGTCAAATGTTGGAAAGGCAGGAAACCGCCAATGCACTGGCATTTGATCTTGTATTCATTAACTTCCAGAACAGCAAACAAATAGATTTTTATTGTTTAAGCCATCTAGTCTATATATTTTGTTACGCTACCCTAAGCTGATTCGTATAGTACACTATTATCAATGTCTTAGGGACTTTAAGTAAGTATTTGTCTGCTGTTGGGTGATATGGTAAAATTACCTCTGTAGAAGATCTCTTTTAACTCATATTTCAAAGGAAGAATATAATAAAAACATGAAATAGGGAAAGAATTGATCCCAGGTCATTTGAACAAATTGCTTTTATATAAAGGATGCATTCTGTGGAGAAATAATGTTGATTTTCTTAAATGCAGGCATCAGACCATCTTGAATGTAAACCATTCAAAAGGAATTTGCAAGTCTTTGCTTAAATATATGGCAGATAACCTGGGACAAATCCAAAGAATGAAACAACTGTAAAAATAAAAAAAAGCTGTACAGGAATCTGGCTGACTAGATAATATTGGTTCAAGGTCATTTCAGGTCAAAGGCTCCTGAGCATTCAATGTGCAATTCAAAAATTCATATTGATTTTGTAGGCTGATACCAAAAGAAGAACTTCATGTGTTAAATTCCCTCTCAAAATGGTTCTAAGTGCTTATAATTACATTTCAAACATCTGCTGTAACAATCACAGCTCTGTGCTAGTTTTTGCAACACAGATTGACTGACAGCATCTCTACTGACAACAGTTCTGATTCAGCTTCAGCTTGAGTTGTGAGAATTTGCAGTTGGGAGCCTTATCTGAACTGTCACCGTTATGTCTTATCACCCTCAAGCAAATAGCCATTCTGGGATGGTACTCACCACTAGGATTGCCTTAAATTAGAATATTGGTGGGACTGGACTCCAGTATTTTTGCCCCATAAAGTTTCAAAGTTTCATTTTGAGCAATTGGAATTTAATTTAATTTTCCAAATCAATAACTGGGGTAGTTTAGCAGGTAGTTATAGCTCAAGTGAAACACTGCTCTGATGGTCAGCTTACTATCCATTTATACCAAGCCCACTAGGTCTGCTGTCCTTTGACTGTTGACATGGATGGAGGGGTTCAAAATAATAATACTTGGTAGACCAGATAGCTCATCGGGATGAAACCATTTCTCTTACAAACCTGAAGACTTGGCTTTCATTCCTGCATCTCACAGTGGAGGAGAAAACAGACTCCTCAGAATTGTTCCCTGACTTCTTCATGCATGCTGTAATGTGTGCCCTCCCCCCCACAATACTACCATTATTGCTGCTACTACTGTTGCTATTACTACTACTGTTGCTACTGCTGCTGCCACTACTGCTAGGTATAATAATGATAGTAAATGGAATTTTAAAATTTGAGTAACAATACAATTTCATGTCAGAATTATATGGAAGTATAATTTCAGTGTCTCTTAGCCAAGTCTAACTGGACCTGACATGCACTGATTCACCCATGCACTGTTTCCCAGTGGTTCTTTCCTAGTAGTTGCAACTGAGACCCTACAGCAACAAAGGCTCACATACTTACCATCTGTTCTTTGCATAAAATGTTTGCTGATTCCTGCTGCATAATCCATAAGACAATGGAAACTCCCTTGGAAAGTCAGCCCTAATCCTTTACCTGTTTTTCCCCCCAAAATAAAGATTTACTTCAGGAAATGTTAACAAAAAGACTAGTTGGCCATAGTTGTGTGTTGAAGACTAGAATCTTGAGAAGCACAGAATCTTGAGAATCAGATGAATTTTTAGCTTTTTCCCTCAAAGACTCAATTGAACATGCAAGGAGCTGAAGGGGATTCAGCTAAAAGACTCATGTTTTTAGGTAACTCAGAGGCAAGCTCACAAAAAGTTGTGCCACCAGTTGCAGAAATTCTGTTAACATCTGAGTGGAGGTGTGCGGAATAGTTTGGGAAGGAGAGAGAATGGCTGGATGTGGCATGAATGAGGATAGTTATGTGTTTTTCATATTAGCATTATTTGTTCCTGACCTGAGCATGCTATTCCAGAAACATAGAGGAACCCACTTGTGTCTTTCTGCAATGTTAGAATTTTGTGAATAACAATAAATTCATGAGTACTGGCCATTTCAATAGTCATGATTTGTCTTAAAAATCCACCTGCCTTGGTAGCCTGACTGAAGAGAATGCAAGTTCTTTACTTTCATCTTAATTACTAAGACTAACTCGTGTTACACACCACATAGCACATGACAAATACACAATTTAAAGAGGAGGCTGCAGTGGTATTTAAGGTTTCAGAAGTGGGTGGAGAAAGTGTCTGGACTGATTAGAAAATGAAGAACCAACCAGTGCAGTGAGGGAGTTGCTGCTGGAGTAGTTGGAGATGGGTTGAGAGTGAAGTTGCAGAGTTCAGTGGGGAGGTTAAAGACCAGAGCAGGAAACAGGGGTCAGGTCAGATTCAGGTCCAGAATGGCAGATGGTTGACTATGCTGCTTTAATGGCAGAGGACCAAAATGAGTTGCGGAGTTCTTGGTCTCTGAGGCCCACACCGGGCACCTGATGATAAGTTGGCATGAGGCCATGTGATTTCAGTTTTAGGTGTTCATCACTTTATGGCATTACAACCTTTCCTCTACCTGGTGTGTCTGATAAGCCCTTGGACTGTTTTCCCTGAAGTGGTTATAATATGCCCATGTGTGCCCAAAGTCTTAACTCACTCCAATAAACTTATTGGGTGGCTCCTGGTCTCCTTCCAGGAATATGTCATTTATCAGCCTGTGCTGGAGAGGTGGTGCCTGGCCCAGAGTGAAGTATCAGGGCCCACCTAGGGCCTATAGTCATTCTCTTCTCTGAAATGGAGTCATAAGCTGCTTGTAACATGTGGTCTCCTAGAGCAGTGCACAGCTGGAAAACCCACTTTATTTTATACAGTACTGGAGTAAACCATAGTGGAAGACAGACTGATCTCAACAGTTCCTTTGCAGTTTAAACTGGTGTTTGGCTCCTCCTAAAGGCAATTTAAGAATGGTTAATTTAAAACGTACTTTTGTCTCTGATAAACAAAGGTTATTTTGAATCTTATTTGTCACAAAGGGATCTAATTAGTTATGTAAAAGTGGGCAAAAATCAGATGACCACAGGGATTAATCTTCAACCCCTGTCACATCATCAACTTCGAAATGCTACACTTGGGCTTTCTCCATTTTTCTCTCCTTTCTTTTCTGCCAAATCCTTCTCTGATTCCCCCTTCTCCTCTTCCAATAGTTTAAAGTGCAGAGTAGAAACTAGCCACTCGATTTTGCTTTCTCTTTGAAATTTTCTGCTTGGAAACCCCATCTATACCTGTGGCTTCAAATAAAAGTTTTGTTCCCCCAGTTTAAAAGGACAAATACTTCTCCAGCTTGTGCTGAAAACCTCAGACTCCTCATCCTGCTTGCCTTGTAAGTATAGCCACTGGTTTGAAAATGAATTTGAGGTTCAGCATGTCCTGACATAATCCTCCTATGAAAACTGGTCTTCCTCCAGGGGTCTTTTCTAAGAGAATGTCATCATCAATCACTAGGAAAATCAAGACACCAAATGTCTTCTTGTTCCACTGTTCCACCCACTCAACCACAAAAAGACCCTGTGGTTTTCTGAAATATTACAGGATTCAGGAATATATTTTTTCTCATCTTCATCCCTACTATCCTACTTTAGGTTGTATAAATTTCTGATCTGTAGCTACAAGTTTCTAATCACTCCTAAAATCCACCCTTGTACTGTTCCCTTTCCCCCTATAATCTAACTCCTGCATCCAAAGAAGCATATAGCATGTAAATTTTCTTGTTTATAGTTTTCAATGACTTCCAAGTGCTGTTACAATATGGGTATGTGTGTGTGTGTGTGTACATGTGTGTGTGTGTACATGGTACTTGTGTGCTTATATAGCATATGTGTGTGCATGTGTAGTGTATGTATGTGTACATGTGTGCACATGGTGCCTGTGTATGTAGTATGTGTGTGTATTCATATGAGTGTATGTGCACATTAGTGTGTAGTGTATGTGTGTGGTAAATGGTATATATGTATATATAGTATATGTGTCTACATGTGTGTATTCATATGTGTACATGTGCACACATGTGTATACTGTATTGCATGTGCATATACATGTGTATACATAGACTACGTGTATGGTGTGTGCCTGTATATATTCATATGTGCAGATGTGCATGTGTGTATATGTATTTGTTGGAAAAGGATCCAGGTTCTTATGTGTTGTGGAATAATCTTTTTGTACACTGTGAAGATGTGTCTTTGCCAAGGTACCTTCTTATTAGTTTAACAAAAAGCTGTATGGCCAATAGATAGGCAGGAGGTATAGATGGGACAGTCAGACACAGAGGATGCTGGAAAGAAGGGCGGAGTTGTGAGGAGATGTCAGGACTCAGAGGAAGCAGCATGTTCTAGTTTATTTTCAGTTGCAGGAAACTTCCACAAGCTGTTCCCTTTTCTTCGGTTTAATTTAAAATGTCTCTTACTTCCAATAGAGTGACCTGAAGACAAATGAAGTCATCAGAGATATAAAGCCTCAGAAGGGCCTTGGCCTTCAGAGTGGCCTTTTACTTCTGAGAATCCTCTCTGACCCCACACAGACTTACAGTTTCACCCAGTTACACCTGATTGACAGTAAAACAAAATAAAAACAAAACCAGAAAACAACAGACTCCCATAATGCTATGGTTACCTTCTTTGCTTATATTTATAGTTCCTGCACAATGCAGAGGATTCCTTCAAGGGGATCCTGAAACAGAACATTCTCTGGGATCATTTGCTGTCTATTGGTGCCAGAAAATTGAAAACTGTACTCACGATTGTTTGTGCTTTGTCAATTTTTAAATCAATATGTCTTTTGATTAAAAAGTAGAATCAATCTATCTTCCTTTAAAAGGTAAACATAAAGATTTTTTAAAAGACTCAAATAGTTTAATACAAGTGTGTGTAACATAATGAAAGTCATTTCCAGATCTTTGACCCTTTACCCAGACATGAAGAATTCATTATCAATATTGTCTTTTTGGGGGGAGTACAGTGTTTCTCTATGTAACATACCTGGCTGTCCTGAAACTCACTCTGTAGACCAGCCTGAAATCAAACTCACAGAGATCTGCCTGCCTCTGCCTCCCCAGTACTGGGACTAAAGGCATGCAACACCACCACTGCCCAGCTCAATATTCCAGGAGATTCCAGGAATCTCCATGCACACACAGTACAAATACATACAGACGCAAAGACATTCATAGGAATGGAATCATCACAGGATGCATAGATCTTCACACTCTCTTTCTTAGATATCCATTGCCCTCCATGTATGCTCCATCTAACTACTTTTAAGTCTTAACTATTGTGTTCGTTTGTTTTTTAATGAGAATTACTCCCAGAGGATCATATGTTTGAACAATTATTCCACAGTTGGTAAATTGTTTGAAGAGTTTTCAGAGGCGTGGCCTTGTTAGAAGAGGTGTATCACTTGGGGCTGGGGGTGGGCATTGAGGGTTCAAGAGTCCACTCCATTCCCAGTTAGCTTTCTGTCTCTCTGCCTTGTAGTTGTCTCAACATGTGAGCTCTCAGCTCCTGCTCTAGCACCATGACTGCTTGCCTGCCACCATGCTTCCACTATGATGCTCACTGGACCCTACTCCTCCTCCAAAACTGCAAGCAAGTCCCCAGTTAGACTAAGACAATGATCATGGCTGCTCTTTCAAGATTTTATCATGACAAACAAAATGTAACAATCAATGTTCCATGTGTCCTCTCTCTTCACATGTAGGTAAGGTTCTAAAGGAAAAAAAAAGTCCTAATAATAGCATTTCTGTATCAATAGTATTTTCTGAACGAGGAGGAGTAGGCAGATGCCTTTAATTCCAGCACTTGGAGGCAGAGGCAGGTGGAGCTCTGTGAGTTCGAGAACAGCCTGGTCTACAAAGTGAGTTCTAGTACAGTCGGAGTTGTGACACAGAGAAACCCTGTCTCAAAAACAGAACAAAACAGCCAGGCGGTGGTGGCGCACGCCTTTAATCCCAGCACTCGGGAGGCAGAAGCAGGTGGATTGCTGTGAGTTTGAGGCTGGGCTGGACTGACAGCCTCGAAAACAATACAGAGAAACCCTGTATCGAAAACAAAAACAAAAACAAAAACCAAAAAACAAAATAAAAAAAAGCATTTTCTGTACCTTTTTGGAAGCTAGTGCCAAAGAAATAGGCTCACCTCTTTGTGTGGCCTCTAGCTAAGCAGGATGATGTTTATTTCCCTATTGTTGAAGGCTGCTACGTGTTATCGTGTTATCTTTCACTTGTTTCCAGTTTGCTGGGTAAAAACTGTTTTTGATGGTGAGTTGATATGATTGCTTATATTTATTTAATTATTTGGTGGGGCTAAGGATTTTTCATATTATAAAAACCATTTCTATTGTTCTCTTAGCTAGATAGTAATGCTTCATGTTGTTCAACAAATAAATAATTTCTTAATAAAAACTTGTTTTGTTTTTTTCTTAATGTGTATGGGTGTTTGTCTGCATGTATGTGTCTGTGCACCATTGTTTACCAGGTACCTTCAGAGGCAAGAAGAGGGCATCAGCTCCCCCCCCCCATACTAGAATTATAGACAGTTGTGAGCTGCAACATGGGTGCTGGGGATTGAACCTGGGTCTTCTGAAGAGTAGCCAGTGCTTTTAATCTCTGAGTCATCTTTTAGCTAGAAATATATTTTCTTACATATTAAAAAATAATTATTGTATATATTGCATTTTTAAAATGTCAATTTATCTTTTGATTTCCTTCGCTGATTTAAAATTTTCGACAGATCAAATGTATCAAGGTGTGTCTTACTGCACTATAATGTATACTTATATACACAAAAAGGTATGTGGTTATAAATGCATATGCAGACATACTTTTTAATATGTTAAACTCTTATTTTTATATTTGTGAGTTTTGGTCTCTGCTTTGGAGGAGAGAAACCAGGAGGAAAGACATGAGCAATTATAAACAGTGACGTTTAGATGATCGTTATCCACCGCTGAAGGAATTTAAAACTCTCATGGCAGCAACGGCTAACCTGCTTCTTTATTCTCCCTGAGTGACATCACACCACGAAGCAGCAGTCAAGCTTTTTCTTCATTTAATTGGTTCTCAGCACTCAGCTGAGGACTGAATGGAGAGCATTGCATATGCTAGGCTAATACTCTGCTGCTGAACATTCCAGCCCTCTTAGCACTCTTAGAAAGAATGATAGACTCTGGAAAAAAATGATCATTAGTCCAACAAAAGAAATGAAGTTAAAATAATAGTCATAGTTTATATACATTTAAAAAAACAAATAACATTTTTTTAAAACATAAAGCTCACCTATATCTTCGTCATCCAGATTTAACTATTTTGAGTTTGTTGTTTTGTCTATGCCATATACAAGGTAATAGGAATGAGAGCAGGGTGGCATACAGCTTTGCTTTGTTTTCTTTCACCATCAGTGAGAACCTTTTCTCCCTCCAGCCTGCCCTTTGCAGCAAGGGTAGATTTAGTCCGTTCTCCACCTTCCCTCTTCAGGCATCTGTACCTCAAGACTGACCAATCCTAACACTTATCAGTGTGCTGGGATGTGCATTTCTGCTTTGTTTTTATTTTATCTTGTGAGGGGGTTTTACAATGGGAGGATACTGTGTGGGGAAATGGCTGCCCCTTTACAGGTGCGCAAGTCTCTTGCTTGAGAACAAAGTTAACACTAAACTAAGAAATAGAAGAAAGCATTGTTCAAACTATTCTGGATTCAGCTATGCCTGAAGCAGCATTCCTATTGACACGGACCAATATCTTTCTTTTCGAGTTTGAACTAGTTGGAAGTTATGTTTGTGTTGCTTTTATTGAAATTGCTTCAGTTGATATTGGAAAAGTTTTGATAGTGTTTAGATTTGTTATAGTGAGGACTCTGATGTCACCTCCCTTCCTTTCAGGGTTGTGCTCCAGTGGAGAATGGAAGGTTTGGCTATGCAAAGAAAACAACAATAAAGGCAGAAGTTCTTCCCAGCTGACGAAAGAAGCGGGCTAAGGTAGAGACAGATGAGTCAGAGTGCTGGACAGAGCCCTAGGCAGAAGGCGCTCAAGACTTAACACATTATCGGATGAGTTGCCAGCGAGCTTGTTTTTATTACATATTTCCATCAAAGTGGACTGAGCTTTATTTAATGAAGATTAGAGAAGTTAATTAAGTGGATTTAGAATTTAATATACAGGGCTTTTACTGCCAAACAGCTTTCAACTACATGAGTAATTTTCCTGATTGGGGCTGGCTACGGAGTCAGACTGCTTCGGTTTTATCATTTTATCTAGCAGCAGCAGCATCTGACAGTCAAAGCATTTCAAGAAGTGTGACAAGTTTCAAGGCACACTCAACTGAGCTGAGGGTCCAGTTCATCACACAAAAATGTTGTGTAAGTTATCGGGGACATATTTAATTGTGGATATTTGGTAGCTATGAAACGACATGTTAATGAGTGGAGAAATACTCATTCTCTGTTTAACCATTCATCTATTCATCATTCAGAAAGTTCTTATGGACCACCTTGGTTTGAATGAGAAATGTTCCCAAGTGGCTCATGTATTTGAACACTTGATCTCCAGTTGATGGAGCTGTTTGCTGAGGTTATGGGACTCAGAGGTGGGCTTTGTGAGTTTGTAGCCTTTTCTCACTTCCTGTTCTCTCTCTTTCTGCTTCTTCTGTGTGGATGGAGACATGATCAGTCAGCCCCTGCTCCGGTCACCATGCTTTCCCTGACGGTCGCCATGTCTTTTCTACCACGACGGACTCCATCCCTCTGGAACTGTGAATCAGGAGAAACTCTTTTTTCTTTAAGTTGCTTTTGTCGGGGCTTTTTGGCACTGCAACAGAAAAATAACTAATAAAGCCACTTTTGGAATGCCACCACTATTCAAAGCCAATAATAAATTAATAAATGATGTAGATTTTCCCATCACGCACTGTATATTCAAAGCATCTCAGTTACCAAACCAAACTTAGCGTGTATGTGTATTAATCCATGTAGTGATGGGCAGTTTCTTCCAAACTGATGGGGCAAACAAAGTAATGAACTGCACAAATAGAACTGCAAATGTGGAGATCATGGGTATAAACAGATGATTCCTATCCGGCCCCCTGCTCCCAAAAATCACTCTGAGGCTTAATTGTAAATGCTCGGTCAATAGCTCAGACTTATTACTAACTAGCTCTTACATGGCACATTCATCTCTTGCTTCCTCTGTGTCTGCTGGTGACTCCTCTGACTCCCCCCTTCCTCATCCCATCATTCTTAGTTTAGTTTTCCTACCTAACTGTATCCTGTTCAGCTACTGACCTATCAGCTTGTTTGTTAAACAAATCACAGCAACATATATTCACACAGTGTAAAGGAATATTATACAGCACATTGACTCACTTCCTCTGAAATCTTCCTTTTGTTTTTTTGTTTTTTGTGGGTTTTTTTTGGTTTTTCGAGACAGGGTTTCTCTGTATTGTTTTGGAGGCTGTCCTGGAAGTAGCTCTGTAGACCAGGCTGGCCTCGAACTTACAGAGATCCGCCTGCCTCTGCCTCCCGAGTGCTGGGATTAAAGGAAATCTTCCTTCTGATTGTCTCAATTCTCTACTTTGCTTTGTTAGTGGAAGGATAGTATAATACTGTGCAGGGTAATTATTTCATAGGAGTTAGGGAATGATGAAATGAGTTGATATGTGTAATTATAGTATTATTAAAGATAAAATATTTTCATAGTTTGTAATGATGACATGCTATCATTACATAGAGATTTTCCCAGTGATTTCATCCATGCATTACTTTACCTTTCTGCTGTGACCAAAAGGCAGGAGTTGCCATTATCCTTAAGTGGCACAAACATTTAGTAAGCGTTCGTTGTAAGTCAATGTTCAACCATGTGTAAAACAAAGTCTGATTATAGGTTTAGAGGGAGAAAAATCACAGCGGTAAAGTTTTCCCAGATATCTTCTTCAGGCTTTTCAAGAAACAAGAATCTTAGGCATAATCATTTAATTTCTGTAGGCTTAGCTTCTTCATCTGGAATATGAGGAAGGGGAAGATTCCAATTCTGCTTACTTTTGAGCTATCCACTGGGGACAAGTCATGTGCTCTCAGTTAGATTAAGTTCAATTTAAAGCAGTCCTCACAACATAAGAAGAAAACTTGTTTCCAAATTACACAATTTATTTACAGTAACCCAGCTAAGAATCCAGTCAATATAGTAATCTGATTCCCAAACTCAAAATCAGTGTTCTGTGTACTTTTATAGTTCTTGTATATTTTAACAGTTCTGGATTTGCATAAAAACACATATTTAAATAAAAATGCATTTAAATGTATTAACATATAGGCTAGTGGAATATTAGCATATAGACTTATTAAAGACATTTTGTGTCATGTTTGAAATAATACACCTAAATTTTTATGTTCTGAAGAGTCGCTAATTTATACAATCTTTTTGAGATTTAGTAATGTTTGTTTGAGGTCTCTAAGTGATACAAGAACATAGGAAAAACTAGGACACATCTGTAGTTCATTGATTAAGGATTTGTGTAGCATGCACAAAGAAAACCCTGGGTTTGATCTCCAGCTCAATAGCCAAACAAATTGTGGTGTGTATTCCAAAAGACAGGATGCTTAGTGGTTAATATTCTGGATCAGAGGCGAAATCAAAGTGATAATTACTTTGTTGACAAAAGAGTACTTTCAAACATACTGTCTCATTCTGCTCAGCTCAACAAATGGATTTTGATCATATCAACTGATCCTGAGGAAGCTATAATTGAAAAGAAATATTTAGGTGGGCATTTCATTATTGGTAAGTCTGCTACTGATCCTTCCATTAATAGTTATTAGTCTGCTGATTGATGTTAAACACTATGATTTTGTATGTAGGGCTAAAGCTACATGTAGATAGGCAATGCAGGACAGTTTGTGATATATTTGCGAAAAAGACATGCAAGAAAAATTGTTTTGGAAAAGCCATTATATTTCTGTAGTGGACTATACTTCTAAATTTTCCCATAGATGTTGTACTCTCTGTTAGGCATTTTCAATAATAGTTGAGGATATTTAATTCTGTTCTAGAAAAGAAAAATGTGGGAGACAGGAGAGGGGGAAAATATTAAGTCTATAAGCAAAGAGATGTGATACTTGGCAGACACGGGAAAGTAAATAGAGCAGATGCGGTAAGCAGATAAAGGTGATGGAATGTATGAGAAAAGTATTTATACACAAAAAGGAATGGAAAGGTCCAGGAGATGCCCACTATTCATGGTTTACTGAATAGGGTGTTTGAAGCACTCAGTACTTATTGGCTTGAAAATCCACCTGATTATCGACTTCTAATCAATCTACTCTAATCTAATCTGGCTTCATGCGAGCTGTGTCCAAAAAGCATATGCACAATCTACAGCCCTTTACTGGGTTACTTGGCGGGGTGTAACTATGGTCAACAATCGCTGCTTCCATCTGTCCAGTACAGCAAGTGGTCCCTCGCATCTCATATCTGTCAGCTCACTTCGATTTCTGATCTCAGATCTGAGCCTTAAAATCAGGCTCATCAGTGGGGGACGTTGATGTGTCTGCGTTCAAAGACAGAGGTAAAAACATGTGAGTTAATCCAGACAGTGCCTATGATACTGCAACTCAATACTGAGGTAGTGATCCTTGATCAATTTGTGTCATAGCTTTTTCCAATTCTTTGTTCTTTTTTAATTTATCTCATGTAAGTGTGTGTGTGTGTGTGCATGTATGTAATATGTATATAGACATACACATGAGTAGGCAGAGTTTTTCCTCAGGGCCATGGGTCAGTTCTGTCCTGCCAGCTGCTCCCAAATAACCACACAGAGACTTAATATTAATTACAAATGCTCAACAGATAGCTTAGGCTTGTTACTAACTAAGTCCTACAACTAAAATTAATCCATATTTTTATCTATGTTCTTGGTACCTTATCTTGGTATCTGTGTGGCTTGGTACCTTATCTCAGTACAGCATGTCCATCTCCTCTTCTGCGTCTCCTCACAACTCCTGAGATTCCACCTTCTTCTTCCCAGCATTCTCTCTGCCCTGAAAATCATGCCTAGCCATTGGCCAGTCAGATCTTAATCAAAGAGAGTGATACGTATTTCAGTGTACAAAGAGGTTGTTACACAGCCCATGTGCATGCAGATGCTTGCAGAATCCAGAAGAACATGGCACATCCCACAGACTAAAGTCTAAGAAGACCTGTGCGGCCTGATATCTGTTCTGGCAACTGAACTCTACTCCTTTGGAAGAGTAGCAAAGTGCTCTTAACTGCTTGTGGGGGTTGACTAGAAATGATTCTCATAGACTCAGGGAGTGGCACATTAGGAGGTGTGGCCTTGTTGGAATAGGTGTGGTGGCGTTGGAGTGTGCCTCAGTTCACTTCCTGTTAGCTGTGAATCAAATTGTAGCACTCTCAGCTCCTTTTCCTGCACCATGTCTGCCCGCTCACAGTTTTGTTTCCCACCATGAGGATAATGGACTAAACCTCTGACTCTGTAAGCCAGCCTGTAGACGGAGTTTCTGTCCCACCGGGTTTGCAGCTGTTTAGTCCCAAATAAACACACAGGGTCTTTGTTTTTTTTTTTGTGTGTTTTGTTTTGTTTTTGGAGAGAGGGTTTCTCTGTGGCTTTGGAGGCTGTCCTGGAACTAGCTCTTGTAGACCAGGCTGGTATCGAACTCACAGAGATGCCTCTGCCTGCTGAGTGCCGGGATTAAAGGCATGTGTCACCAACGCCCGGCTCTGATCTATACTTTTTGCTTGGCTACTGGCCAATCAGCATTTATTCATCAACCAACAAGAGAAACACATATTCACAGCATACAGAAGGACAGCCCCATTTAATGTTTTCTTCATAAGAGTTGTTACAGTCATGGTGTCTCTTCACAGCAATAACACCCTAACTAAGACACTGTGGAACCATCTCATCACATGTTCTTTGCTCTTAAATATGAAGCAACCATGTGATATGAGCATATACTGAGCCTTTTTGGTCCATGAATCTGTGCTAGCCTATCTGGCCATAAAAACACTTGGCAGCTGCTGTTCACATGGTGGGGCTGGGTAAATTTTCCTTCATATTTCTGCTTTGTATTTATAACTGATAATAATTACACTGGAGTAGGTAACAAAAATATCATTTCAGGAAAAGGTTTGGTCACTTAAACAGAGTATTTTGCTGTCACAAAGATGCATCCCAATAATAGTTTGATTGTCACACACAAACAATGAATGAATTCATGGTTCATCAGGACACAAATCAGATTTTAAACTCTGTGCCAGTTTAAGCACTCATTTCAAAAGGTGAGGGATAGTGACTTGCTGAAGGTCACTGTATCTCATAACGGGTGAGCCAGAGCAGGGGCCAAAGCAGTCTAGGAGGCTGGCAGGATATCTGAGCTAGTGCTGCTGATCCGTCTGGGTCCTGGGTAATCACCAAGCAGACACTCTAGCACATGCCATGAAAATACTAAAAATACAAACCACAGCTGTCACAATTAATAGATTAACTCAAGAACACAAAAACAAACTGAGAATGTCTGTTTATCAGTGAGGCTTACTAAAGGTGTTACCAAGAGGTTTCAAGTGCTAACAATTGCTATCCTTTCCTTTCCTGCTGTAAATTTGATCACAACATTACACATTTCTATCTGATCCTAGAAGAATGAACTTCAGCCATTTCACATTAGTTGACATTAGTTAAGAATTTATACCTGACCATCCAAAACGCTTAAGTCGACCAAACTTATTCTCAGGCCAACATGGTTGAGTGATAGCAGCAGATATGAGAAACATAAAAATGAATAAAATTTAGATGATGCGTATTAACAAATGCTTTTGAGTTCCCTCTTTGTGCCAGGAATGCCCTAGGTGGTAGAATGTTATAACAATGCTGATGTAAACTAGAGGACACTCACCATTGAGGGTAAGATGTGCAGAGGCTTGATTGACAGTTCAGCCACGGTCTCAGTGAGCTCAGTGATTTCTATCCTTCAATATCCTTCTGTGACTTGGAAGTTTTCCTTGAGGCTTTTGCCTTCTGATCATAACACACATGTTTCATCTCTAGGTAGCACGTTCTTGTAAGACCATGGCCAGAAGCGGGACAACGGAAGTTGTGGGAGAAAGGGTTGGATTATTAGAATCCTTTTCTCTCCTTTCCTCCCTCACCACCTAACACACAGATACAGGGGATATTCTGAGACCTCTTATTAGCCTTCCAAAATTTTGTATTTTATTTTTAAGTGTATTAATTCATTTATTTATTTATTATGTGTGTGGGTACTTTGCCTGCACTGTTTACAAGCATGCAGTGCCTGTGGAGGCCAGAAGAGGGCATTGGATCTCCTGTGATTGGAATTACATGAGGTTGTAAGCCTCCATGTGGTTGCTGGGAATCTGAACACTGTCCTCTGTAATAGCAGCCAATGTTCTTAACCCATGAGTCATATCTCCAGCCACTAGCCTCTTTTTAAACAGAAACACATAGAAGTTTTTGGAACTACTGTAAAGTATGCACAGTCCACAATGGTATTCATCAGTTATGAGTGGTTAGGAAGCACTAACCTGAGGGACTAAGTAATAGAATTTTTGATTAAAAATCTTGTCAAAGGCTGGGCGTTGGTGGCTCATGCCTTTAATCCCAGCACTTGGGAGGCAGAGGCAGGTGGATCTCTGTGAGTTCGAGGCCAGCCTGGTCTACAGAGTGAGTTCCAGGACAGCCTCCAAAACAATAAAGAGAAACCCTGTCTCGAAAAACCAAACCAAACCAAACCAAACCAAACAAAAAACTTGTCAAAGTTTTAGTTTACATTTATGGAAACATTTATATACCATATTGAACAGCATAATTATTGATTCCTTCTGGTAGGCCACATGACATCAATTGTAGTAAAGATGCCTGGATAAGTGATTTGCCTGAAGAGTTTGAGAATGGCTTTTTGGCAGCAACCTGTCTCTAAAGCCACAGGAAATAAACAGGGAGAGTCATGGAGCCTTAAACTGTAATAGGGGAGAGGTAACATATACAAATGTGAAATAAACAGAGGAAACTATGTTCCAAGTTTAGATAAATCACCAGAATCATCTAGACTTGATGTAAATAATCCAGATTTCACAGGCACATAAAGAAGTGGACAGAAATGACAGAAAAAGGGGATTAAGAAAAGCTTCTAGAAGCTCATAATATGGTAGAGAAGGCAGATATGTAAATGAAATTGTTAGTAATAGTTTAGGATAGACACATTATTTGTGGACACGTATATTAAAACAGTTTTACTACACTTATTCATGCAGACATACACAGTTAATAGTCTGTTTTTTTAAAATCAAGAATAAAGCATCTTTGATATCTCTTACAAACCTTACAAGACAAAATTCTCAAGACAAAGTGTTGGACTGTGGTCCATATAACATCCTTGAAGCAATAGTTGATGTGATACTGGACTGTGTGTACCTGTATGGTTAATAAGCAATAACTCAGTTTCTTTTTTTCTATTTTTTAATTTAAATTAGAAACAAGCTTGCTTTACATGTCAATCTCCCTCCCAGTTCCCTGTCCCTCTTCTCCTCCCCTGGCCCCCATGGACCCCCTATCCCATCCCCTTTTTGCTTCCCAGGAAGGATGAGGCCTTCCATGGGGGATCTTCAAGTCTGTCATATCATTTGGAGCAGGGCTTCCCCCAGACCCCCATGTATCTAGGCTGAGAGAGTATCCCTCTCTGTGGAATGGGCTCCCAAAGTCCATTTGTGTACTAGGGATAAATACTAACAGAGGTCCCACATTCAGGGTTTCTGGATCAGTACTACACTGGTTTCCTAGCTATCAGTCTGGGATCCATGAGTTCCCCCTTGTTCAGGTCAGCTGTTTCTGTGGGTTTCATCAGTCTGGTCTTGACCCGTTTGCTCATCACTCCTTCCTCTCTGCAGCTGGATTCCAGGAGTTCAGTTCAGTGTTTATCTGTGGGTGTCTGTTTCTGCTTCCATTAGCTACTGCATAAACACTCTCAGTTTCTATAGGACTTTCTACACAGTGTGAAGTCAGGAAGGACCTATGAAACCCTACAATTTCAAATGTTACCATGTGCTTGAGGCCTGAGGAGGGATTAGCAGTCATTAGACCTGTCTAGCAAGAAGCTGTCAGGGTGACAGTAGCTTGATTCAAGCTTAGGTTTTGGTGTGACCGAGGGGCAAGAGACTGTAAAGTTCCGACAATGTCATCCTCTGAGATCTGTGCATTTCTGAGGAATGTTTCTTGAATCCTTGGTGCTTCTGAAGATTAAGAGAGCTCTGCACATTCCAAGATCTACAGTGCTATGAAATTTTTCTTTCTTTTCTGTAGACCAGGGTGCCCTCAGACTCAGAGATCTTCCTGCCTCTGCTTCCTGAGTGCTGGGATTAAAGGTGTGTACCATCACTGCCAAGCTGTTTCATAAATTTCTAAAGCCTGCTCCATTTTGTGATTTTTAAAATGATGTCTTTGCAAGAGGGGTGACTTATCCATATAATAAAACCATTTCCTCCATATTTATCTTTTGATTCAATGGTCTCAATTGTGACATCCCTCCCCTTTTTTTTCTCGGTGATTTCATACATTAGTGTTCTCAACTGTAATGACATACAAAGATAACACCAAATTTAAGGCTTATGCTAAGTACAACTCAGAACAATTACACACATTTACCTCCATGATAAGTATCAAAATTTTCATATAGCCTAAGTTCACAGGCCTGCCTAGAGTTGTATCAACAGCAACATGGCAATTAAAAGCTTTCAAATTACTATGGTAAGATTTTATCTTTATGCAGAGAACAGGTGAGGATATCATTGTTGATACCATTTTTGTTAGGGAATAATCATCTTCAAATAAGTTCTACAGAAACATGACCAACTTTATTTTAATAGAAAATACCAGTTTGTGTCTAAAGTTAGTTATAAAGTTAAAACTATTTAACTGTGTTTATAATCTACTTTTCCTACCCATTCTAGGTTCAGACCTGTGCTGTTCACACGTGAAGTAGTGTTTAAAGTTGAGTTTAATAAAAATGAAGGAGTAAAAAACAAAACAAATACCAACCAAACAAAAATCAAAACCAAAAACCCACTACTTACAGAATGGTAGATAAATTTCTAGGTCTATGTAGTCACACAAGGTTACCACCAGGTCTGAAGTCTTCTTTCCTCCCAGGGATATGCCAAGTTCCAGATCCATGATAGTTCTCTCGCCATTGAAAGCATTAGTAGATGCTAGACACTATTGGGCTTAGGTATTAGTTCAATCTTCAAGAAGTCTTAACCGATGCTGTTCACACTTATCGAAGTGTATAATAAATACACTTAGATATTTCCTATTGAGAAAATCAACATATTTTTTGGGACGTGACCTTGGAAACAATATTTTTCAGGGGTCCTTACAGAAACCCTCTTCCTCTAGTTCTCTCAATGTAGGACCAAGCACTTCTGAGTCCCTGTGGCAGCCTAAAGGTGACTGTCTGAATTATCAGACAGAGTGGGTATAGGTGTGCACACACGTGCCATGCCTCTCCTGTTGACTGGAGCTGTGTGATCCCATGCTCTCTTTCTGTTACAGGGTCGAACTCCTGAGTGTGTGAGATTTCTGCATACCAAGCTGCTCTTCCTGGTTGTTAAGGAAGCCTGTTTCTCAAGGGAGAAAAAAACTCATTTTGTTGGCTTGTATAGTGTCTATAAAATTTAAAGATAGGGTAGATGAACCTTGGTCTTGCAAATGTTAGGGTGGGGTCTGCCGTCGTAGGCATGAATAATGAATTCAACTGGGGCTTCTAGGCTGCTTCATCACCATGGCTCCAAGTGGTTAACATCTGAGCGATCTGTGGCCTCCCAAATTTCTGTCTAAAGGTTCCACATATCCTCAGCTGGCCCATAGCAGCTGCCGCTGCAGGCCAGGGCCAGCCTCGGAGTTCAGTTTATTGGAAAGAAACCTGTTTCCTGCTCTGGCGGATAATGGGGCAGTTGAAACTTTCCAACATTGCCTTTCTTCCGAATGATTGGTTTCAGGCTCTTTCTCCTCCTCAGGTTGGAGGAAGAAACTTCATCTCCTCGGGCTAAGGCTCTCGGGGCGCACAGGGCGGCTTTGTCTGAGAGGCAGCGCTGCCGAGAAACGTGGAGCAGAGCCGTCCAGCGGTTGGAATTGGGACTAGTCTAGAACTTTCTTCCGCCCTGTGCAAGAGTAGCCGAGTTCCGGCCAGGACCTGGGGGCGTGCCCGGGTCGGGGTCGGGTCGCCCGCAGCCCCGGGAGCGCGAAGGGCGGGTGTGGGAGGAGCGGCCGCGTGGGGAGGAGCCGGCCGGGAGGAGGCGGTGCTCCCGCGGGCCGAGCAGCGAGCAGCGACCCGGCGGCCCTGACCCCGCGTCTCCGCGGAGGGCGAGCGCTGCTGCGGACAAAGGAGCATGTCGTTGCGGAGCAGGACGGGTCCTCGGGCCGCTGGGAGGCTCGGACCACCGCCGGGCCCGCCTGGTCCCGCCGTCTCCCTCTAGGCCGGTGGCGCCGCTCGGCTCGCAGGCCCGGCCAGCGGCATGGAGCCACCGCTGCTGCTGCCGCTGGCGCTGCTCGCCCTGCTGTGTGCAGGAGAGCGCCGGGCCGCGGCGCTGCCCGCGGGCTGTAAGCACGACGGTCGGGCCCGGGGTACCGGCAGGGCGGCCGGAGCCGAGGGCAAGGTGGTGTGCAGCAGCCTGGAGCTCGCGCAGGTCCTGCCCCCGGACACGCTGCCCAACCGCACGGTCACCCTGTGAGTAACCCGGGATGCTTCCTGGCCTCTTTCTTGGGGGGAGGTGCGCCCAGTGGGCGCGGGGGTCTCCCCTGTATCCACGCTCCTTTGTGTGCGCGCAGCGGCGGGCGGGGGGTGGTGGTGGTGGTGCTGGGAAAGCCCTTTAGCTTAGCGTGGGGACCAGGGTGGCCGATCGCCCTCCCAACAGTCCCTGCTAGTTTGCCAAGAAAAGTTTTCGGGGTTCCCGGGCGCGCCCCATGCCATTCCCTGCTTTTGCGCTGCCCCGGCCGCCGAGTACCACGTGAGGATGCAAATAAACAGTTGGTGAAGTTAAAGTTCATTCATCCTGGCTTGGGGCTTGTAGAAAACACCGTGCGTGCTCCGAAGTGTTCGTGGAAATGAAGTTGCACCTGAGGTAGAGCTTGCAGGACCCTTGGGCTTAGGATGACTCTTTGTGGTTTCTAAACCCATTCGGAGACCTTGCGGTTTTCTGCCTTAACTTTAGTGCTCTTTCAGAACGACTTCTAAAGTAAAACTACTAATGTCTGGAAAAAGTGAGATAAAAGTTGTTTAAGGCCATTTCAGCTCCATACTACAGCCTGAGAGCTCACACTGGAAAGCTAGGAACTTCGGGATTGAAAACTGTTTGTTGAGAGGCTGGGGGGACTTTGAGTTTTCGTGGTAGCTTTCCACCTGGAAGGAAAAAGTTTAGTCTTGGAAACGCACTTCTTTGTGCCAATTGGACTGAATCATTGGCCCAGTGACTTTAGATTGTGTTTTCTGTGAACGATGAATTGGTTTGGAAAAGTTTAGGTCAGAGTGTTTCTAATGGATATTTTGTCAGACTGAAATATGAGTCCCTGAGCTTTGTGTCCCCTCTATATTGTTTTGGTTGGTTTCTTAAAAAAAAAAAATCAAGGCTGCCACTATATACACATAAAGGCAAAGGCATGTGTGATCTTTGAAACCACATGAAAGTAGGATTTTTAATTTAGCCCGACTCATCAGAAGGATGTTTGGTGGGTTGCTTACAAATAGATTGGCAACAGGTTTGTTGACTCATTCGAATCCTCCCCTTTCGTGTCCAACTTTTTTTTCCTTTTTTTTTTTTTGATAAAAAGACATTTAACACAACAAACTGCCTGTTTCCTTTGACACTGGTTTTTAAAGATGGGCAAAGTAGTTTTTGTTTTGTTGGTCTCTTACCGACACAACAGGTCGCTGTTGTCCTTGCCATTTGGTGGTGGCAGAAGTTGTATTTATTTAGTTTTTGGCCAGATGCTTTGAAGTGAAAAGTGTGGGTACCTTAATTGCAGCCTGAGTCTGGTGGAGAAAGGCCCTGTGTTGGAGAAGTCCCTTGTGACTGTAAAAGTTAGTCACACAAGTGACTTGACTTAAGCAATGACTTGATAAACACTCAAATGCTCGGTCAGTGAGTGACTCTCAGCTGGATTCCTGTTTATGTCCAGTTTTTCTTTAATGGGTCAACTACATGTAAATTGTTGAAAAAAATGGTGATATTGTAGAAAATCACTTTTTTGCCTGTTATCCATTGCTCTAGATTTTGCATGAGTGTAGTAAGACCTTTGAAATGTCATTTTGATACTTTAAAAAAAGTCTGAAAGCTGTTTAGATGAAAATAAAATTAATAAAGTTAAGTGACTAGGAGGAAGTAATTAAGGATCATTTAAGCTGATGAGGAACATGTTAGGGTATTGCAGGCCTGCTAGAAGGCCTTATAGGCTGCTTACTTTATTTTGCTAGGCAAGCTATCAAAAGGACTGTGGGTAAGTGGAAGATCCAAGTTCCCATAGTGATCTGGTGTCTGGGTCCTGGTCCAAGATTCTTGCCCTGCAGTTGAGGTGTTTCTCATCAGAGACCCACATCTGCCTCCATCTCCCTTAGTTCAGTGCCCATCGCTTTGAGTAGCTCCTTGGTGGAACATGTTGTGTGGGAGTTTGGATTGCCTGTTTTGTTTCCTAAGGCTGCTGCAGATTGCTACACACTTGGCTTCTTGAAGTAAATGTATTCTCCCTCAGTTCAGGAGACCAAAGTCCAAAAGCAAGATGTTAGTTTCTCAAACTTTAGGATAGACTCCTTCCTAGATTCTTTTGGCCTTTGATGCTCTTCAGTTCCTGACTGGAGAACTCTAACCTCTTCATCTGACTCTACCTGACTGTCTTCCCTTGTATCTTTGTGTATTAGGTGGCTCTCTCTCTCTCGATCTCAAAAGGAACAGACATAGATTGAACTTAGGGTCCACTCTAAGGTCAGGATCATCTCATGGCAGGGCCCCTTATTTCATTATACCTGCAAAGACCTATTTTCCAAATGAAGTTACATAGGTAGAGGCAGTTATTTAGGGCTTAGACAAACGCCTCTTTTGGGGAATCACCATGTATCTCTCTACAGCACAAATATAAAAACAAGATCAGGGGTGGGGTATAGTTCAGTGATTGAGCATGATAGGCCTGGCTCGAACAGTGTTTTGAATTTGATTTCCACCACTGCAAAAATAAACTTTCTTCTTGAGGGATGCACAGGTATTTGGAGAACAGTTTCTGAATAAATCTTAGAGCAGTATGGAAAGTGTTTTATTACTGGGATGCACATCTAAGCAACAAGCCTTAGTGCTTGGTGTGATCTCAGGGTCTAAAGGTCTTGAGCCAATTCTGGGAAAATAAAGACAACTGAAGAAAGTAGTGGACATAGTGAGGGAGTCGGAGTCAGCGTACTCCTCCATGCCAAGACTCTCAGAAGGCAGTACTCAGGATGCTGTGCAGTTGGTGGCACTGGAATGCTAGGGAGCAAGTGTCCATTGCCTGGATGCTCACAAGAAGGAGACATTGGAAGATAACAGACTCTCTGGTTTAGTTACTAGGCCCCCAGTGTGTGTGGCCAAAGGTTTCCAGTGAGTTGTCATGCTGCTGCAGACAGGGAATTTAATTGGTTCGGGTTGTGAGGATGACAAAGACAGGCCAGGTTCCTGTTTGGTGAGGAACATTACTGTAGCTGGATGATGTTACCCCTTTCAGTGGTGTGAGTAAACAACTCTCACTTCCAGGACTGTATTCATCAAAAGAAGTTGAGCAGAAATTGTTGGCTTGACCATGCTTGTTCCCAGGTTCTCCTCTAGGACTTTAAGGGATTACATTTGTTTATGAATATTACATCTGAGCTGACCAAAAATTACCTGTATTTAATCGTTTTGCAGGAAACAAATTATTTAGTACCTTCCCATGTATTATATGAAATATTCAATATATTGTTTTGAAAGTTCTGAGAACTTCCTTGGTTGAAAGTTTTACAGGCTTAGCCATGCTCTTCCATATTTGCCTTTACAGTGACTCTAGGAGAATAAATAAATTAGGAATTGTCACTTACCTGTGAAGTCTGGTTTTCTTTTAGATTGTTTGATAAATGAAAAGAGTGTATGGGTTTTATATAAAGTGTCATGCTGTTTTCTGTCATTTGACAATTATTTAGACATCTCTGGTATGACCTAGTATAAGCTATAAGAAGTAGAATTCTTAATTCTGGAACTTAAACATTGTTAGAGGGAAAGGACGGGATAGTGGGAATGCTTGGGATGAATGTACAATTAAAGAATGCCTGTAATTATACAGTAAGTTCTGCATTGCAGACTTTCCCCATGTTTTAGGAGACATGAAACTGAGAGAGTTCTGGGTAGGTATGGAGTCACTGGGAAGCATTTTTTTCTTTCCTGAAAGAAGTAAGGACTTGAGTATGGCCTCAGGGAGCAAAGACTGGATTAGAGGACAGCAAGACTCTGCTGGGCATGACAAGATGGACTGGTTGCCTGGCCTGTCGAGATCTTGTGATGGGCCACTAGGTTAGGGATAGCTGAAAGACAACGGCTCTGACACACCTGTATTTCATGGACCTGCCTTGTTGGAGTATTTGGGAAAGAGATGAGGAGGAAGGAAACTAGGGGCTGTTGGAACCAGAGGAGATTGAAACAGAGCCCACTCTCCTGGAGGAGCTAGTGAGGCTGATGGAGCAAAGAGAAAACAGACCATAAGAGCCCAAAGAAGCGCGTATTTCAAGGTGGGAGAAGCTGCGTGGTGATGAGGTGCCCAGAGATCATGTGCAGACAGACCAGGACCAGTGTTTGAAAGCCCTTCAAGAGCAGCACCTGTGCCACACATGTGGAAGATGCCAGGCTGGGTGGCTTGCAGGGAGTAGGGGGTTGGGGTGAAGGAAAGCAGAAGGGTGCAGTGTTCTTGAAGGATGTGAGTTTCCTGGGGAATATGAGGGTGCACTGACTAGGATTGGAGGACAAATGCCGAAGGACAAATGGTGGTGGAAGGAGAGATGAAGCTGAGCATGAGTGGGGTGTGGCTTTTTTTTTTTTTTTTTTTTTACAGCAGGGACTTTCCCTCCCTGCCAGAGTGATAAGACACAAGGTATAACCAGGCCTAAAGCAGCAGTAGGTGGCAGGGAGGGGGTCTCCTCCCCTGCATCTGTGTTCTCAGAGAACATAGGTGAAGGAAGAGGGTTGAAGGAGGAAGGTGGGGGGGAGGAGTCCATTCAGAAAGTGAAGCCCTTGGGAATCGCATAGAAGTCTGTAGGGTGGGTTCCTATCCAGTTCTGTCCCACAATGGGACTTAAATTCAGAAGGAAGGAGCCAGCAGGCTTGCTTTCCCCAGTTGCCTTCAGTCTGTAGCTCCAGCTCCCTGTGGGTAGCAGGCTCCTTGCTAATCAGGTGAATATAGTCACAGAGAAACAGTGGTTTTTATGGACCAGCCCTTCTCCCCTTTGATTAACCTATGGTGATCCCAGGTAGCCACTGGGTAAGGTTGCTGTCTTTGAATTCAAAATCTTGCCTCCAGCCTGGTTTTCCTACATTCAGCCCAGATTAGGTTTTCTTCCTCCAGGTGTCTTCTTGCTGCCCTAGCGAAAAGTCAGAGGAGTCAGTAGGAGGGAGTCTGGTCCATTTTTACTCAGGCTTCTGTCTAGCCAGTGTGCCTCTCATTGTCTATGGACAGAGAGCTGTCTATGGAACTCAGTGACTTTCACCCTTGCCTTGGCATCCCTGCTCTGGTAAATTTCCGATCCTTCACAGTCTGACTCAACTTATGTGAATTCTTCACTGACTGTCCTCTTGACTTTGTTTTTGTTTTCTCTACCTTTTTTTCTCCTTCCTTTTTCCTCCTCTGCCCCCTCCCCCCAATTCCTAAGGCCTCATTCAGGCTAATCACACCCTAGAGCATGGAGATACATTCTGTCCCACACTTTCCATGATACTGGATAGCCATGTACGTAGCCCTGAAGGGAAGGATTCGGAGGAGACCTCTCTGACACAGCAAGTATTCTTTATTGGCAAGCATATTGTCAACAGAGATTCAAGAGTGGTTGGTGGGAAATCAGCAACAGTGGAGGCTGAAAGAAGGATGTGAATTCAGCCTTTCACACTGTTAGAGCAAATGAGGGCATTTATTTATTTTAGTCTGGCATAGTAATGCCTAGCTGTGGGACCTATGATTCAGAAATGGGTGTAGTAGGTGCACCTACTGTTACACTTGACCTATTTGATATTACATAGCAACCCAAATTTCTACAGCGAGTACTTTGCAGAAACACTGCAGAATAAGGGACAGACTTACGCATTTTTGGTCCTTGAATGCCTATCTTAAGTTTTTCTGATATGATGTTAAGGTTTTGCATAATCCTGCTCCCAAATCCTGTTGCGTCTTGCCTGCTTGGAGTCCTTCAGCATCAGGAGTACAGGAGAGCAGTTGGTAGGTTTGTCAGTATGCCACGTCAAACACAAAGGAACCTGGGAAAGTTTGGAGATGTTTGTTCCAGTGCTGTCCCTGCTTCTGTCGCCATGAACTCGTAAAGATGGGTTTAAAAAAACAAATAAGAGCAGAAGAAGCAACAAACAAAACAAAACTAAAACTCTTGAAAGTAACTCAGAAAGTGACCTAAGATAGGGACCTTCTTTTATTATTTGTTGGGCTTTCTTATTGGCCTCTACTCTTGGCAGTTTTCCTGCCTTTGCCTCTTCAGTGCAGTACTTAGCTTTGCTTTCAGTCATTACAGGCTTGCAGCACCATGAATGGTGGATTGGTTTCTTAAACTCAGCTGTTTCTTGGGATGCTGTTTTCTGTTCTGTCTTGACTCTGGAAATCTTATATTCAGAGACTACAACAAATGAATTATTAACATTTTTCCTGTAAATAGAAGAAACTCAACTATACAGTACTGTAAGTTTTAGTGGCATGTTAATTCAGTCTTCAAAAATTAAAAAGCTATACGTGCAAACTTGGTCTTTAAGATTTTGATGGTTGCACAGCATCTCGGTTTGATTTTAATGTTCTTTATATGGTTTATGTTGCATGCATGTTCAAGTTCAGTGTAACACAGAAGGCGATTTGAAAAGCAAGAAGGTCCCTCACGGTTTGGTTCTGCCTTTTGACCGAATTTCCATAGATTTTTGATGTCCAGGAAGGAAATCTGGCATCTTGGGGTGACCTTCACAGGCTCTCCTGGGTGGCCATCACTCATAGCACACTGGTGTTGGCCTGCCTGGGGAGCAGACATTGGCTTTGCTTTCCTACTGTTTTTAGTGAAACATTTCTTGTCCTCTTGATTCTTCCCGTTAAGACCCTGAGGAGGTCAAGTACAAGGTCAGACCCCAGCCCAATGTGGAACCTTGCTGTCCTTCAACCCACAGCCTCTTCCTCCATTTCCTTCTTGCCTGCGGACCACAAGCCTGAGATTGAACATGTGCCTTCCCACATACAGTGAGGACTGTCCAAAGACTAGAATTTGCTTTTACTTTTCTTGGTAGTAAATGTTCATATTTATGGTAGTTTCAGGTCTTATCTCTGGACTTGACTTTTTTATTATTTTTTTCCTGTTAGATCAAATCTATCCTGATCTTATGTTGCCATTCTGGAGCTCTCCCTCTTGCCTCCTAGCTGCACAATATCTGTCTGTCCTGCCTCTCCTTGAGTGGATGTGGCCATCAGTCCAGCTCCTCAGGATGTAAGTTAACCCATGCTCGCCCACAAGCTCATGTCTCACATTCCGCTGAGATAGAGCAGAGTATGGAGATGGTTTATGGGGCTTTAGATGTACTAGAGGGAGCTTCAGTTCCTAAAGGGAGGTTTGTAAGACAGGTTTAGGCAGTTCTTTGCTGTAGGGGCCCAGTGAGGGATCCTTTTGTTCCATTGCCCATGGCTGTGTTGTTCTCTCTTTCTTGTCCATCTCCTGGGCGCAGAGTCTCTCTGCAGTTCTGCCTCTGACTGTCTCTGACTTGCAACATCTAATCGTGTCATTATTCGTGGAAGTTTCTCCAAGATTTTCAGGCTAGCACGTGTCACACACAGGTGGTGGTAAAGTAAGATGGTGAAGGATGCTCCAGGCCTGTATCCCAGCCCTGGACCAATTGTCTCCACTTTCCTGAAGCCTGATGGGAATGTACTGTTGGAAACTTATTTGCATCACCCAGGAGCGTTAACTGTTCCCATTCCTGGACCA